>NC_000076.6:46170542-46770542 GCF_000001635.26 Mus musculus
CTCTGCTTCATTTGTTTAATTTTGTCCATACGATATGTCTATTGGACAAGTATGATATTGAAATCACTTACTACTAAAAATGAGGCTCACTAGACTCAGCTTTAAATATACTATCTTCAGACTGTCTCTAGATTCATTGTACTGCTATCCATTTATTTTTATACTTTTATATGATTTACTACAATGTCCTAAAAAGTTTCCTCTTCTCTATTTATGATTTTTTAATACCTACTGTCATATGTCTTTTAGAATTTTTGTGGTGAAATTTTCTAAGTCTTTATGTTTGATGCAGAATATCTCTCTGACTCTATTACTGTTTAATAGGCATTGTATTTACTTGTCAATAATAAATTAGATATTCTTAGGTGGGATGTCATCATCTCCCATGATAACCTTATTTACAACACATACTCTTTTCCTTGAATCTCATTATCATTGATGTCCCTCCTTCCACTAGGCCAACAAAATACCACTTTAGTCTTTCTTCTTGTTCTCTGGAAGTCTCCTTGCCCATAGATGCTAATGATCTTTCTTTTCCTCTTTTCTCTTCCCTACTCTGTCTCTGTCTCTATCTCTGTGTCTCTGTCCCTCTCTCTCCATATTTCTCTCTCCCACCCCCTCTCTCTTTCTCAGACACACACGCACGCGCGCACGCACACACACACACACACACACACACACACACACACACACACTCACACACTCTTTTTTAGTATAACATGCCTGAAATCAGATTTTTCCACTGCTTGCTTTGGTCATTGTAATACATCTCTATATTGCCTGTCTGGTACCCTGCAGTAATTTTTTTCCACTTTTGTTAAAAACAATAAATAAACATTGTTGATCTTCGCCTTTGCTTACAGTACATGAATTATTCCCTATTGCTTCTAAGAATGGAGCCGTAATTTCTTAATATGTAACAAATTCTCTTTATCATTTGATGCCTGCTAAACTTTATAGGCTCATTTCCTTGCTTGTGTCTCTTCTTTGCTTTTCAGAATGTTGTAACTTGTAGACATCTAGCTGTTCCCTGGACTCCCACCATTTCTTGGGTTTTGCTTCACTACTCTGTTTACTTATTATTCATTCTTGCAAGTGAGATGCTGTGTCTTCCAAGGAAACTCTATAATCTGTCTCTTCTATTCTCAAACTTGATTCATGGTTGCTCTCATGTATTCTCATTGTCCTTCAGAGATATCTGTAATAACGTTACTGAGATTCATTGTGGTTGCCAGGTTACCTACTGAAAAATTTCCATATCCCTTGTTTATTCAGCATTTAGAAAGAGTTCTGGCACATGAATATTAGGTGCAGAAAAAGCTGAATGAGATGTCTGCAGAATAACATCTTTTCTGTTCACTGTCACATGACATATTTGATAATAAGATAATGATTATAAATGCTCATCATTTTGCATGTAGCTTGTGCAAATGGAGGTCTTGCCTCAGTGCATTATTGATATTGATTACAATGTTTACAATCAGATTATGGTTGTCATTTTATAGAACTCCATTTTGCATATTTTATAGCTACATTAAAAATAGAACCCATACAAAGTAACAATATTTGTGAAATTAATGACAAAATTTATGAAAATAGTGAACTGAAGAATAGTAGAACACAGATACATGCATGTGTCATATAGGGGATAGCTCTAAATAGAATTCGCCTATGGGAGGGACTTGGGAGGCTTATGAGACTCAGAAAGTAAATAAACTTTACATAGGAAAGCTTAAACTTGTCAGATTTTTTAAAGCACCTCCTCTGCTTTAGATGCAGAAAAGAATTAGGTCCATTCCTCTGTTGAGGGACATCTGGATTCTTTCTAGCTTCTGACTATTATAAATAAGGCTGCGATGAACATAGTAGAGCATGTGTCCTTATTTCATGTTGGAGCATCTTCTGGGTATATGCCCAGGAGTGGTATTGCTGGATTCTCTGGTAGTACTATGTCCAATTTTCTGAGGAACCTCCAAACTGATTTCCAGAATGGAATACTACTCAGCTATTAAAAACAATGAATTTATGAAATTCTTAGGCAAATTGATGGATCTGGAGGATATCATCCTGAGTGAGGTAACCCAGTCACAAAAGAACACACATGATATGCACTCACTGATAAGTGGATATTAGCCCAGAAGCACGGAATACCCAAGATACAATTCAGAAACTACATGAAACTCAAGAATAAGGAAGACCAAAGTGTGGATACTTCAATCCTTCCTAGAAGGGGGAACAAAATACCCATGAAAGGAGTTGCAGAGACAAAGTGTGGAGCAGAGACAGAAGGAAACGCCATCCATAGATTGCCCCACCTGGGGATCCATTCTATATACAACCACTAAACCAAGACACTATTGTGGAGGCCAACAAGAGCTTGCTGACAGGAGCCTGATATAGCTGTCTCCTGAGAGACCCTGCCAATGCCTGACAACACAGAAGTGAATGCTCACAGCCATCCATTGGATGGAGCACAAGATCCCCAATGAAGGAGATAGAGAAAATACCCAAAAAGCTGAAGGGGTTTGCAGTCCCATAGGAGGAACAACAATATGAACTAACCAGTAATCCCAGAGCTCCTTGGGACTAATCCACCAACCAAAGAAAACACATGGTGAGAATCATGGCTCCAGCTACATATGTAGCTGAGGATGGCCTAGTCAGTCATCAATGAGAGGAAAGGCCCTTTGTCTTGTGAATGTTCTATGCTCCAGTATAGGGGAATGTCAGGGCCAGGAAGTAAGAGTGGGTGGGTTGGTGACAAGGGGGAGGGGGAGGGAGAGGGAGGGAGAGGGAGGGAGCTTTTGGAGGAGAAAGAGACATTTGAAATTGAAATAAAGAAAAAATCTAATTAAAAAAGTAATTATAATAATAAAAAAGAAATTACTGAGGCTTGAGAGTGACTCCCTGAGCTGCAGATAGGGCATCCTTTGACACGTTAAGCTGCTTGTAAGCTGAGCAGGAGGCTTTAAGGATACAGCTCTTGTGAGGCAGCACCATGTAGGGGCATACTTTTGGTGATGCCACTACATTTGAGACATCCCTGGTCCTATGAATAGCACCCCACCTATTCTCTAGTTAGTATCCCCAGTAAAAACTCATGAAATGCCTGCCATATAACATGAATGTCACACACAAAATAATTGATAAACAGAATATATCCAGCTCTTCTGAATCTTGGTTAAACACTTGTGATAAGTAGTATTAACTGTACACAATCTATCATCAACTAGGAAGGGAATCTTGATGAAGGGCTATCTGAATTAAGTTGCCAAGCAGGCATGTCTAGGAGGATTATTTTACTTATATTAATCCGGGTGGAGAAACACTGAGACAAGACGCTGAGCAACAGCATGCATGCGTTCACTAGTCTCTTCTTGTAACTGTGGCTATAATGTGACCAGCTGCTTAATGTGAACATGTGCATAATGTGATTGTGCTACTATCATAAATTTTCTGTCATGGTGACCTATAGCATAGTCCTATCAGACAAATAAAGCCATTCTCGTTCCCTGAAATTGCATTTGTCAGGTAATTTATCTGAAAGAAGCTAAGGTAACATCTTAGAGATTGCTACAATGTTTTCCCTCCAGGTAACCTATTCACTATCTGTAAACATCAGCCGCTTAGGGGCCACACAGGTGGCTCAGCAGTCAAGTGCTCTGGCTGCTCTTGCAGAGGACTGGGCTCAATTCCCAACACCCACTTGGTGGTTCACAACCATCTGTACTTTCAGTTTTGGACAATCTGGCCCCTTCTTCTGGCCTCTGTGGGTATCAGACACATATATGAACAAAAATAGACATTCAGGCACAACATTAGTACACAAAAGTAAAAATAAACATGAATAAGATATTTAAAAGTTAGCATCTTTCTTTTATATACTTCTCCATAATACAGAGGAAAACAGGTGCATTACCCCAGAATTTAAAAAGAAAAGGATACTAATATTATTTTCATATATTGTTTTTATCATTTAAAAGATGATTTAAGAAGAAGATAAATTAGATGAGCAGAAAATGACTGTGTATAATGATAATTTTTTTGGTTATCAAAGGATATAATTGTTCAGTCTGTGAAAAGTTATGTTACAAACAAAAAAATGTTCTTTTTATTTTCTTTATTTTCTTTATTTAATTTCGAATGTTATCCTTCTTCCCAGTTATAAACCCTATCCCCTTCCCTGTTCCTCCTGCTTCTATGAGGGTGCTCCTCCACCCACGCACCCCCTTCTGCTTCAGTGCCCTAGCATTCCCCTACACTGAGTCATTGAGGCTCCACAGGACCAAGGGGGTGCCCTCTCATCGATTCCAGATAAGGTAATCCTCTGCTACATCAGCATCTACATCAGCATGGGTCCCTCCACGTGTACTCTCTGGTTTCTCTTCAGAGTGTATAAAATCTTTTGTTGCCTTTTACAAAAAAACTGTTCTTAATGCAAACTTGTGAGCTTTAAATTTCCCATACTTGCTTTCTGAAATTTCTTATGATGCATTGACATATTCAGTTGTTTGTTAGATGATCTGGGACTTTAGAACAGTGAAAAGTTGTACCAGATTAATCACATATCTCATTAGACAATTTTTAGGAGTACATTTTTTCTTCTTTTGGTTCTAAAAATTATACAAAGCTCACAGCTGAGAAAACTTTCAACCCTTTGTTGTGTTTGTAGCTGCTCAAAGGTTAAATCCCCATTTGCATTATCTCTATTTTTGTTGTTGTTGGTTTTTGGTGTTTGGCTTTTTTGGTTTTATAGTTGATGTTGCCACCTAGGACCCAATTTCGACCCACAAGGCTAGGCAGAAGGCCGATGGGCACTGTCTCAATCACTGTTATTTAAACCCTTTAGCCCGCTAGAAATTGGACATGGTCATTTCTCTGGAGTCTTAAATCCTCAGGATATAATACTAACACCTCTCAACACACAGCCCATTCTTATTTAACCCTGCTTCTGGGTACTGTATGTTTTTTAAAAATTATGTTTCTGAACAGATCTTTAATTGACATTTGCTCTGGGTCTGGAGGACTTTTTATGTAAGAGTGAGCAATGAATCAATAAGAATTAGGTGTATGTATACACAGTGAAATAAGTGCTATGGAGACTTTTCCTTAATTTATCAAAAATGCAAACTGCTGATTACAAATTGATGCAATGCCTAATTGACTTTCAAAGTGCCTAATAACTAAAGTGGTGGTAAATGTGGTATTTTAGAGATTTTATTTTTGATTATTGACAAATCATTATTTAAGATTAAGATGGATTTATGAAATTATTGATATTAGTGGAAACGTTTCAATGATCTCTGGCATGGGAAAATGTATCTTTAAAGGTCTTTTCCTGAGATAGTAGTTTTATTTATTGATTGGAGCAATGTTTAGCTAAGGAGCCCAATCCATGTTACTGGCGAATCAAGTCCCTCTAGCCCCTTCTGCCGTATTCTTTCTCATATTCATCTAGTAATTGCTGCTCATTTAGTCAGAATTAAAATGATTTAAATTAATTTTCCAAGAGGTGTATGCCAAACTGGAAAGTCATTTTAGGAGATTTTCCCCTAGCATTGAGATCTCTTTGTTTTTATTTCATGTGTTTATGTGTGTGTATTAAATTAGTTCCCAAACTCTGGTTCTCAACTCCTTTGGTGATCACATATCAGATATTCTGCATATCAGATCTTTATATTACAATTCAAAATAGTAGCAAAGTTACATTTATGAAATAGCAACAAAATAATTTTATGGTTGGGGCTTATCACGAGAGGTAGTGTATTGAAGGTTTGCAGCATTAGGAAGGTTGAGAACCACTTCTCTAGGTGAAAAGAATTTATAGAATCTATCTGCTGAGGGAAATGTTAAAAAATGAACCTGCCCATTCTCTGCAGGCCTGGACTACGCTTCTGTGCTCCTGCTGGCCTGCCAACTCTCCAGCTATGCAGGTATACACTCCCACAATCAGGCGCTTGTCCCTGGTGCCTCTAGTTCTTCCTCAGCCATAAACCCATGTAGTTGGTGATTCAGTAACTAAATGGAGCCACCAATCTCATGATTTCATATCACAAGATCCAGTAACCTGTAGAATCAAGGCTCTTAATGCTTAATTAACCAGTCAGATTTATGTATCAATGATATCACAGTTTACAAGATGCCAATACAATAATTTCAGAGCCAATTGATAACGGTGAAAGTTTTATCCCAATATTTCTATCCTTGTGAAATCATAGCTACTTGTGGCTGGAAAACACAACGCGGGTACATGTCAGCAGCCATCTTCCTTTCCCCCCTACTTTGAGATGCTCTCTGTCTTTGCAACTCTTAGCTCCACCTCCTTTTTTCCTGTCCAATCACAGGCTTCCTCTGCACTAATGTAATTGGACAGGGAAAATCCTGCAAAATCTGTCTGTCATTTATCTATCTATCTATCTATCTATCTATCTATCTATCTATCTACGTGAAGTGAATTTACTAGAATGGCTTACAAGTAGTCCAGCAATTCCTATCTACCAACAGAGATCCAAGACTCCAGGAGTTTTTCAGTTCATGAATCTGGATGTCTCATCTAGCTTTCAGTTCACACCAGAATCCCAAAGGACTTGCTAGCAAGAGCAAGTTACAACGAGAGAGGTATCTTTCTTTTTCCATGTCCTTTTTATAGGCTGCCAGCAGAAGCTGTGCTCAGATTAAAGGTGGATCTTTCTACCTCAAAGATCTGGGTTACAAATGGGTCTTCTCACTTCAAATCATTTAATTGAAAAGCAAGTAAGCAAGCAAGCAAGCAAACATACAAACAATAACAGCAACATCAACAACCATTAGTTAATTCTGGATGTAGTCAAGTTAACAACTAAGAATAGCCATCAAAATTCAAGAATAACCATTACAGTGTGTGTTTCTGTGTGTGCACATGCATGTGTCCAGGTACTCTCAGAGGAGAGAAGAAGATATTGGAGTTCCTGGCCTTGGAGTTCTAGGCAGTTGTGAGCTATTCAACATGGGCATAGGGAACCTAGTTCTTGTTCTCTTAAAGAGTATCAAGCACTCTTAACTGTAGAGCTGCCTCCCTAACTTCCCAGCACCTATTTTAACATGTTATACATGAATGTATCATCTAGTTCCATGGTTGCTAAGAATAAAGATATCCTAGAATCTGAGTTATATTTTCATTTCTTTGCTACTGATCAAAGAAGCTTCAGATGAAGTGTGCCAATGGTGACATTTAGAACTATTGAATCAAAGAAGTAGAGTAGGATTAATGTTAGCATCTACTGGTAAAATATAAAAATTGAAAAGAACCATACAAATTTTATGTGTTTGGGTCAGAGTGGTCTCTTTTTGTCAACGTATTCCTGACAAAATATTTTGGTTTCAAAATATCACCTGATCACTGACTCATGCAGTAGGTGTGTGCCTGATGTTGAGACATTTAAATTCTCCCTTCCATAGGAGTTCAGCCTTGAGGAAGATATTAAGGTGGCCGGTCATGGGAACAGGATCATTTGGTAGCACAGTATCCACCAGTCCAAACAATATTAACTCTTGGAGAGGTACTTGCACATTTTCTTCTTAAACAAGAAGAAACATTTTTAATTTTTTATTAGGTATTTTCTTCATTTACATTTCCAATACTATCCCAAAAGTCCCCCATACCCTCCCCCCCACTCCCCTACCCATCCACTCCCACTTCTTGGCCCTGGTGTTCCCCTGTACTGAGGCATATAAAGTTTGCAAGACCAATGGTCTTCTCTTTCCACTGATGGCTGACTAGGCCATCTTCTGATTCATATGCAGCTAGAGACACGAGTTCCAGGGGTACTGGTTAGTTCATAATGTTGTTCCACCTATAGGGTTGCAGATCTCTTTAGCTCCTTGGGTACTTTCTCTAGCTCCTCCATTGGGGGCCCTGTGATCCTTCCAGTAGCTGACTGTGAGGATCCACTTCTGTGTTTGCTAGGCCCCGGCATAGCCTCACAAGAGACAACTATATCAGCTTTATTTTCCTTTCAGCAAAATCTAAATACAGGAAAGCTCAAAAAGAAGAAGAAGAAGAAGAAGAAGAAGAAGAAGAAGAAGAAGAAGAAGAAGAAGAAGAAGAAGAAGAAGAAGAAGAAGAAGAAGAAGAAGAAGAAGAAACATTCTCTTTCTAGAATTTTGCTTAGTACAATTGGGTCTTCTTGTTTTGCTTGAAAACAATAAGCAATCTATACTGATTTGATCTATTCTTTATACTAATGACTAGTTAAGAAACAAAAAAATTATTTATAATTTCAAAATATGTATATTCACAAGAAATATTGTCTTGTGGAAAAATAGTGTTTTTCAGGACAGTTACTCATAGAATTCTAGTAAACAATTTTTTTTAAAATCTAAGTTAATTTCTCTTCTTTCTGGATCTTGTATTATTAAAATTTTCTTTCCCAAGCTCATTTATGTTATTCATTGACTCACTAAATATTGAGTGCTCAGTCATCTGATGCCCACAATCTTCCAGGCTTGTGTCTGCAACTCTTGAATAACTGCTAACAACAATTCCCTTGACTCCCATGATGTCTCAGTTTGCAGCCACTTTACGCACATGTTCTTAATAGCCTTGATAGATACATTTATCTCAAGACAAGGTGAGGTGATCAAGTTGGCAAAAAAACATGAGCTTCCTTATAATCTTTTATCCCTTTGAAGTAAGAAGATATGCTATTTAATGAGTATAGAATTTGAGTTATTCAATATGAATAAATGGTAGAAATCTGCTGTACAAAATGTAACCATTATACCTTGCTATTAGGAGGGTATATCTAATGTTAAATGTTCCTACTATCACTTAAAAAGTGGCAAGATGTTGGAGGAATTTATTTTGTTTTTGTGTTCATATCTTCTATATGACTTTTTCTTTTGATAATTCTGTTTTTGGTTCCTTTTATTGTCTTAGTCTATTTTATAATGTTATAAAAGATGACCAAGAGGTTTATTGTGGCTTTTGTTTCTGAAAGGTGGGACGGCAATGGCACAGCATGAGTGAGGACATTAAGTTGCTTTATTAGAGTGGAAGTAGATGGATAAGCAGATGCACACTGAAGGAAGAGCAAGAGAGAACTAAGGCTGCTGACATGCTGGATATAGATCATCCTTGTGGAGAAATAACCCAACCTCATGAGCTCTATACACCTCAGAAATCTCTGCCTCAGCCTCTACGGCTTTGAGTTGAATTGACTAGGGTAAGAGGCTGTGAAGTAAGGACATACACACTGACATACAGAAAAGTCATGTGCTCAGAGTCTCAGCATATTTAGTACACACTGGTAATTAAGAAGGTGGGTTTATTGTGTACAGCTGAATGAGAAGGCAGAGTCATACATATATGTATATCTGAAGGAAAATTGGGTGAGTAGGAGGTATCTGTAGGGAAGCACCTTTAAGTGTTGTCATCCTGGAGGAGAAAGCATTCATGGTTGGATAGAAAGAAGGGCTCAAATTATCATGGTTTGAAGGCATTGAGATCCTTAATATGTCTATGCTCATGTAAAAAACAAAAAACAAAAAACAAAAAACAAAAACAAAAACACCCCAAAACCAAAAAACCAAAGAGTCCCTCAGGAACTGATCTCTCCACCTCCGTTGCTTTGCAACACCGTTAACTTGGAGTCCAAATTTATATCATTTCTGGAGAGATCTCATCATTGCTTCCAAACAGCCTAGATTATTTATTATTATTATTATTTACCTAAACTATTCCTGTCCCTTCTCTTTCTTTTTGCACCTTCAGCCTTCTTTCACTGGAACAACCCAAGGCACTTACGTCTTAAGAAAAACAAACATTTATGCCATCTACTTCAGACATGCTGGCCGTCGGATATTACCAACTGTACATATTTGGTCTGGAAAAATGATGAGGGGAAAAGAAATGAAAAGACAGACACACAGACACATGCACAGACAGATACATCAAAGATGAGGTCAGGTTACCCGTGAGCTCTCTTAGGGTGTGGTACCAACTATTGTAACATCCAGACCATCAGTAGCTTTATTATGTACATCACCGTGTGTGTGGTTAGCTATTCTATCTGGGAGATTTCTGTAGGGGAGAAGTCTCAGGCTATAAATATGCCAAGAGGAGAAGTTGCAATTTTTGCACACTGTGCCAATTGTTCATAAACATTCATCTTTGTTCCAGAGAAAGGCTTTGTCCATTCTGAGCCTGACCCAAATGGGGAAGATTTTGACACTTCTCCATGGATCCAACTTGTCTTTGGTTCACATGTCCAGCTAATGTTAAATAATACATATTTGCTCAGGACTTCATTCAATTAGGACTTCACTCTTTTTCTACAATTTGTGTGTGTGTGTGTGTGTGTGTGTGTGTGTGTCTGTGTGTGTGTTTTAGAGAAGAGAGGAGGGAGGCAAGCAGAGAGGCAGGGAGAGATGGAGGAAGAAGTGTTCTGGGATTACCGGTATTGACCACCACTAGCAGCTGCCATAACTTTTAGTATTATCATTCCCAGGCTTCCTACTTTATCCTGGGAACTCACAGTTCTCTAATGCAATGTAAAGTCCTCTTATTTCTTGGAAATCAACAATTCTACTTTGTACCCTGGTGATAAAACATTTTGACCAAAGTAACTTAAGGGAGAAAGAACTTATTTGTCTTACTTTAGTTCTCAGCCCATCATTGGAAACAAATCAAAGCAGTAATGCAAGTTAGGAGCTTGAAGGGAGACTACTTGCTATAACACAGCCGTTTCCTAGGAATAGGCAACTCACTCTGCAGCCAAGAAGTGCAGCAGAAACCATGGAGGATGCTGCTTGCTGGCTGACTCAAAGGCGAACTTGTACTCAGCTAGTTTTCCTCAGGACCACCTCCATAGTGATGCAGTGGACTTTGTCCTCCTATATCAGTTAGCAGTCAAGGTTTCAGTACAGATATGCCCATAAGCTAATCTTAGCTAGGTGATCTATCAATTGAGACTTCCCCTTAGAAGATTCTAGGATTTCAAGGTGATATATTTAGCCAGGATATTTCCCCAGTCTCAGTCTGCAACAGTTACTGTCACTTGGTGTACCCACATCATTTTCACTTGCCTGGCAGAGCCCAGCCATTCATCTTCCCATCTTTAATGGTCTGCTCCAGAGTGGAGAAAGATTGTTTTCTTAAAATCTATCCATCATTGTGGGATGTAAACCATGTCAGAAGTTTGGTAAGGTAGAGCAGGTTGAGACCAGGAGCCTCGGTGAGCACACACCTGGGGTGTAGGTGACTCCCAGCTCCCTTCCAGACTCCTGACTTGGAATGCCTGCCATGCTTCTCACATAAAAGAAAAGTGTCCTATGGTCATGTAGGCTCAAGACTGAGTTCTCCATTCTAATCAGGTATCTAGAGGCTTGGAAGGCTTAGCCAATAAGCTTTCCTTCCCAGAAATCTCTCCTGCAAAAGGTATTTAATCTCAGGCCTACCCTGAGAAGTGGGGTATCATTTTATGCATCCATTTTCCTCCATAATAATAAATCTGTTTGGAACCATGGACTGTCTCTTTTCATCAAGATCCATCATGGGGAGCCATGAAGAAAGTCTTCCCCTACAGAGCCTAGTTGCCTAATCTCCTGTAAAAGGCCTTTCTGTGCTCCCAGTCACAACTGCCACCAAGCCTGCCAAGCTATGGACAATCACCAGCTGGGACAAGACAGAGCTCCCCCTTTTCCACTCTGCCCTCAGATGCCTTCCCTAGCCCTTGGGACCCATACTTCATTCTCTCCTTTTCTGCGACCCTCAGCGGTGCCTGGATGTCCAAGTGTCTGAGAGCCCCACAGCCCCAGCCTCCTCACAGGGCTGGGGACCTTTGAACCAGCTCCGGCTTTCCCACACCTAAGACTACACTTTCCCACCTCTGGAGTGGTGTTTTGGTGCTTCCTTACAGCAACCCAGCACCCTCCCTGGAAGCAGTGTGGGTTAAGTGCATTCAAACTTCCCATATTCTGTCTCCCCAAGCGGCCATGTCCAGTGGTGGAGATGATGCGACCAACATCCCTATACATCAACTCTCTATTCACACTAAAATGCATCATTACCTATACCTTAGTAACCCACTGTGCATATGTACCACTTTGTCATTTTTCATTCATCAGTTAATGGACATCTCTGTTGATTCTACTGTAAAAAGATAATCAGTGAACATGGATGTGTAAGTGTCTATATATTACAATATAAAGTCCTTTGTGGCTATTCCCAGGAGTGGTATAGCTTATTATAAAAGAATTCTGTTTCTAGTTTTCTGAGAAACATCCAAACTGATTTCCAAAATGGCTTCACTGGTCTACACTCTGCCACCAGTGAAAATGAGTTTCTCCTCAGTCCTCACACTCATGGCCCAAGAAGAAAAAAGTATTGTTTTTATTTTAATACATAGTCACATATTTGTATGACTTTCTACCTTTATCAGAGAAGCTCTATGATGCAGAATCTATGCCCACTCCTCCAGGTGCAGTGACATTGCAGGAAAGGGTAGCATTTTTAAAAAGTGTAAAACCAGAGTAGAGCAGAAGTCCTGAGAAATGCTAAAACCCTGGCTGTTGCACAAATGAACTCACAGAATCTGTGGTTACTGTATACGACCGGCATAAGAATGAGACAGTTAAAAATTGCATTTTGGGCATAGGAGGACTTCTGATGCCCACCCCTAGCCAAGGAGCTATTGGAAGTTGATGGAGGGTGGAGGGAAAAGAGGCACTTTATGTGGCTACTGGTTGGTCCTCTATTCCCTAGTAAGACGACTTCATACCTATGTGCATATTAGCAATATTAACTGGACTCTGGTCTCAGGTGTGTGTGTGTGTGTGTGTGTGTATGTGTGTGTGTGTGAGAGAGAGAGAGAGAGTGAGAGAGAGAGAGAAACAGAGAGAGACACACACAGAGAGAGAGACAGACATACAGAAAGCATGAGAGATGTTTTGGAAGGGGTCTGAGGAGGAATTAGAGGGATAGAATGGATGGTGGATATGATGAAAATATATTATCGATTTGTATGACATTTTCAAAAATAAAAATACAGCATTGTAAGACACGATATTGTTACAGAATATTGTGGTATTAAATTTTTCCTCACTAGGCTGGCAAGACAGTTTAGTTGGTAAATGTTTGCCTTATAAGCATGAAGATTTGTTTTTATTCTGAGAACTGACATTTTAAGAAGTTGGGCACAATGATATGTGCTTCTACTTCTAGTGCTGGGGAAACTACAGGCAGATTCCTGACTAGGCTGGCTATCCACTTTGTGTATTTCAGGTTAGTGAAAGACTGCTAATAAAGTAAAAGATAGATGATACCTGAGAAATGACAACCTAATGGTGTCCTCTTACCTCTCATCTAACCTGTACACATGTGTTTTTCTTCACTCATGGTCATGCAAGTATTTTCCTTTGCTCCATGTGAACCACCATCAAGACTGATTTTATGAAAGCAGACAATTTGTTATATAATGATACGATTTTAGGAATAACAAAAAGGTTGTAGACTAGAGAAATGGCAGCTCACTACCCCTTATGACATCAGCTCTAGGGCAATGTGCTGCCTCTGAACTCTACAGACAGTGAGCTCATGGGCATGTGCATGTGCACGTATGCACACAAGTATTAATAAAATAAATCTTCAAAAGAAGAAAGGTAAAATAGTGGCAAGTCTTTGTATAGCTTCAAGGATTTGAAAATGATTTAGGCGTAGTGAAGGATTGAAGAAATATCAGAAATGAACACAGGAAAACACAAAATCATAGGGCTGGTGAGCTGGACACTCTAATGGAGAAAGTACAATGTCCTTGACTCAGCACATTAATTAAACACAGTTGAACAGAGAGGTGGCTCTATTGCATACAGCTGAACAATAAGGCGAGTTAATTGTATACAGCTGAACAAAGAGGTGAAGTTTTTATCTCTTTGTTCAGCAACAAGTAGGCAGTATTTATGGTACAGTATACAAGGGGACATGTTTATCTAATCTTCGTAAGAGGAATCTTTGTTGGGGAGCATTATGACCTGAAGGTCATAGACATCAGGAATTGGAGAAAACTATGGTGGGCTATTTTCTGTACACATTATCAACATCTACAGTTGGGTAACGGGGTGACTTTCCCACTTCCCTCTGGATCTGAGTGAGGCTAGGGTACTTGACATGGTCATGCGTATATCAACAGTTGACACTCAGAAACTCACACACTCAGGTCTTTCTCTATTCTTTACAAAGGAAAGACTATACTTACAACTGTACCTTGAAGTACAAGTATAAAGCAATAGTATGGGCTCTTATGATACAGTAACTGCAGACTACAAACCCAGGAATCAAGACTCCGATTGATAAGCAACATGATCACCGTCACCTCGTATTTAATGAAGCTGAGATCTGAAGCCAGGAAGACAGACTTGATAGATTATTTCCTTCCTATCTCTAACTCCTACCTATTCTCTAATCGTACAACCCACAGAGGAAAACTGCAGGCAAAGTAATTGTGTGGTCCAATAAGTAATTCAATTATGAAATAGATAAATCAGAATTTATTGTGAGTTGCTTCCTTTACTAAAATCTGTGGGAGTATCTTCCCTCATGGTAAATTGTCCTTTATTCCTTTGTGTGGCAAATTTCCACTCTAGCTTAAGTTACAAACATGTCAGTGTTTTGTGGAGCCTGATAATGGCTTTATAATAAATGTGGCTTAAAAGAAGCAAGCCTAGTTATCCAACCATTGAGTTTTGGGGAAAAGTCAAATTTGTTTCTTTGACAATCCCTATTTAAAATAATTAAAATGATGTACTTTAAAAAGTTCATCCTCCAAATTAATCTTCCTTATTTTACTCTGTTTTAGTGGATTTCCTGTATTAAATAGAATGTTGCTGCTTCATTCTCTAGTGTGCCCTATCTTATGAAAGATGTCTACCTTTAAACACAATTGATGAATTTTGTGAGATTTTTCACTTCAAAGAGAGACTATTGAAGTTTTGATCACCTTTTGTGGGAACAGTGTTTTCTTGGTAGGTAGGCCTTCCATTTCTCATTTTTGCAGTGAAATGATACACATTTTTACGAAATCATCAATTCCTAATTCAAATTCTTCCTTCAGTTTCATGTATGCATGAATTTATAAAACTGCAATAAGTTTTCTATGCTTCAGGGACCATGCAGTGGAAGTAGCTTCCAGCAGAGATTTGGCTGTATCCGACAAATGCCTGCTGTCAGATTTTTCCTTCTCCTCTGTTTGACATGATGGGATCCCTTACAAACATGTCGATTTAGACCAGCATGCTGCATCCTAAATTATGAAAACACTACTTGCATATTAGCATCAAAAACAGTGGACTCATCATGGGGTATTTTTCTGAAGCAAAACCTTGGTGACGAGACAAGCAAAGAAGACCATCCATCAATTATCTCTATATTTTAAAGGCCATGGCATAGGGTGGGTGTTTGACTCTTGCTGCGGGATGGCAGTTTGCTGTGATTTATGTGGATCTAAGTGTATGATTCTAGTTTTGATGACAGATGTTTCGGGAATAATGTTCAATTCTGTGATGTGTTGTAATATCCTTAGGGTAAAAATGAATCTACATTGAATTGAATAATATTGAAGTTGTAGTTGTTAATTGAAGTTGCTGTGCTTTGTACTTTAGTTCAGAGCATCATGCCTGAACAGACATAGAAAAGAGCAATTATTTTTAGCAAGTGTGGTACTTGCTTGCAAAATTCCTGGCATGTGGCAAGCCTCTAGACACACAGAGAAGGAGGGGCAGGTCACAAGCTGGGATCTCACTGGTAAGAAATGCTTGTCATTTCTGAAAACCAATAATGCTTTACATGTGTTTTACTTAAACCTATGTTAGCAATAAGCTGGATTTAAATGTGTTAGAGCTAAATAAAATGGATGTGTCTATTAAAGTGTTAAGTTAGAAACTCATTCTCTTATTTTCATATGATTTAATAATTTAGATCCTTTCACTTCAGATTATTGTTATTATATATCAAAGATTATATCTTTTTGTTTTACAGTGAGACGAGAATGCACTAGAAGATTAGCAGAGGTTTCAGCAACACTCCGTGGAAGGAGCTCAATGACACACAATAGAACGATAGTCCTTAGGGAGGGAATACTTTCAAGAAAGCATCTAGAAAATGGAGAAATCACAGGCATTTTTTTTTTAAACTAGCAATGGAAAGTGAATTCAACAAGACAATATTTGCTCAGACCACTTTTATATAACTTTATATTTTATTTTCTCAAGCATTTTTCAGACATGTCTTTGTACAAATAAAACCACATAAAATGCCCTTATATTGCCTACCTGATAATGACTATGTGGCATAATAATATTCAAGATCCCTTTCAAACAAGCTGAGTGATTCAATTCTTGGGTAGACTATGTCCTAGCTAAGGGCACCTTTCAAAAAGTTTCCAATTTGGTGTCTAGTCTATTAGAAGAATGTCTTCCTCTTTTTTCCCCCCACTGTTAATAGGGATTGCTATCATTTTTGAGTGCTTTTTATGAGGCAGATTTGCACTGAGTGCTTTTCATGAATTTTCTCATTTACTTCACACAAAAACCCTGTGCAGTGGGTTCTAGCATTTTCCCCATGGTGAGAGTTAGACACACAGAGGAACAAAACATCCTCTAGGTTGCAAAGCTAATAAGAATTCAGCTAGAATTCAGTCTCACTCTCAACTTAAGAGCGCTCTAAACCACTGAACTGAATTGCTTCTGTTTTGCTTTGGGTTTTCTATCCTGCTGCATTCTTCTTTTGAATTCTACCTTTTCCTAACCTCTGGGCAGCTACCTTTGTTTGGCTGCCTGGCTTTCTACTTGGTTCTGCACCTGATCTTATTCTGACTTTAATATTGGCTGCACACTATCTAGTCTGAAAGTTCCCCCCTTCCTCCACTTTTCATCTGTCCATCACTGCCTGCTAGCAGTACCTCTCTGTCAGTCTCCCATGAACACATCACATTAAGTCACCTCTGCATCTTTATTCATATTCACTGATGATGTCATCTTCCTAAATATCTTGTAATGACATCCTATCTTCAATTTCATAAGTTCTGCTGTGGCCTTCAAAATAAAAGTAAAGCACATATCCTTATCGTCCACATTCTAAATGTTTTCTAGTCTACACTTGTTGGCAGGTACCTTCTTCCTTAACGTCCCATAATAACTGTTTTTCATAGCCTTGACATAACACCTGAATAAACCAGCTTAAGGGGAAATGCATATTTTGGTTCACGACTTAAGAGCACAGTCTATCACTGTGGGAGACAAGGCCGAGTTTATGGTGGTAGGAGCATGCAGCTGGGACTCTTCACGTCTACAGAGACAAGGAAGCAGTGAACAATGCATGCTGGTTTTTCTTTTCAGTTTTCATTCTGTCACAGTCCTGAGCCCATGAGATGGTGCTGTTGACACTGAAGGTGGGGCTTCCTGTCCCAGGTAAACGGCTCTGTGATGAGTTATGTAGTCATTCTCTTGTGTTCATATAATTTGATAATTTACATTTTTCCATTTCAGATTATTATTACACATTGAAGATCACATTATTTGTTTTACATTGAGGCTAGAAATCACTAGAAAGAAAAAAAATCTACAGCACCTTGTGGACAGGGCTCAATGACATATAATAGAAAGACAGTCCCTGATGAGTGAATATTTTCAAGCAAACATTCAGAAAATGTGGAAACAAGAGGGCGTTCCTTAAATCAGCCTTTAAATTTAGCAGTGGGAAATGAATTCAACAGGACATTTTGTGTCCAAACCAGTTTTATATCACTTCAGATTTAATTTCTTGAGCAAATTTTAATTATATTACTGAACAAATAAAATAACACAAATGCTCTTCCATTGATTCACAAACACAACTAGATATGTGTTTCTTAGGTGATTCAAAATCCACAGACTGGAAGTGAAGATTAACTCACACACCCTCAAACCTGAGCTCTCACAAAGGTTCAATTTCATTAAAATTCTTCACCTTTAGTGTGTTCTAGAAGACTTATCCTCATAGTTTGTTATTGTTTGGGGTATAAAAGTCTAAAATATGTAGCTTTCTTATGACATACTAGGTAATAATTTTCTCTTGTCTACTGAATATTTCCATATCAACCCAAAACTTTTATATTCAACCTAACAGGACATCCCTTTGTATTCTTTGCTGTAAAGTCTGCTTTTCCAACTTTATTGATTTTTATTTTTAGCTGTGTCACCTAACTGGGCTTTGATTTCAGGAGTATTTTCTATTTCTCAATCTCAGCTATATCATGTAACAATAGTAATAATAACTACTTCAAGTTATTACTATATGCAAGACAGTGTTCTAAATTATTGCATGGATTACTTTAAATATACAGTAATTAGTCACTCATTATTATTCCTATCTCTTGGGAAAGACTTTATCATTGTATCTTTCCTATTTCTTGATATTACAGACCTTTATATAATCCCTTTATCTACTGTATTGGCAGCAGTAGTTTTTTTGAGCATTTTCAGAACTTGAGGTTAAATTTCTTTGTTTAGACCTGCCTCCCCTCAACAAAACATTTGCATATTTGCTGGGCGCTAGTCTTCCTAAATACATTCTTTCATAGCCTTAAGCTTTTTCATGCCTTCCTTTGAGTAGCATATTAAATTTGGAAGGTTTCTGCCTCATATTAAAAACTACCACATATGTGTTCAAATGTACTTTCTATTGCCATGTGATGCAAGTTATAGTCAAAATTCTTCAAGCCCTCTTACAGTTTTCAAAATTCTTTCCAAGCTTTCCACACTGGTTATTTCATTCTTAAGAGTTCAGCTAACAATCATGTCCTTGCCCACTTTCCTACCTATCTATTGCAGAAATCCGATCCAGTGTCAAAGCTTGGCCTAACTGCTACTTTTCACTCTCTTCAGAACCCAAACCAAGGCGATCTTTGATACTTCATGAGCATTCATTCATGCCACTCACATGCACTCATCTATTAACATCTTTTGGTGCTTGTGGATTTTTGTTCTGGTGGCTGTAAGCATCTTGAAGAGATGCATCTTTTACATCTGTCCTGGTTCCCCCTGGACACAAGCAATACTTCTATGGGAGAAAGTCTTAGTTTGCATTTGACTGTAGAAATTTGTGCAGAACCCTTTTTATGATGTATTGATTTCCTTGACTTTCAATTCAGATAGACTATAGATATTTTTTATAACCAAAAAAGACTAAGAATTTTGAGGTTACCTATAGGGAGAAGTGTTTCTTTCCTTTCTGAACTGTAAAGTGTTTGTGTATCCCCTAAAGCTAGTCCAGAAAGTTTTAATTTCACCCATTGTGTGCTTTACTCTTTCTAGTTTTGCAGTACAGCACCAAGGACCAACCAAAGCTGGAAAATTCCTTTTATGTTTTCCTATAAAGGTTTCCAAGCCATAAACAACAATGTTGGCTATGCCTTGATGGAAACAATACATCTGGAAGTGTGTATTGGCACTCTGGATATGCATCATATGGAACACTGTATTGAGATTTGGTAGATGGTAAAGATAAAGACCACATATTCTGTGATGCCATAGTTTTGATCATCAGGTACAGAAAAGAGAGCTTCAGTTATACACAGAAAGCACATTTGTATATCTTCTTATATATAAGGCTCCATATATGTATATACAAGGCTTGTATATATGTACTCCACAACCCTCTCTTCTAAGATACTTAATAAAGAGAGGCACAGAAGCTATTTTCTTTGTAATTAAACACAAAACTCCTCCTCTCTTTAACAGCAGTCATTTCCTGTGTTTTTCTGAAAAGTTGAATTAAATATTAACTGTGGACAACAGGTCCTTATACTATCAATGTAGAGGATCAGTAGATGGTTTCGAGTTCAAGATAAACAGAAAGCAGAGGAAAGATATTCCTGACTCTCTGTGCTCCACAGGTGGCTGTCAACCCTCCATCTGAACTGAAACTCTTAACATTATGCTTTGACTTCCTCGTAGTAGGCCCATAGCAACTGACTACCTTTATGACAAACTGAAACGCTACCCCCTTACTGTTGCTCCCACTGCTTCTGACCTTACAGGGGAGCCACGTTAGAGTATATGCTTCTAATAATCATTCATGGAACTCAAGCATCCATGTGAGAACAAGACAAGATGTGTGTCTCTAAGATGCTTAGAACCCAGAAAAATGTGTTAAAAAACTAGCACACTATAAGCAAGATGATTATGAAGGCACCTACTGAGACTCCCTAAACATTGTATGGGAATGATAGAGGAGTACCCAAACCAAACTTTGTAAGTCAGGGAAGAATTTCTTTTTTTTTTTCTTTTTTCTTTTTATTAGGTATTTTCCTCGTTTACATTTTCAATGCTATCCCAAAGGTCCCCCATACCCCCCCCCACTCCCCTACCCACCCACTCCCCCTTTTTGGCCCTGGCATTCCCCTGTACTGGGGCATATAAAGTTTGCAAGCAGGGAAGAATTTCTTAAAGGAGCCACCATTGCTACCACTACCATCACCATCAGAGTTCATTTGATAAATACATACCATTTTGATGTGATATTGAATTTGCAAATAATAGAACACAGACAGGATACAAACTAAGAAATTCACACTAACTTAAAATAAAATACAAGACAACAGGCATGTTGTCCAAGAATTGTACTTAGTAGAGAACAGATTTTTTTTCTCCCTCTGCCCCCTGCTTCCACATCCACAAGGTCCTGGGTCACTCTACAAATAAAGGTCCTAATTAATAAAAACGTTTATGCTGTGTTGGAAGCCACTGGAAATGGATTCAAGCCATGAACTTGTTGCCACACTTAAGGTCAATGTGGCTGCTTTAATATAGGTTTCAATTTTGTTCTGATGGGCAAATATGGGTATTGAGAGTGTCAATGTCACTTTCTGAGTCTAGAACCATGGATACCAAATTTTTCTCAACCATGACATAGAAGAACTATTGTTTCACACAAATTTATTGTCATGTACTCTGCAGGAGGTATGTTTTAAGATCTTGTTTCCTATCTGAAATTGTGAAGTATGTAGATTTTGCAATAATACACCTTAAAGTCATCTATGAGTTAATGGTTCTATTAATGTGAATAAGAGATACCCTTATTTTCAGTTATAACATCTTGATTTTGTCATTCTATATTTCTGGCAGATGAAACATTCTTTTTACAGAATGAACCTCTGGCACATTCTCAAAAATATTAGCAAGCACTTAGAAACTTTTAATTAAAGATGGAAATTTTGGAGTAATATGGAGAAGATATATATATTATTTTATATTTATATATTATTTATTATGCCTTCTTTTATTATATATATGCATATATATATAATAAAAATCATGTTGTTTTGATTAACTTTAGAAAATAACCAGAATTGATGATAAGTTTGATTTTTACAATAGAAAAAAACACAGTTCAATCTATTCATAGTCTAAATGTCTGCAAAATTCTTTCCTGGATGATTTCATTGCAGGTCCAACTACTAGTTGTTAGGTTTCCCTTGAGATACAAGCTTTTATTCTTTCTTTCTTCCTTTCTTTCTTTCTTTCTTTCTTTCTTTCTTTCTTTCTTTCTTTCTTTCTTTCTTTCTTTCTTCCTCTCTCTCTCTCTCTCTCTCTCTCTCTCTCTCTCTCTCTCTCTCTCTCTCTCTCCTCTTCTTCCTTTACTTCTTTCTTTTTGTTTTTCTATGTTATCTCGACTATACATTGCAAAGAATTTTGCATGTGCCCATTTGAACCCATAAGTTATGATAACATTAAAATAAATAAGTCTAAATGACAATATTCAGTTGCTTTTCTGTTGGACTATCTTTTTGACCTTGCCTCTTTTCTAATTTTGAGATTTTTGTTTGGATTGCTGATGATTAAAAATGAACAAATTTGCAATTCAGTCCTCCAATTTCTCAAATATGAAGACTATAATCATACCAGATATATTTCAAATGATATGGCCCTGGGTATTAAGGAATAGGACAGTTTCCACACTATTTTTCCAAGTGGGTATAATTCAAAAGCTTTTTAGAGCAGAACATTGTGCATTTGACAGTAATTGTGACTGATTTTCATAATGCACTGGTGTAGTGTGTCAACGCTTATGCAGTTAGTTCAGTTCTAGGAAAGGAATTAAATTTGGCAACATTTGGGATTTTCTTCTCCTTACAATTAAAGCAGGCTCTCCTCACGATATACACATTGCTTTCTTTAGTGTCACTTAGAGATACTCTAATTTCCTGTCAGATTTCAGCCGACCTATTTTATCATGTTTTCAGTTTCCATTTTCAACCCTCTTTCTTGCCCTTGAAACACTTGTGCAACCCAACATGGAATCAAATGCATGAAAGAAACCGTTTTCCACTTTCTGTCCTATTTTAGAGACTTTTTTTTTTAACACAAGAACTATCTGCTGCCTGAAGCACATTTTGTAGCAGCAAGCAACATAAAATAGACCAGAAGTTCTTTAAAACAGAAAACATTTTATATTTCCTAGAGGGTGTCGTTAATTATTAAACACTGAGGGAAACTACTTAAATAAATTTCCTCTTCAGAAGGGCATGCATATCAGGAAAAAAATTAATAAACAAATATAGAAGTTTGGGGAGGTTAGAATTTAAAGTATATCTGGGGAACAAATTTAGATTTATTTGTCAATAACACTTTTTCTATGTGTGCATGTGTGTGGTGTATGTCTGTATTTGTTTATATGTATATGTGTGCTACAGAGTTTGGATGCCAGAAGTAGCTACTAGATTCCTTCCTTCCTTCCTTCCTTCCTTCCTTCCTTCCTTCCTTCCTTCCTTCCTTCCTTCCTTCCTTCCTTCCATTTGCTTTCTCCCTTAATTTTTGAGACAGGACTTCTCATGGAATCTAGAACTCTCACTTTAACTATGTAGTTTACTAATGAGCTTCAGGAATCTGCCTGTCTCTAGCTCCCCCAGTCCTGGAGTTAGAGAAGTAAGCCACTGTGCTAAGCTTTTATGTGGATGTGAGTATCTGAACTTAGGTTGTCTTGCTTGCATGGCAGGCACTTTACTAACCGAGCCATTTCCCCAGTATCAACAAAATATAATTCTTAAAATATATTTCTCTTGACCTTGTCTCTCTTGATTTGTGCATGCTCCATGAGTTATAAAGGTATATAGCACAGGTAGCCACAGCAGGGCAGGTAAATTTGGTAAAATAAAGTTACATGACAAGGCTATATTATAGTAAGTAGTACAATTGCAGAAATAACCTATATGGAACACATCACATCTGCTAATCATGTCAGAAAATGGACTTTGATAGATGGTGTCGCAACACAAAACCACATACTAAAACTTTTTAATTACGATGACAGTGTAGAAGTGTACACAGCCTTGCCAGCAGTGTTAGTAGCTTATATAATTAGCAAATGGACAAAGCTCATAAATTCTGCATGTGCCTTATGCCTTAGAAGTCTTTTTGATTACTGCCATTAGCATCTATGCGAGCAGGAAGGCATGGCAGGGTTTGGCCATCATCACCTCTGAGGGCGGAGGCATTCTGTTGGGGATGATCATCTATGGATAACCATACCACCTGGACTTGCCATATTGCTACTCTAAAAATGCATTAATGTGTGAGAAAAACATGTCCATTTGTGCTAGAAGATGAAGTTAGTTTAGAATACTAAACAGTGGCATCCTGGGTTTATACAAACCAAACCCTATAGATCACTCACCCTTAAATTGAAATACTTTGTTGTTTAAAACAACTTCACTGTTAGGGGTGAGGGATACAGCCAATGACTGTTCACAGCCTTTCTGTGGGAACATTTGCTGACTGTGAAAAGTGTCAAGATAGCTGGGTGTATAGGAGTGGCTCACTTGAAAGTGAGTGATGTGATTTCTAAAATGTTGGCTTAGAATTGGCTTTTCAAAAACTGAATTTGCAAATCCAAGTTAAAACATATGGGACAATTTTATTCATTCATTTTGTTTATTTTAAGCTTCCCTCTAAAGAAAATTGGGGAAGGGAAGGGCAGATGTGTGGATTACCACCAGATACCACAATTTTCCATTTATTTCTTCGCTTCCTTTGCCAATGTCTATTAAAAATAAATATAGCCTTAAAATGATTAATTATGACTGCAAATTATTTCTACAAACATATATTTTCTAGCAATAAAAATAATTTCTATAATTAAATATTCCCTGTGATACATAGAATTTTTCTCTTCAAACTGTATTTTGCTAATATCAATGTCCCTGATTATTTTACCACCTTGTAGAAATATCTCTGGTCATAACTGATATCTTCCCCTCTCCCATGATATCTCTTTCTGATTTCAGTTGTATATAAATGAAACAATTTCATACACCAAGGGCTTTAATCAGAGTACATAATTATGGCAACATTATTCTTTACATCAGTTTTAAGACTGATTTTTTTTTCTCTTCAAAGATGGAACCTCAATTTGTTAAAAATGTAAATTTTTTTAGAAGGTGGGAAATGAACCTTTCTAAACATTATCTTTTTTAATTTTATTTTTGAGATGAAAATAATTACAACTTTTCTCTCTTCTTTTTTTTCCCCTTCAAACACTCCTATATTCCCATCCACATCAATATTAAGGGCCTTCCTTTTAACTAATATATGTGTGTACATATCTATTCCTAAGTATAGCATTTTAGTCCATATAATGTTACTTGTATGTATGTTTTCATGGCTGATCATTTGATGCTAGACAACCAACTTTTGTACTCTTCCTTTGGAAAGACCACTTATCCTGCTCCTCGATTTCCTCAGTTGGCTGTAATTCTCTGTGAAAGGTTGGAGTCTTGTGGGATTTTTCCCTTCCCAGTTTGGTGCATCTTATAATGTCATCTATGTTCAGCTCAAATTGGAGCAGTCATGTTGGCAAGGCTTTTGGGGTTCTGAGATTACTAGGAGACACAATCTCACAGCACACTATTTTGACCTTTGACTCTTCTGATCTTTCTGCCCCCCTCTTTGGCAATGTTCCTTGAGCTTAGGTATGGGAGTAACACTGCACTTGGTTAGCTCACAGGGGTGGAAGGTAAGACCCTGTTACTAAAGACAACATGTAGTTCAGAAATACAGCCCAGAGGTCTCTAAGCTGGAACTGAACTGAATGCCCCCTCTTTAGAACTAGCTTTCATGCTATTAGAAACCACCATGAAAGCTTTGAGAGGAGAGAGGTAACCAGAGGTCCTACCCAGATGTGGTGACTATGTACCACTTTAATGGTGAGAAGGGTATGGTAACACAAAGGGTGTAGTAGTGCACACATACCTTGGTGGTTACTAACAGCTCTTTAATTGGACTTAATATTAGCTCAAAAAAGGGAAACTACGTCTGGTAATAGAAACCCAGCTCAGTACCATTTCAGTTACCAGCTCAGTAACTATTTAGTCCTAGTGAACTCATGGTTATTTGAGGAGAATCTAAAACCACTAGTTCACTAAATAGTGAAGATGAATACTGAAGAAATGGGAAGGAAGGTAAATTAACAGTGAGGATGTCTGAAAAAATTGGAACAAAGCGTACTATTATCTACCCACCTAAACTTAACTAGGCACAATACATATACACATATAGTTTAACAAATACCATCTGGGCTGGCAGTGCTCCCTCTAGGAGTGCTCCCTCTAGAAGTTATGGACTATCAAAATTTATAACACCAGGTATGAAAAACCCTCTTTGAGTTGTTGGTCAGAGTTGTCCTAGGGACTCCCCCAAAACCCCAAATAGTCTATTGCTATTATCCTTGGTTGACACCACACACTTCAGACATAAGATTCAGAGGACCTGAGATGGACCAGACCCAAAAGCCTTGTTTCTTAGAACTAGCTTCCATGCTAATAGAAGATGATATGCAAGGTTCCACAGAGGGTAGCATCCATGAGGCCTACCTAGCTCTGACCTCTATGAATAATAATCAGCATAGCAAGATAGCCATAATGGCATAGGGTAACAAACACCTCTCCAATCGGACTTCAGATTGGTTTAACAAAGGGAACATTACACCTTATATTGGAAAATTACCTAACTACAAAGGGCTAGTGAAGAAATGACCTTGTTGAAGAATCCACAAACATCACTTAACTAAACCAGAATAATCCCTAACTGCATTCTAAATACTTGTCTTTATATTTATAGATAAGTATAGTCCTCATCCCTCATCAAGAAAACTTCTCTTTGCAGCAGATGGAGATGATTACAGAAAATCACAAACATTTAAATGCAGAACTGTGCACCCTAGTCAATATTGATACATCTACAACTCTTGCACCTAAGGCTTAGTGTAGGGGCTTAGTCTGGTGCTACTTGTACACAGGTGCTAAATTCTGTACCCCAAATCTGGTTGCTCCTGACAAGGAGGTCCCCCTCTACAGCAAATGATCCTATGTAACCTTGCTCCCCAAGTTAACTGGTCAATAAAAGCCTAAAGCCTGTGATTGGGCAATTGATAAAGGTAGGCAGGCAGGTTTTCATTTACCTGGCTGGGAATCACAGAGAGACAGGGAGGAGAAGAAAAAAGGAGACCAAGGGAGGGTGGAGCTTTCATGAGATGAGATGGACCATGAGCATGTGGCCAGGAGAAAGAGCAAGTCAGAAAGGATATATACACATACTTAAGGTAAAAAAAAATTAATAAAGAAAAGAAAAGCAATAAAAAACCAGCATATTCCACCATAACTGCTATGTGCTGAATCCCTGTTTTGACCCTCTATTTATCTGGAAAAGGAGAAGGCTGGTGAAGATGGTGCCTGTGGAGGATTTTTACTGTAGTGTTCTCTGATGGGTATTTTTTATCCCTCAGTGATGCAGATACAGGCTAGATTAGACCAAAGATTCAAGATAGATAAAGTCAGGTGTAATAGGCAGCTCCTGTGTGGGTTCACAGATCTCACAGGTGGAGGTCAGTGAAGTCACACATCTAGGTTAAAGCAAGGGGAGTTTACAGAGTTTAGCTGAGGAATGATGATGTGCCAGCTAGGAGCTGGGATGGTGTTCATGCATGGCCAAAAACTGAGCCCCTGGGTGGGCCAGAAACAGGAAGAGAAGGAGTGGTGGCATGTTGGCCTGAAGTTTCTCCAAGTAGATAGGGGAGTTTTCTCTGTGCCAGGCAGGGTTCGAGAAAGGAGGGTAGACTGGGTTTCCCAGCTTGTGCAAGTGATGAGCAGGGGTTCCAGCATGACGCTCGCTTTACTCTAGTAAACCATTTCTCACTTACAGGAATGTCTTTCAGAAGCACTGCAAATATCAACTTAGAAAATAGAAATTGACATTTAAATAAAAGTAGACTAGGGTTGGGGTTATTTTTCCACTGTTCTCTTGTTACTATAGAAGCAGAGCCTGCACCTACAGTGTAGGAAACGTTGCAGCAATGCAAAGAGGAGAAAGAAAAACTGTTTAGACTGGATCCCTAGGCCATATTCAGTGTTAGAAACAAGAAATATGCTATGGTGTTTCTGAAGTGAAGATGGTTGAACCAGCCAGGACTTCCGCACAAAGTGGACATCTGAAGTTCAATCATTCTCACATCTGCATGTTAACCTTTGTTACATGAGGTACATTGTGGCCTATTAGAGCAGGAACAAAGAGGACACAGATAAACATCCATCCGTACTTAGTGAACTTTCCAGAAAAGTGAAATTTATTGAAGAAATATTGCCTCTGATTTTCTTGGTATCTGACATTCAGATAAAGACATTAATAACTCCAGGGACTTTTTAATAATTCACATTTTATTGGGAAAAGTATAAAGTCAATTCTGTTTTTCTTAACCTAATAAACTTTGGCTCTCCCTTGGATTATTCTTCATTCACTAACAGAGGGAGAATTTCCTGTCAGTAGAAATGTTACCAGACCCAGCAGAAAGCATCTTACTATTCTCTGTCCTTCCCAATTCATGCTCCACTGAAACCTTTGGCTTATAGGCTTTTCCCCTCCTGAGAGTTCTAGCTTTAATGTGTTCTATAAAATGTCACATTGTACAAAAACAGTTTTTTTTTCCAGGTTTTGTGGAGATTATATGGTCCTTGGGTTCTGCCTGGTTGGTTTTTCCTCACCGTAATCTGTGCTCATGGTGAGCAGCAAAGACAGCAAACAACTCTGCCTTTGATGGATGCTTGTACATTTCCCCAGTGGATGATTTTTATTAGTGTCAAAAGATAAAGCGTATATGCATGCACACATGCTGATGTTTCTGAAGGGCATTGTGATGAAAGATTGGAATGCCTTTTGTTGTCTTCCTGATCAAATGGTGTGTCTTTGGGAGCATTTATCTTTGTGTCATAAAAAGAATAAAGTCTGTTGACATTGTTACTGATCACTCAACTTGAATGCCTCCCTGTTTGGTCAGCAAAGGATGAGACAATTATGTTAGACAGTGCATAAAATTCAGGCACTCTAAAGGTAATGCTAATTCAGAAATCACTTCAAGATGATGAGTAAGAAGCCTGTGATTAAATCACAAGTGTTTAGTGGTTGGGTCAGTTTCTTTGCTTATTGCTGTGACAAAATACCCTGACAGAAACAACTCAGAAAGGGTTAATTTTAGCTCACAATTTCAAGTTACAGTCTATCATAACAGGTATGTCAAGACAGTGGGGACACAGAGCAGCTAGACAACTCTACAGTTAGCAGGACAGAGAGAATGAATGGGCACATGCTTACACCCAGTTCACTTTCCTCTCTTTATTACAGTTTAGGACCCAAATCAAGAAATACTGTGGAGTCTTTCCCCCTTCTATTAGCATAACCAAGAACCTCATCCTAAGCACACACTTCAACCTGAAGTAGACAACTCTTCTCTGTGACTTCCTTCTGGGGTGGGTCTAGGTTGTGTCAAGTTGTCAGTAAGACTAACCATTACAATAACTAGTTATAGAATTAGATTCACCTTTGGTGAAAAACTACACAGGGTAAATTTGAAATCACCACCATGTATAGATAGATGTTCAGTAGAATGACTACCAATGAGAGAACAGAATAAAGCAGATGAACTACGTGTTAACTCTGCTGAGGTTGGCAACCTATGTACTATGTATTACAGAAAATCACACACATTAGAAGTAGTGAAAAACAAGTAGGTATCATTGGGAAACTAAACCTCCATGGGTTGTTTATAGTTAACAAGTCATATTTCTCTATTTTTCCAATTAGAACATATCATGATTTCCTCTTCAATACTGGCACTTAAAGGATATTTCAACATTTTTTTATTTATTAGGTATTTAGCTCATTTACATTTCCATTGCTATCCCAAAAGTCCCCCCCCCCCACTCCCCTACCCACCCACTCCCACTTCTTGGCCCTGGAGTTCCCCTGTACTGAGGCATATAAAGTTTGCAAGACCAAGGGGCATCTCTTTCCAATGATGGCCAACTAGGCCATCTTCTGATACATATGCAGCTAGAGACACTAGCTCCGGAGGTACTGGTTAGTTCATATTGTTGTTCCTCCTATAGGGTTGCAGACCCCATTAGCTCCTTGGGTACTTTCTCTAGCTCCTCCATTGGGGGCCCTGTGATCCATCTAATAGCTGACTGTGAGCATCCATTTCTGTGTTTGCTAGGCCCGGGCATAGCCTCATAAGAGACAGCTATATCAAGGTACTTTCAGCAAAATCTTGCTGGTGTATGCAATGGTGTCAGCATTTGGAGGCTGAATGAGATGGATCCCCAGGTATGGCAGTCTGTAGATGGTCCATCCTTTCATCTCAGCTCCAAACTTTGTCTCTGTAACCCCTTCCATGGGTGTTTTGTTCCCAATTCTAAGAAGGGGCAAAGTGTCCACACTTTGGTCTTCGTTCTTCTTAAGTATCATGTGTTTTGCAAATTGTATCATGTATCTTGGGTATTCTAAGTTTCTGGACTAATATCCACTTATCAGTGAGTACATATCATGTGAGTTCTTTTGTGATTGGGTTACCTCACTCAGGATGATGCCCTCCAGGTCCATCCATTTACCTAGGAATATCATAAATTCATTCTTTTTAATAGCTGAGTAGTACTCCATTGTGTAAATGGACCACATTTTCTGTATCCATTCCTCTGTTGAGGGGCATCTGGGTTCTTTCCAGCTTCTGGCTATTATAAATAAGGCTGCTATAAACATAGTGGAGCATGTGTCCTTCTTACCAGTTGGAACATCTTCTGGATATATGCCCAGGAGAGGTATTGCAGGATCCTCTGGTAGTACTATGTCCAATTTTCTGAGGAACCGCCAGACTGATTTCCAGAGTGGTTGTACAAGCTTGCAATTCCACCAACAATTTAGGAGAGTTCCTGCTTCTCCACATCCTCGCCAGCATCTGTTGTCACCTGAATTTTTGATCTTAGCCATTCTGACTGGTGTGAGGTAGAATCTCAGGGACTTTTTGATTTGTATTTCCCTGATGATTAAGAATGCTGAACATTTTTTCAGGTGATTCTCAGCCATTCAGTATTCCTCAGGTGAGAATTCTTTGTTCAGCTCTGAGCCCCATTTTTTAATGGAGTTATTTGATTTTTCTAGAGTCCACCTTCTTGAGTTCTTTATATATATTGGGTATTAGTCCCCTATCTGATTTAGGATAGGTAAAGATCCTTTCCCAATCTGTTGGTGGCCTTTTTGTCTTATTGATGGTGTCCTTTGCCTTACAGAAGCTTTGCAATTTTATGAGGTCCCATTTGTCGATTCTCAATCTTACAGCACAAGCCATTGCTGTTCTATTCAGGAATTTTTCCCACGTGCTCTGGCAAAGCCCTCCTGGGCGGGGCAGACACCACTCCTCTGGCAGGGAAGGTGCCCGGATGTCTGGAGCCCGAAACAGGGTCTGCCCCTGAAGCTGTGTTGCTTCTGCCTGTCCTAGAAGCTGTTAGCTTTTGTATTCCACACTCTTACCTGTGTAGACTCATATTTCAACCTTTTATTCTATCTTTAGTTATTTATACATATCCCAAATAGTCTGAATGTAACATAAGAAAGCATTGGCATTGGTCAGACCACACGTGAAGCATTGTGGTAAGCCCATCAGTGATTCATCAGAATTGGGGAAATCTTACCTTAAATGGATAATGTGTTCAGAGAATAAGGAAATCTTCAGATATCCTGTTCATTTGATAAACACATGTAGTGTTTAAGTGGTATGCTGGGGAGTGTCAGTAAATAGACTTTCACTAATGAGAACAAAATGCTTTTGTGTAGGTCTTTCTTACAAACTATTTATGTGCAGAACACCAAGGATATTTTTATCATCCCCTGGCTTGATAGGACTGGCTTTGTGTAGGTGTGAAACTACTTTTCACATAGCTTTTACCCAGCCAGTGTAATATAGTGTTGGAATTCACAACTTGGTGAATCATGAAGACTAATGAATATACATACAATAAAAAATACTTATGTGAAAAAATATTTAGTGTTTCTTTCCCACTAGTTTTATCAGTTGATACTTTTCACATCCTGGTGAGAAAGGGGGTAGTCAAAATCATTCCTAAGCAAGTGTTAAAAAATGTAATACAGGGGTTGGAGAGATAGCTCAGAGGTTAAAAGCACTGACTGCTCTTTCAGAGGTTCTGAGTTTAATTCCCAGCAACCATATGGTAGCTCACAACCATCTATAATGGGATCTGATGCCCTCTTCTGGTGTGTCTGAAAAGAGCAACAATGTACTCATATACATAAAATAAAATAAAATAAAATAAAATAAAACAACAAGACTCAGGAAAAATCAAAACAAACAAAGCATAATACAAGTCAGCTTAGATGGAACACTGGGGTGACAGACTCACATATGTGAGGTATACAGAGTCACATCCGGATGGAGCACTGTACTCTGTTACATCAGTTGACTCTCTTTTCCAGAGTCCTGGTTTTGGGACTACACTCTCTAAATCATGACTTCTAGCCTGAACTTAGTGGGATTACATAATGCCATCAGCCACATGTTTACTACTAAGAAAATAATGGCATCCTATTTGTCATCTACCTCTCATGTCTCTCACCTCTGATCCAATTGAGCTGACCATTAATTGTGCCCTGGTGGTCAGAAATTCTGGGAATTATAGTTCCTAAGTTACTGAATTGAAAATAGTCAGCTCTATCTAACATGGAAATGGTTGAGTGAATTATGAATGCAAATGCAATTCAGAAGCTATGAACAGACCCTGAAGCCTAGCGTTCCATAGCCGAGGTAAAAGGAATGCCATACCTATTACTCAGAAAGTCACATTATGAAACCTACTCACTGCTGTCTAACCCTTGTCAAGCCAAATTTAATTGAGCAGAACACCCATTTAGAAATAGAAATACATTACATGAATATTAAAGTATTTTATAATACTTTCAGATATACAGTGTTTTATAAAATATATTGTAACATACATTTATTTACTATATATATTATAACTATGTTTGGGTCACTTTAGTTGACTCTACACACTTATTAAAAGCTGCTTTTCTAAGAGAGTTATCAGTAATACTATAAAATTCATACCTTGGGTAGACTGGACACATCACTAAAAAGGGACATTGTTTTCCTTATCCACTACCATATTTCCAATGCCTTCAAGCTTCTTGCCTAGCAGTGAGGTTGTTTTTGAGCAAATGAGTGAATTTGAAAGAAGGAATGAATATTTGTTATGACAGAGTTTCTGTCACTTCAGAGGGGAGAGAACCAATGAGACAGGGAACATTTCTTTACTGAGGTGTTTCTGGATCAAGATTAAGCCTTAGTAGCAGTGAGCATGAGCAGGCATCTTTGAGAAGGGAGAGCAACCTAGGAAGAGATTTGACATGATTGTGAGCAACAGTCAAATCAAAGCCAAGAAAGGGTCAAATAAGGAAATAGGATTTAAAAGGATCCAGTGGAGAGAGGATGGAAATAGTACTAGAAAAGTCAACTGGAATTTGGTTGGGGGAATCTCTGGGATGAGTTAGAAACTTAGAGCAATGAGAACCTCTGAGGAATGTATAGGATGATCCTAGCTAAGACTCATAGCAATGGGGGATATGGTGTCTGAACTGTCCATCTCCTATAATCAGGCAAGATTTTCAATAGAGGGATTGAGACACCAATCCAGGTACAAAACCTTTGACCTACAATTGGTTCTGCCCACAAGGTGTGCAGGAGTAATGACAAAGCAGAAATTGATGGAATGGCCAATCAATGACTTGTCCAGCTTGAGACACAGGCCATGAGAGGGAGCCCATCCTGTCACTGTTAATGATATTCTTCTATAGTTCCTGACAGGAGCTTAGCATAACTGTCATCAGAGAGGCTTCATCCAACAACTGATGGAAACAGATTCAGAGACCCATAGACAAACATTAGAGAGAGCTTGAGGAGTCTTGTGGAAGAGGGGAAAGAAGGTTCATTGGAGCCAAATGTTGCTGGCCTCATAGTCAAGAATACCACAAGAAAACCTATAGAATCAATGGCCGTGGATCCATAGGGGCCCTCAGAGAATGAACTGCCAACCAGGGAGCATTCATTGCACTAACCAAGGTCCTCTGCACATATATAACAGTTGTGCAGCTTGGTCTTCATGTGGGATTTTTAGCAGTAGGAAAAGGGTCTGCCTCAGACTTAGTTGTGTATCTTTAAGACCCTTTTACCCTACTGAGCTGCCTCTTCTATTTTCAATAGAAGAAGATGCACCCAGTCTTACTGCAACTTGATATGCCAAAGTTGTTTGAATGAATCCATCGGATACCTCCCCTTTTCAAAGAAGAAAGGTTGGAGGAGTGGATGGGGAGAAGGGTAACAGGACTGTGAAAGGAGAGAAAACTGTGGTTGGGATGTAAAATAAATAAATTAATTTTTAAAAGAGACAATAATAAGTTAAAAAAGTAAAAAGAACAATTTCTAATTTTACATGTAATTACAATATCTAAATATTAAACTTTTTTCTATTGTCAACCAAAAATTTTTTTGACTATAATGTCTAAAATACAAACTGTAATAAAAAAGGCCAAATAACTACACTGAACCAATTGACAGAGAAATAGTTTAAATAATTGCTTTAGTCACTTTTCATGTTGCTGTGGTAAAATGCCTCTAGAAAGGCAGCTTAAAGAAAGAAGAATTTATTTTGGATCATGTTTGAGAACCTAGTCCAGCTTGATGAGGAAGTCATAGTATCAAGAGCTTGAGGCAGCTGGTCTCATGACAACTGTATAGTGTAGAAGCAACGAACAATGAATATGTATGCTCAGAAATTAGTATCTGTCACAGAAGTTAGAGCTCCTCAACTCAATTACTTTAATCAAGTTAATTTCTCATAACCACCCTAGAGGCCCATCTCCTAGGTAATTCTAAATCTCAAGTTAATAATTGAGATTATCCATTATAGTCATTAAATCATTAATTAAATAACCAAGAGAGCATTTTTAGATGGATAAATTAAGGCAAAAAATGGGCTTTTATTAGAAGTTGATTTATGGTCAGTATTTTCATATAAAGTATCGAAAAAAAAATAGGACACAGATGTAGCTGGGTTAGTAGAGTTTTTCCCTAGCATGAATGTGGCCCTGTTTGATTCCCAGTAAAGCAAAAGAAGAAAAGAACAAAAAAAATGATAAAATTATAATCCAGAATTGGAGCAATAAAGTTATATGTTCAATAAGAACTGATAATAGCCATACCAGAACATACCGATAACACTGTTTTCTACTCCTTGGTTTTCCATTTCAAATGCCAGCCCTAGCTTGATAACTGTCTCTGACATATATATTGAACGTTACTTTATAATTCTTCTTCACAGAGCTTCTTTTTTTTTTAATGGTTAATTTTAGTTTTTATTTCTGTGTATGTTTGTGAGTCTGTAGTACATGCCAATCAATTGGAGATGCCTTTGCAATCCAGAGGATAGCAATCTACTCCCTTGCAGGTGTATTAACAGGAGGTTTTGAGTGGCCCTTTGATGATGCATGGAAATGAATTCAGGTTCACAGCTCTTTCAAAGCTCAGCCATCAGTCCAATCACAGAGTTGTGAATTTTGCATGCTTTTCTTTGCTGGATTCCAGGGTCTGGAAAAATTTGAAGCACCTTACATATTATCAGTCACCCACTGAGGATTAAAATGGTGGAGCAGTGCCCCCTGCCTCCCCAAACATGGAGTTTGGTGCTGCAGACCGGCCTTAGTTGGCCCCCTTCAATCCACGGGAGAAATCAGGGTACCAGAGAGTGGGCAAAGAGTTGGCAAGAAATGACAAACAAATACAGCCACAAGGGAGTTTGCTGTATCTGAATGTAATTTGTCAAATCGAGCATCAAACTTTTAATACAGAAGAAAATAGGGAAGTTAGGTGACACATCAGCAAGGTACAATGAGGTTACCGGATGCTTAATTATTCTTACACAAAACAGAGGAATGCAAACACAAAGACTGGCAGGAACTGGGCAATAAAGCAACTGAGACAAAGTCAACTCTATCTAAGGTCAGCTATATTCTTAGAAGCCAGGTGTGAGGTCTTTACACTCCGGGGGCAAGGGCTTTCATGCCCAAATCATAGTTCTAATTAGGGAGTTCTGCTCTAACTAATGTTCTAATGAATAATGCAATACTCTAAAACCACAGCCCAATCTAATTCCTAAACCATTGTAAATTCCTGTATATGGGAGCAACTTGACTTTTATTCTAAGTGATAGTGTAGGGGGACTTTCTACTAATAAGTAATGCAGTCTGCCATACATAACTATAATAAGAATTCTAAACTTACTTTGCTAAGCTTGCCCTGAGATTTCTAAATGTATATAGTAGATAGTAATGCCTAATTTCTTTCACTATCTCTCTTACAATACTAGAGGCAATTCTGAATGTCACTGAATAAGTAACATTCTTACTGAATTCAAAGCCCATGGTCTGCTCAAGGACTTTGAGAAAGCACACAGATCCATTTGCAAGGACAACTTTGGAACATTCGTTATACCGGATGCCACGGCTCCAGCAGACTAAGTTTCAGGACTGTGTCCGGGTTTCTAGTCCTGTCACACATGTCACTACTGGAGTAGATGTAGCAGTTTGGATTAGGAAAAGCAGCCTGGTTGTTAAATAGATGTAGATCTTCTTCCTCAATTGTGTATAGTGACATCCAGTACAGCACAGTCCTAGAGACACTCAACCAACAAGTCCCAGAGTCCCCTTTAAACTTGGAACACAGCACCAAGCCTCTGGCAAAAACATGAAATATGAGCCACATCTGACCACTGAGCCTGTGTAAGGAGATTTTCCATTGCTGTGAAAAGAAACCATGATCAAGACAGGTCTTAATCTCACAACCTTTCCTTGTGCCTGGCTTACATGTTCAGAGATTCAGTCCATTATAATCATGGCATGAGGCATGACATTGTCCAGGCAGTCATGGTGCTAGAGGAGCTGTGATTTCTATATCTGGAATTGAAAGCAAGCAGGAATGACTGGTGGCCCTTATGTAGCTAGGAGGAATGTCCCATTAAACAGTGACATTCTTCCTCCACTAAGTAGCTCACAACTACTCCAATAAAGCCAAAACCCCTAGTAGTGCAACTCCCTTGGCCAAGCATATTGAAGCCACCATACAGGTTAATAAGTTCAATCTATATGCACTTATATAGGGAGAGCCCACAGACACCATCCTTTGTTTCAACTGGATTATGCTGCTTTGTATCAGCTGGATTATGTTGCAAAGAAAGCTCAGCAGGCAATCCACTCTTCTAAGTTCCTGTAGGCTGCATGTGCAGCAAGGAGGATGACTCCACCTGGGTCATTAAGGTCCAACTGTGACAAACACTGAAGGTCTATTTAGCCTGCTCAAGTCTGGGAGAAGGGCACAAAATGTCATCAACAATGACATTGTGAAAAGAGCCTTCAGCTCCTTGGGTCCTTTCTCTAGCTCCTTCACTGGGGACCTTGTGCTCCATCCAATGGATGACTGTGAGCATCCACTTCTGTATTTGCCAGGCACTGTCAGAGCCTCACAGGAGACAGCTATATCAGGCCCCTGTCAGCAGGCTCTTGTTAGTATCTGCCTAGTGTCTGGGTTTGGTGGTTGTTTATAGGATGGATCCTTAAGTGGGGCAGTCTCTGGATGGTCGTCCCTTCAGACTCTGCTCCGAACTTTGTTTCTGTCACTCCTTCCATCTTAAAGTTTGCTTGTGATCACAGTTAACATGTCCCTGAAAATCTTGTCATGTCTCTAGCACTCAGAGTGCATGTATATAACACGTATTAATTTTTCACATGATTTAAGTGATGTTCAGTATTCTAAGCACAGAAGCCAGGATTACCTCCAACTCTACAATTCACACACAAAACCAGTGTTTTCAGCTGTCCATGTGCTCATTAGGCAAAACAGATGACAAAATCAAGATAATGAAAGCTTCCATGATGGAGACTGGGAAAGGTTTTTAGTAAGGAGTGTGGTGTATAGAAAAAGCTTCAAGAGCTCCAGAATATTAGTGATGAGTTTATGTGTTTAGTAGTAGCATTTAGTGGTGCAGATGAGACCAGCAAGGCATAGCTATTGTTGGAACAGAGAACAGAAGGAAACAGCAAAGTTGCTTAAGATTACTAATAATCTAAAGCATTTATTAAAATGACAAAATATTCCTTAAAATTAGATTAGATAAAAGCAGTTGTTACCTCTATATATTATCGCAACAGTCTCCAAAACTGGCCTCTAAATTTGTGTTCCCTGTAGTGGAAAGCACAAAACTGTACATATTGCAATTTATATTGTTTAGTGGGACTTAATATTAAACACATTCAAAATTTTAATTTGAAAAAAAAAGACATACTTTTGTTGCATAGCCTTGCTGTTATTTGATCCTGAATGTTTTGCAACATTGATTAGTGGATTATTAAGGCTTGATAACTGTGTCGTTTTTTTTGTTTTGCTTTTGTTTTTTACAAATACTAACCTTATTTTTCCTAAACAGAACTGACAGACTGACAATCAATTTAACTGCTCAGACAGCCAAAAAAAAAAAAAAAAAAAAGATTTGTTATGCAGTTGCATTTTGTGATTCTACGCATCGCAACTCTACTTCTTACTTGATGCCTTTATGATCCTAACTGTACTACTAGGTCAATTCCCATTCTGCCTTAGAAATAAAAGGAAGGAAGGAAGGAAGGAAGGCAGGAAAATACTGGGAAAAATAAATTTTTCTTAAGGAAAATGATGTTTTGGAGCCACCAGTACCTGCAAGGGAAGTTGGGAAAGTGTCATATGAGTTTAAACAAGTAAGAGACAATAGTTTAAAAGGAGAACAAAACTGCTCATATTTGATACTATATGTTTTTCCTTTTGTAATTGATTGGTGTTAGATCTTTACAGAATTATCTGGTAACTTTTCATATGACAATTTTGAATGCTATTATTTTAGTTAATTTTCATGTTCTGTTTTGTTTTTTCAAATTACATTTACATACTACTTTTCTTTTCTTTTTTAAAAATATTTTTTATTATTACATATTTCCTCAATTACATTTAGAATGCTATCCCAAAAGTCCCCCATACCCTCCCCCCCCCCACTTCCCTACCCACCCACTCCCACTTTTTGGCCCTGGCATTCCCCTGTACTGGGGCATATAAAGTTTGCATGTCCAATGGGCCTCTCTTTCCAGTGATGGCCAACTAGGCCATCTTTTGATACATATGCAGCTAGAGTCAAGAGCTCCGGGGTACTGGTTAGTTCATAATGTTGTTGCACCTACAGGGTTGCAGATCTCTTTAGCTCCTTGGATACTTTCTCTAGCTCCTCCATTGGGAGCGCTGTGCTCCATCCAATAGCTGACTGTGAGCATCGACTTATGTGTTTGCTAGGCCCCGGCATAGTCTCACAAGAGACAGCTATATCAGGGTCCTTTCAGCAAAATCTTGCTAGTGTATGCAATGGTGTCATCGTTTGGAGGCTAATTATGGGATGGATCTCTGGATATTTTCAATAGTCACAATTAACATATGTTCTGTGATTTTATCTACTTGATCTATAGGTTTTAGCCAAACCCTTTTTGAAAAATGTGCCCTTCCCCCAGTCTTGAGTAGGCTAAATAGACCTTAAGTGCTAGCCACAGTTGGACCTTAAAGACCCAGGTGGAGTGTTCTGCCTTGCTGCACTGCAGCTTCCTACAGGAGCTTTGAGGAATTGACACCCCAGGTCCCCACCCCCAGCTTGCTTTGCAACATAATCCAGCTGAAACAAAGGAGGGGGTCTGTGGGCTCTCCCTATATAAACACAGTGCTAAATATTAAACTTGGAGCCTTGATTAGAACCTTTGTCTTGGCTTCATCCTTCTCTCGAATCCTGTCCTTTTCCATTTCCAGCTTCCCTTTCAGGTAACCCAGTTTGTTCATGGCCAGTGGACTGATACAGGAACATTGTGTCATATAGCTTATTGTGGTAAATTTTTCCTGGAGTAACTAAATTTTGTTTCTGGCTTCTCTTGGTTAACTTATTTATGTTTTTTACATTTTTATAAGTGTTAAAATTAGTTCTCCTTTGCTGAAAGTGTTGTGTTATGCACTAAATGTTGTTGGTTTACACTCACTGATGGACATAGGAGTTGCCTCCATTTCTTTGCTCTGAATAGCAGGTCTGTAAGTAATTTTGAAGAGATCCCTTTGTGTGTAGGTCTGTGTTTTCATTTTTTTGAACAACTGAAATGAAATCAGTGAGCTTCAGTAGATGTTTGATGTTATATGAAGTTATCAAGTTAGTTTTCTGTGTTCTTAAATCATTTATGCCCCTCAGTTTTTCTTTATCTCATACATAACTGGTAAGTTCATTTTTTCCCCTTATTTTAGTCACTCTAGCATATGAAAATCTGCATCTCCATGTAGGACCAATTTGCATTTTCTGATGCATAATGACTTTAAACACTTTTCATGTGTTATTTGTCATAAATCTTGTTGTGACAAGTGTCTGTTTGAATCTTTAGTACATTTTTAATTGGCTATTTTCATTATTAATTTGCAGGAGTCTTTCAAACATTCTAGACTCAAATTGTCAATTACTTGTTTCTGTGAACTTGATCTCTCAGTTTCTGGCATGATTTTTATTTTCTTCATTGTGACTTTTAATGTCAGAAGTTATTAATTTTTATGAATTTCATTTTTCTCTCTCAATCATCCTAACTTTTTATGGCTAAGAGATGTTTATTTTCACAATGTAGTATCGATTTTCTCTTACTTTTTTATAACTAATTTAGCTTTAGCACTAATACTAATTCTAGGATCCAATGTAAATTAATTTTGTGCAAGACATGAGGCAAGTGTTAGGTTAAGCTAGTTTTTATTTGTTGACTGCTCTATTATTATTCACCAAATTTTCCTTTTCTATTTTAGCTTCTTGTGTTTGTCAAAGTCAATTTATGGAATACATAGACATTGACTTATGGCCCTCAGTCTGTTCCACTGATAGACTACGTCTACCTTTACACTGTAGCCATTCTGTCTTCATTATAATGGTTTTAAAACAATCTATCCTAACAGCTAGTGTGCCATTTTGAATTTATTTTTTAAAGATTAATATTGAAGATTTTTCAATCCTAAGAAGATGGAGTAGATGTAGTTTTCTTTAATCTTTCCATTAAGTATGATCCAAAAACCCAGACTTTGGTTATAGAAAACAAATATAAGAAGACATTGAAAAGAGGAGGAAGAGTACACTGGCTAGAGATCTTAAGTTCAAGCTGAATTTCCCGAGTGTTGTATTTGTTTATATTTATCTATATCTCCAGCACATGCGGTGAAGGTATGCCTAGTGCTGAGTGCCCTGCTCCAGCAAATACTATGAAAGGACTCACTACCTCTCCAAGAATGTAAAAAAGACTAGTAGGGAGACTCAAATTTAAGTATATGGTTTCATCTTCCCTGAACCATGATCAAAAAGGGCCAATAAGGAGCCAAAATTGCATTCCTTGTATGAAGGAAAAAAGCCAACTACCCATCCCCTTGCTATGCCAAGGGGAAAGTGTTGGATGTTCCACTCAGAAGTAATGATGGATCTATTCCTTTCACTAATGGAGAGATGTCAGAGGAAACTTGGTAAAGAATCCAGACTTTCTATCCCTCCTAGCATTTATCATATTCTATTGTCTGTGGAGAGCAGGCATTCTTTCTCTGTCTCTCTCTCTCTGTCTCTCTTCCTCTCTCCCTCCTTCCCTCCCTCTCTCCCTTTTTCAGTCCTTCCTTTCTTCCTTTTTTCCTTCCTTCCTTCCTTCTTTCCTTCCTTCCTTCCTTCCGTCCTTCCTTCCTTCTTTCCTTTCTTTCTTTCTTTCTTTCTTTCTTTCTTTCTTTCTTTCTTTCTTTCTTTCTTTCTTTCTTTCATTTTATGGTTTCTCCAGACAGGATTTCTCTGTGTATCCTTGGCTGTCCTGGAACTTACTCTATAGACCAGGCTGGCCACAAACTCACAGAAATCCTACTGCCTCTACCTCCAGGTGCTGGGGCATGCACCACCACTCTTGGTTGACACAGGAAACTTTTCCCAGTCTACATCAACAAAGAGAATCAAAGAACCCAGATGCCCCTCAACAGAGGAATGGATACAGAAAATGTGGTACATTTACACAATGGAGTACTACTCAGCTATTAAAAAGAATGAATTTATGAAATTCCTAGCCAAATGGATGGACCTGGAGGGCATCATCCTGAGTGAGGTAACACATTCACAAAGGAACTCACACAATATGTACTCACTGATAAGTGGATATTAGCCCAAAACCTAGGATACCCAAGATATAAGATACAATTTGCTAAACACATGAAACTCAAGAAGAATGAAGACTGAAGTGTGGACACTATGCCCCTCCTTAGAATTGGGAACAAAACACCCATGGAAGGAGTTACAGAGACAAAGTTTGGAGCTGAGACGAAAGAATGGACCATCTAGAGACTGCCATATCCAGGGATCCACCCCATAATCAGCTTCCAAATGCTGACACCATTGCATACACTAGCAAGATTTTATCGAAAGGACCCAGATGTAGCTGTCTCTTGTGAGATTATGCTGGGGCCTAGCAAACACAGAAGTGGATGCTTACAGTCAGCTATTGGATGGATCACAGGGCTCCCAATGGAGGAGCTAGAGAAAGTACCCAAGGAGCTAAAGGGATCTGCAACCCTATAGGTGAAACAACATTATGAACTAACCAGTACCCCGGAGCTCTTGACTCTACCTGCAAATGTATCAAAAGATGACCTAGTCGGCCATCACTGGAAAGAGAGGCCCATTGGACACGCAAACTTTATATGCCCCAGTACAGGGGAACGCCAGGGCCAAAAAAATGGGAATGAGTGGGTAGGGAAGTGGGGGGGAGGGTATGGGGGACTTTTGGGATAGCATTGGAAATGTAATTGAGGAAAACATATAATAAAAAATAAATTAAAAAAAGAAGAAAAAAAAAGAAAATGGACTCTAGTCTCAACTGTCAGTGAGGAAAGTGTATGATCCACTCTCACCCAACTTGTGTCAAAGCAATCCATCTAGATGGAACTATAAGTAAAGTCAAGGGCCTCATGGTCATAACCACATGGCCAGGTTCTAGAATGCTACTCACTTCACCATTTATTTATATTTCACATGTTGTTCCCCTTCCCAGTCTAACTTCCATGAGCTCCCCACCCTCTCTACCCTCTCCTTCACCTCTAAAAATGTGCTCCTCATCCACCCATCTACTTCCATCTCACCCCTCTAGCATCTCACTTCTCTGGGGCCTAAAGTCTACAGAGGATCAAGCACTCTCCCTCCCTCTGAGGCCAGAAGGCAGCCTACTACCACATATGTAGTGGGAGCCACTGACCAGCCCACGTATGCTCTTTGGTTGGTATCTCATTCCCTGGGAACTCTGAGGTATCCAGCTAGTTGATACTGTTGTTCTTCCTATAGTGTTGCCATCTGCTTCAGCTCCTTCATTCCTTCCTCTAACTCTTCCATAGGGATCGCTGGGTTCAGTCCAATGGTTGGATATATGTATCTACATCTGTTTCAGTCAGCTGCTGATAGAGCCTCTCAGAAGACAGCCATGTCAGACTCCTGTCTGCAAGCTTGTGCTGACATCAGCAATCGTGTCAGAGTTTGGTGCTTATGCATGGGATGGATCCCCAGGTAGGGCAGACTCTGGATAGCTTTTCCTTCAGCCTCTGCTCCATATTTTTGTGCCTGTATTTCCTTTAGACAGGAAAAATTCAGGGTCCAAAATTTTGAGATAGGGTGGACCCCATACCTCAAATGTGGGCCATGTCTACCAACTGGAAGTGGTCTCTTCATGTTCCATCTCCCCACTGATGGGCATTTTGGCTAATGTCATCTCCTTTGAGTCCTGGTAGTCTCTCTGATGACTGGTGTCTGGAACTTTCTAGAGGTTCCCCCTCTTCCCTGCCCCACACTGCTGTATAATTGTATTCATTCTCCTGATCCTCTGGGCTTCTCTCCTGTCTCCCCCCACCCAGCACCCATTTTTCCCTCTCCCTCCTGCCTCTCAACCAGGCTTCTCCATCCCTCTGCCTCATGTAATTATTTTGTTCCCCCTTCCAAATGGGATTGAAGCATCCACACTTGGGCCTTCCTTCTTGTTAAGTTTGTGAGTTATATCCTGGGTATTCTGAGCTTTTTGGCTAATATCCACTTATTAGTAAGTACATACTATGCATGCCCTTTGGTATGGGTTACCTCACTCAGAATGAAAATTTCTAGTTCCATACATTTTCCTGCAAAATTTGTGAAATTCTCATTTTTAATAACTGGGTAGTACTTCATTATATAAATGTACCACAATCTCTGTATCCATTCTTCAGTTGAGGGACATCTAAGTTGTTTCCAGCTTCTGGCTATTATAAGTAAGGCTGCTATGAATGTAGTGGAGCATGTGTCCTCGTGATATGGTGGAACATTTTTGGGTATATGCCCAGGAGTGGAATAGCTGGGTTTTCAGCTAGAACTATTTCCAATAATCCGAGGAACTAGCAGATTGAGGTCCAGAGTGGTTGTACCAGTTTGCAATACCACTAGCAGTGGAAGAATGTTTCTCTTTCTCCACATCCTCACCAGCATCTGCTGTCACCTGAGGTGTTTTGTTTTGTTTTGTTTTTAATCTTAGCCATTCTGACTGGTGTGATGTGGAATCTCAGGGTCATTTTGATTTGCATTTCCCTTATGACTAAGAATGATGAACACTCCATTCTTTAACTGGGTTATTTATGCAATCTCACTAAAATCAGGGACAGGACAAAGCTGCTCACTCTCTTTCCTATTTATTCAATATATAACTTGAAGTTCTAGCTAGAGCAATTAGAGAACAAAAAGAGGCCAAAGAGATACAAAGGAATACATTCAGAAGGGAAGAAGTCAAGGTATCGCCGTTAAAGATGATATGACAGTGTACATAAGTGACCCCTAATATTCCACCAGAAAATTCCAACATCTGGTAGACAACTTCAGCTAAGTGACTGGATATAAAATTAACTAAAACAAATCAATAGCCTCCTTCTATACAAAGGATAAATGGGCTAAGAAAGAAATTAGGGAAACAACACCATTCATAATAGTCACAAATAATATAAAATAACTTGGTGTAACTCTAAGCAAGCAAGTGAAAGTTCTGTATGAAAATAACTTCAAGCTCCTGAAGAAAGAAATCTCAAACTTCAGAACATGGGAAGATTTCCTACATTCATGAATAGGCAGGATTAGCATAGTAAAAATGGCTAACTTACCTAAAGCAATCTACAGATTCAATACAATCCCCATCAAAATTCCAAATTAATTTTTCACAAAGATAGAAAGAGCATTCCTCAGCTCCATATGGAATAACAAACAAACAAACAACCCCCCCACACACACACAAACAAAAACAAGATAGCAAAATCAAACGGTGCTGGTTTGACTGGTAGTCTGTATGTAGAAGAATTGATCCATATTTATCACCTGTAAGAAGCTCAAGTCTATTTGAATCAAGGACCTCCACATTAAACCAGATACATTGAATTTAATAGAAGAGAAAGTGGGAAATAATCCTGAATGTATTGGCACAGGGGGAAATTTCCTGAACAGATCACCACTGGCTCAAGGTTCCAAGATCGGCAATTGACAAATGAGACCTTGTGAGAGTGAAAAGCTTCTATATGATAAAGGACACTGTCACTAAGACAAAACAGCAACCTACAGATTGGGAAAAGATCGTCATTAGCCCTACATCTGTTAGAGGGCTAATATCCAAAATATACCAAAAACTCAACAAGTTAGACTAAAAAAAAAAAAAAACCCAAACAAACAAAAAAAACAAATAGCTAAATATTTTCACATTTCATAGCAAGGACTTTTAAAAGTCTTTATAATAATGCTTTAAAGAACCGCTATAGATGTGGTTTAAACAGGTATGTAAAATGAAGAAAATTCTCAACAACGAAATAGAAGAAAGATAGAAAAGGAGGAGCACAATTTTTAAAATTGAAAAAAAAAAGAAAAACAATTAAAATCAAAAGCAAAGAAAGAAAGAAAACACAGCACAATGAGCTGAAGAAGTAAACTGAGCAACTGGCTAGAGACTGGAAACAAAACAAAGGAAGTTATCTAGTTCTCACTGCAGAGAGCAGGGAATACTGTGATTGCCAGAACTTCTTCTTTGTATTTTAAAGCTTTGTATTTACTTAGACTGTGTGCTTGTGGCCTCAACACTTACATGCTGATTGTCAAAGAAAGCAGCATGCTTGATCCTGTCAGGGACATAGTACACTGGGAATTACTGTGGGCTGGTTTTTGTTGTCTGCTTGTTTGTATTTTAGACAACTCATAAAGACTATAGGTCTCACAGTATGAACCCCTTGAGGGCTGGCTAGGCACACCCCACAGGAGGATTTGGGTACCTTCTCCACAGGAAAACAATGCTACTGTCAGGAGTTGGTGGCAGCATAATTTGGTTAGAGGCTGCCCTGTTGAAAATTCTGTGAGAGTATGTCAAAGAATAGAATATTCTGAGAGTCTCAAAGCACCATTCCTGGACTAGCAGGATGTCCCAGTATTTCAGTATATGAACAGAGGCATGCATGTGTGTAACACAATGACATATATTACACTTTTTAAATCTCATGGCAGATACTTATATTGACCCAATATAATGTCTATGATGCATAACGTTGCATTAAACATGGGAATGTAGATATCTGTTTGACATGGTCATACCAATTTCACGTCCTCTGTTTATATGCTCAGGAGAAGGACCTGGGTAATAAAGTTTTTCTATTTTTGGATTCAATGCTATTTTTTCTACTATTTTTCATAATGGTTGTGGTAATTCACATTCCTGACAAAGAGGTGAAGGATTCTGTTTCGTCATATCCTTGTCAATATTTGGTATTTTCAATATTTTAAACAGTCTTCCTAATAGGTGTATGGCAATATCTATTTGTGGGTTTGTTTTACATTTCTCTAATAATTACTTACTTTTAATTTTGAATTTACTTGTTTGGATATTTTAAGAAACTTTTCGTCACATACTTTGTTTATCTTTTAACTTGTTTGTTTTCATACTTTGTCATTGACTGAGTTTTGTATATGCAAATAAACTTTATGTGATTATTTGATAACATTAAAGAAAACCCCATCCTGGTGTTTAGGGTATATTGTTTAACACTTAAATAAATGTGAAGTACAATTATTTTTTTCAAAGATTTTATAAACGTTATTGAAAACAGTTATGTATGGCACACTCACAATCAAATCATAGCAAATCCAAACCTTAACAGTATGCATAACTCACTATCTCATGTCTAGGGTATATTCATGATCTGTAGGCTCTTTCATAGAGGCTACTTCAAATTTTAAGATGCCCACAGAGATTGTATTCTGGGCCAGCTTCATTTCACCGCTGCTGCTGCTCATGTGTTTTGTTTTATTTTTTCCCAAAATTATTGGCATTTCCAAAATGCTGGGTTTTCTGCTACAATTGGGTTATACTTTTACTAATAGGTTCCCTTGACATCTCTCCAAGGCCTTCGGTCTAGATACACAGTGTCAACCTTCAGTGGCCCTCCATGATCAGCAGAACTTCAAATAGTAACATAAGGTTTTATTGTTGTATTGAATGCAAGACAGAAAAGGAAAATTTCATGATCACTTCTGAGCAGTTGTTCTCTGGACCACAGAAACAGTATCCTAACTAAAGTTATTTCCATGAACCATAAGAGACAGTTTTGCTAGCTTCCTTATAGGACCAAACAATAAACAAGTACAGTGTTATATCTAACTACCATTGTATTCAAAATAATTTTAAATATTTATATGTAGAAACATATTAATATTCTTATTTTCAGGAAAGTCTCTTATTTGGAAAGACTAATTTCATTAGCTTGAGCAGAGTTCAGGATCCTGACGTATTTAATTAAACATTCCAGGTCTTTCTGTCAGGGTGTTTCTGAATGAGACTAACATTTTTGTCAGTGGGCTGAATGAAACAGCTTTCCCCCATGCTTCCAAATTCATTCAGTGGTGTGGAGGCCTCAACACAAATGAATGCTGAGCAATTGAGAATTCACCCAGTAACACCATTAACTTTTGGAATTTCTCAGCTTCTATACATATGGAGGAAGCCAATCATTTCTAATTTCCCTCTCCCTCTCCCTCTCCCTCTCCCTCTCCCTCTCCCTCTCCCTCTCCCTCTCCCTCTCCCTCCCCCTCCCCCTCCCCCTCTCCCTCTCCCTCTCCCTCTCCCTCTCCCTCTCCCTCTCCCTCTCCCTCCCCCTCTCCCTCTCCCTCTCCCTCTCCCTCTCTCTCTCCCTCTCCTTCTCCTTCTCTCTCTCCCTCTCCTCCTCCTTCTCTCTCTTTCTCTCTCAGATTGGTGAATCATGCTTTTCAAAAGAGTTCTAACTAAATTGGAATGAACATTCTATGATAGCTGCCTGGTGCAACTTACCAGGACAAGGTAGAGATTCCTCCAATAAAATGTGTGATAGAGGTTATATTCCATGGAAGATTTATTGGGAATATGTGTAAATTCACTCTTTCCTAATGCAAATGCACACAACACTCCATCAATGTATTTCTATAATGACCATAGAAAACTCTTAAAACTTGTTCATGGTGTCTAATTTCAGTGGAAATGTCAGGCAAAAGTGATCACCATTTAAACATACACCATTGACAACTAACTCAAGTTTATATTCTTGAAGTCCCAAGAAAGCCTTCCTTTTGAACTTAAACCCCTTTCATAGTCATGATTGATAGGATCCCCCCCCCCCATTTTGTGTTTTGAAGATTCAGTGAAGATTCTACAGATCTCTTAAAATCTATACATGTCCGTCAAGTGCAAGTCAATTTAGAGAGAACACGCTTCGTGTGTGTGTGTGTGTGTGTGTGTGTTTACCAGTTACCACTTAGAGTGACCACAGTGAGACTTGAAAATATTTAAACCAAGATAAGATAAACAAGTTAAATAGGTCTGTAACCCCAGAGGAAATAGAAGCAATCATTAAAAGTCTCCCAAGCAAAAAAAGCCCAGGGCCAGACGGTTTTAGCACAGAATTCTACCATACTTTCTAAGAAGACTTAACTCCAATACTCCTCAAATTATTCAACAAAATAGAAACAGAAGGAACACGGACTAATTGATTTTTATGAGGCCATAGTTACTCTGATACTCAAACCACATAAGGACTCAACAAAGAAAAAGACTTACAGAATAATTTCCCTTATGAACATAGGCACAAAAATATTCAATAAAATACTTGCAAACTAAATCTAAGAACACATCAAAGAGATCATCTAACATAATTATGCAGACTTCATTCCAGGGATGCAGGGGTGGTTTAATCTACAAAAGTCAGAAATTGTAATCCACCAAATAGCAAACTGAATGAAAAAGAAAAACACATGATGGTCTTATTACATGCAGAAAAAGGCTTTCAAAAATTCCAACACCCTTCATGATAAAAATTCTGAAAAGATTAAGGATACAGGGGACATACACAAACATAATAAAGGCAATTTACAGCAAGCCCATAGCCAACATCAAATTAAATGGAGAGAAATTCAATGCAGTTCTACCAAAAATAGGACCAAGACAAGGCTTTCCACTATCTCCATATGTGTACAATATAACACTTGTAGCTTTATTTAGAGCAATAAGAGGACTGTAGGAGATCAAAGAGTTACAAATTATAAAGAAAGAAGTCAATGTATCATTAGTTGTAGTTGATATGATAGTATGTGCAAGTGACCCTAAAAGTCACACTTGGGAACTTCTATAGCCAATAAGAACTGTCAATGAAGTGGCTGGAAACAAGATTAACTCAAAAAAATCAGTAGCCCTCCTATATAAAAATGACAAATGGATTGAGAAAGAAATCAAAGAAATAATACCTTTTCCAATTGCCTCAAGTGATATAAATTATCTTTGTGTAACTCTAAGAAACTAAAGAAAAATCTTGTATAATAAAAACCTCATACCATTGAAGAAAGAAATTGGAGAAGATGTCAGATATGGAAAGATCTCCCATGCTCACAGACCAGTAAGACAAAGTAAAAATGGCAATTCTACCAAAAGCTACATACAAATTCACAACAGTTGCTATAAATATCCCAACACAATTCCTTATAGACCTTGAAAGGACAATTCTTAATTTCATATGGAGAAAAACAGAATAAAACAATCATGAACAATAAAAGAACTGATGGAGGTATCACCATCCCTGATTTCATTGTACTACAGAGCTATAGTAACAATAACCACATGGTATTGTCATAAAAAACAGACAGGTTCACAAATGGAATAAATTTGAAGACCCAGACATAAATTTAAACACATGAGGACAGATGATTTTTATATCAAATCCAGGAAAACATGCTAAAAAAAAAAAGGCAGCATCTTCATCAAATGGTTCTGGTCGAAATGAATGACTGCATGTAGAAGAATGGCAATAGTTCTATATTTATCAAAATTTACAAAACTAACATGCAAGCAGATCAAATACCTCTACACAAAACCATATACATTGAACCCAATAGAAGAAAAAAGTGGGAAATAGCCTTGATTGTACTGGCACAGGAGATGATTTTCTAGATAGAACGCTGATACCGCAGACATTAATATCAACAATTAATAAATGAGACCCATGAGACTGAAAACTTCTGTCAGGTAAAGGACATCGTCAATGAGATAAAGCGGCAGCCTGCAGAATGGGAAAAGACTTCTTACCAACTCCACATCTAATAAAACTCTAATGTCCAAAATATATAAAGAATTCAAGAAACTAGATATAACCTCCTCTAATGAATCCAACGAAAATGGAGTACACATCAAAACAGGGAATTCTCATTAGAGGAATATCGAATGGCTGAGAAGCACTTAAGGGAATGTTCAACATCTCAGCCATCAGGTTACAGTAAATCAAACCTTCTTTGCAATTCCATCTTGCAACACCTGTCAGAATGGCTAAGATTGATAACAAACTGCATAGCTCATGCTGGCAAGGATATGGAACAAAGGGAATACTTCTCCATTGCGGGTGGGAATGTGAACTTGCACAGGCACTTTGGAAATCAATGACAGCTCCTCAGAAAACTGGGAATTGATTTACCATAAGACCCAGCTATATTACTTCTGGGCATGTACCCAAAGGATGCTCATTTCTACCTTGTGGACACTTGTTCAACTATGTTCATTGAGGCTTTACTCATAATAGTCAAACTGGAAACAACGTAAGTATCCCTCAGCAAAAGAATGGATAAACAAAATGTTGTACATTTACATAGTGTGGTATTACTCAGTTGCTAAAAATGATATCCTGATAGTTTTAGGCAAATAGATGGAACTAGAAAAAGTCATCCTAAGTTAGGTAACCCAGACCCAGAAAGACAAATATTGCACATATCCACTTAATAGGGGATATTAGTCATTAAGTAAATGTTAACCAAGGCACAATTTGTAGACCCAGAAAAGAAGTAGGCTCCAGTGGGGAATATGTGGATCTGGAAATGAAAAATATAAAAGAATTTATATAATTCTATTCTATAACTTATGATATTATGTGTGGGTAGACTGTGGCTAGGTGGTGGGCACAGAAGGGAAAGAGTGTAGGGAGATTTGGCTGAAGCTGGGGGCCATGTGGGAAGTAGTGTGGAAACCTCATGCAGTGGTAGCTTCCTGGATTCTGTGAAGGTGATGATCCTAATGAGAACTTTTAGTAATGGGGAACAGAGACTCTCAGCTGGCTGCCTTTGTAGCCAGACAAGGATTCCAGTGAAAGGAATGGGTTGCATTTAATTAACTTGCTGGACAAAGGAGTCTCATGGAAATCCCCAAAGACCCAGGCTGATAGTAAGAAAAAGGGTTGTTCTCTATAAAGTGATAGTAGGGCTCCATTGCCTATGACGACATCTACAAAACTCATTAAACATGGAGAAGTTGAGCTGGTGTCTACATGGGCCCTTCATTCACATATTCTAGTCTCTTTGGTGCAGGAATTTACTCTGCCTGCTTCTGAAAGAGAAACATGGGCAAAAACCCATCCACAAAACCTTTGATCTGTTCTGCATGCAAAATATGCTAGGACAATGGTGGCACAGAACTTGTGAGAGTAACCAACCAGTGTCTCATTGACATAAAGCCTTCTCTGGGAGAATGAACTCATGCCAGATGCTGCTTGGGTAACTAAGAACCAGAGGCTGGATAGCAAAGAGATTTAGGCTAAAATCAAACATGCCCGGTTGAAAAAAAAAATCAATAAAATGTTTCTTAATATTCTGCTATTTTTAAATAAATCACACATCAGTGCTTTATCTAGTCATCATCAGAGAGGCTTCCTCAGGTGGCAAATGGGAACAGATTCAGAAACCCACAGCCAGGCATTACTCGGAGAAAGAGTTTAAATGAGAGATCTCCATCAAATCCCTCCCCTCAGAGCTCAGGGAATCCTGCAGAAATGGAAGCGGGAAGATTTTAAGAGTTATAGGGGATGGAGGACACCGGGAGAACAAGGCCATCTGAACCGACTAAACCAGACATAGAGGAGCTCACAGACATTGAAGTGGCAAGCACGGGGCCTACATTGTTCTACACAAGATCCTCTGTGTATATATTATACTTATAAGCTTATTATTTTTGAGTGTCCCAATTTTGAGAAGCGGGTCTCTGAATCTATTGCCTGCTCTTGGAATTCTCTTCCTCCTGTTGGATTGACTTGTTCAATTTTGACAAAAGTTTTTGCTTTGTCTTATTATATTTTATTTTGCTAGGTTTGGTTGTTATCTCTTAGAAGACATCTTCCCATGCCTGCTTGGACACTGCCGTGCTTCCCACCATGATGATAATGGACTGAACCTCTGAACCTATAAGCCAGCCTAATTGAACATTGTTCTTTATACATGTAAAAAAAAAAAAAAAAAGACTGATCTTTTCTAATGAGATGCAGAAAGGCAACTGATCTGGAGGGGATGAGAGGTGGAGAGGAACTTGGAATAAAGGGAGAGGAAGCTATAATCAAGATATATTGTACGAGGAAATATTTTTTCAACACAAGAAGATGAACAAGAAAAAGGGAGTAGTATAGTATTACTCAAATATTTTAAATCAGTTGTGTATGTTCCTCTGTTATTTACTAAAATGTTCTAACCATGATCTAAAAAGAAGGAAAGAAAAAATCACAAGCCACTTATAAGGGAGCAGATTAAATACTATTCACATTGACAAGATAAAGATGAGGGTGAAGGAATCAAATGAGATATAATAAAAATCAAATCATATTAGTAATTATTAAATATGTAGATTCTTGTCCCTGTGGTAGGTGCTAAAGAAACATTTTCTCATATTATTCTCTAGTCAATCTTGTGATGTAGATATACTTACTATAACTATTTTATTCTTTTAATCTCAGAGAGTGAGTTGCTTCAATATGATTTTTAAATACCGGCTTAAACATGATTAATAAATAAAATTAATTTCTAAAGTAATTGAACCTTCTGTGAACAATCTCGGGACTAGCTGTTTGAGTCTGGTCAGACCTGTCTTCATGAATGCCTGTGTATGCCAGGGCATGACTGACCAAGGTTCCTTTTACAAGCCACTTCCCTGTGAGGTAGCTCTGCTGGATGTAAGCTGCATTCCCTTCTATAGGCCAGCAAGATAATGAACACACAGGGCTCAGCACAGCACCTAGACATTGGAGGCATACAACATAAAATAGCTACATTATCGATATTAAACTGTTTCTCAGACTAAGACTGAAGTTTTTCTGACTTTTAGCTCATACATTATTCTTTGCATTGTTTCCCAAGGTGTGATTGTCGGAGAAGAGCAGGATTTAATGGAATTTTAGCTAGTGATCTTTCAAGAAGGGTAGCTTTTGCTCATGCTAAGATGTAAGACAGGGCAAATAAGAGGCAGAAATATACAATGTGGGCTGTTATCTTTCAAGGGCTGCACAGGGAGCCTTTAGCCATTGCTCAGTGGGAAGAACCCCAACGAACAATGTCCCAGCAGTGGTGTGGAAACTCATGCTTTGTTTCTTCCAAATCAGCCTTAACTAGAGTAAAACAAAAGTAATACAAATATTTTAAAACAGACAACTGCTTGGTTCACGAATACCTTGTCAACTTCAAAGCCTCACTTCTGTGGGAACTAAACAGCTTGAACAGAGTGCTGCCAATTTATTGAGAATTTGAAGATTCTTGGAGAGTCTTTGATGACAGAGACTACTTGTTCATTAATTTGAATGTTTATTTTATGGATAGCTGACAGTTTTAAGAAAAATAGTATAAAATGAAAATTACCTTGACAAAGGTATATATTTTTCTTTTTATTTTCTGGGAGGATGGTGTCTAACTCTTTAAAATTTCTTAGCTCCTTTCTCTTTCACAGAAGTGGGAGAAGAGAGAGAAAGAGAGAGAGAAGAGGGAGAGGGCAAAATGACCATATGCCTATTGTGTGAGTTTTATTACTATTACTCATTATTAGACATAGTAAGTTTAATGTGTGCTAAGGATGGAAGATTTCATTTCTCGAATTGTTCTATTTTATCTAGGACTACCTATCTGTCTTTTTTCAGGACTGGACTTAGTGTCTTACATATTGATAAGTATTTGATGATTGTTGAGTAAGTGAATTACTAAAAATAGAGAGCTTCATTTGTATGAAAGAAAAAAACAAGTGGTCTTTGGTCTATCAGTTTTTTAGTTTATTCTTCTGACTGACTGAAGAATGAATATTTATTAAATACCTTCTAAGTGTGATAGAAGGTGCAGGAAATTTTGAGGACTCAGCTAAACAATTTACAGAATCTAGATTTAGTGAGCTCAATTTATTGCTCGGCATATTGGAACACTTACTGGTGAATCTTGAGAGGAATCATGATGTCCTGATTACTTGCTTGAGATTTGTCTCTATTAAACAGATTTGTCAGTATGGCGTGCTGGTGCTTGAAATGGTCATAAATATACAGTTTTAATGGTTTTGAATGGAAGGTGCCGTGCTGCTAATATTCCAAGAATATGAGTTAGGCTTCCTCTGCTTTATTTCATAGTTAATAATGTCAAGAAAGCATAACTTTTCTTTCATTTTGTGAAACAGAAGAACTATTACAAACGAGGAGGGATAATGGGAGAAAACAATCATTCTTCATTATTATTTAAGACTCTGCTTGGTGATTGGTGTGGTTTTGGCCATAGGGCATGTTATCTGCAATTGTAAAATCATCTTGCATGGTAAATTACTATTCTGGCTCTGCAGATGAGAAAGGCTACTGGAAAGCTTGTGCTTTCTTGGCCATGCTGGACTGCCATGAAAAAATAGGAATGCAAAGCTCACACAGAGGTCCAGGTCCGGAGACTCTTCCTTTTACAGCAACACTTTCAGATATCAAGAGTGACACTCTTATGTTTTACATGGCACAAAACCCCTATCCTAGAAGGTCTGAGGATATTTACAAAAGTCCTCATTTTATTATTTTTTTCAATGTGATATCAAGACCAAAGAACCAGAAAAAAAAATAACATACATAAAATTGTTAAGTTTTACATAGTTAAAACATAAAAATTAAATTGAAATTTGGATTGCAAAAGCATCTACCAGGGTATCATTTTATAGAATAGAGCAGAAAAATAGAGACATGCTTTCCTTTGTATTTTGCTTCAGCTTATCCAACTCACACATTTCAAAAATAAATTTATCTCTAACTTCTAAAAATGTGTCTTTTATTCTTTGATCTTAATCCTGTTTTTCATTCTTAGGGAAGTGATATTTTTATGGGCCAGTGAAGCATATATACCATTGAGTGACATTTAGATAGTGGAGTGATTTCCATGCGAGGAGAATTAATCTCTTAGGGAAAAAAAAAGACGCATAGTCATTCCTTCATTCCTGGGGCCATCACTGAAAATCTTGTTATTGTGGCTGCCAAAGGTCCTTCATGGTTGTCTTACAGATTCCAATGTGGCAGCTTTTATGAAGAGTTGATATTATATATTGTTTGTTCAACCACCTTTGTATCATGTTTGACATGATACAAATGATTAACAAATGTATACTTTGACAGCTTATTAACAAATACATGCTTTATGTTTTGAGTAAATTAATTTCCCTGAGAATTTGAATTCTCCCTGCCTTGCAGAGATATGGGGGTGTGGTGGGCAGGGAGGAATGTAATAACAATGCGTGAGAAATTATTTTAAATTTCTGTAACTGGAAACAAATAAAATATAAAGTTTATGAGAAAGGAATTAGGGCGTTTGCATCAAATTTCAATTTTTCTGCATTGCATACATCTGACTGACTCTGTTGAAACATTAAGTACTGATGTAACACTTGGGTTCGTTTTCACCACTGACTCTGGAAGTATTTTTCCTGTTCTGTTTTTAGTCAACTCTGACTATCCTCAGGTGGATCTTCTCAGCCTGGTTAAAAGCATAATTTTTCTTTATCTGTTTTTCCTTTTTCCTCTCCCTCTTTTCTTGAAGCCATAGTCCTTACCTTCTCTGCAACAATACACTTTATCACTGACGGGGAAATAGAACATAAACAATACTGGGAAGGTTTTGCTCCCCACCCCCACTGGGTTTTTCAAGTTTGTTGTTTTTCTCCATTTTTTAGTTCACCCTTTGGCAGAGGTCCATGACAGATAGTAAATTGCAGTATGAAAAATGTTAGTAGGTTGGTGGGTAATTGGGTGTGGACTCGACCCCGCAGACTTATTTCACATTTTCATAGTACACAGAGGCCACTGTTCCAATTGGAATTAAATTGTCATCAAGCACAGAGTCCTCTGCCACAGACAACCCTGGGATATCTTTGTTTATTTACCTCTTGGTATCAGTTTTATCACTGTGATCGCCAAGCTCTGTGGGAAATATTAATATAACTGAGATGGTAAGATTAAAAAAAAAAGTGGAAAAAAAAAAAGAAGAGAGATCCCTGCTTTCACAGTGAAAACCCCCAAGGAAACTCAAATTCAGCAGGAAGCACATTTCCTTGTTAGTATTCAGCTCTCAGAAAAATGACAGCCGTAAGATGTTTGAAGCAGAGTGGAAGATGATGATGGGAATCTTTCTAATCATTAAGACAGGAGACAAAACAGCAGAAGAGGTGAATGGTCCTGCACGCCGTGAGGGGCTGAGGCTAATATATCTGTTTTGACAGTTGAATACATCAGGTTGTACAAATGGTAGGCTTTTAGTGAAAGAATTTTGATGCGAGATTAAGGTTTTAATACGAATTCCTTGTGGTGACAATTATCAGTTTGAAGCAACCGTATTATATGTTGCAGGAAGAGGGCACAGCTCTTGGGTCATTGAATGCTCAGTCTTTCGTTGTATTAGAACCATCTTGTGTGGCAAATGCATGGCTGGTTTAAATGACATTGCTGATGGCAGACAGGCATTTTCAGAACATGAATGTGGAGATGAGTACAAGCTGTTAAGATTTCAGCCTTGCATGGATGTCAGGGGGGAAAATAGCTGGTCTAAAGAAATGAGTATTAACGTCACAATCTGTTTACACCTGTATCTTAAAACATATTTTTCTTGAAATTCAGTTGTTCTTATGTCTGGACTGGTTCCCCATCCTGGCTCAGCCCCCACCCTAATGCATTCAAGTTGAATTTCTTTTTTTTCTTTCTTTCTTTTTTTTTTTTTTTTTTTTTTTTTTTGTGATTGTCCTTTGGTTTTGATGCCATAGGTGATGTTTAGTTAAATCATTTTATATTCTGTTTTCTAACATTCCATAGGGCACTTGTAAGATTACAAGCTAATGAAGTGAATGGTGTTATCTTTGTATGAGCAAAGGGGAAAAATGGGAGAGGAAGAAATACACAGCATTTCCCCTAATTTTTGAGTCAAAGATGATTTAATAACTAGAAAAAATATAAGGACATAAATACAAAATATGCTATAGTCACAGTGAAATGGATCTCTCTGTCTCTCTATCGCTATCTCTCTGTCTCTGTCTCTGTCTCTCTCTGTCTCTGTCTCTCTCTCTCTTTGTATGGGAGAAAGAGAGAGAGAGAGAGAGAGAGAGAGAGATTGTGAGGATGTTGTTTGTGTACTATTCTTTCTCCACTGAGACCTCTAGAGCCTCCCCTTTTCCTCTTTTTGTTTATGCCCCCCCCGCCCCCACGTTGCATTAAAAAGCCAGTTTCCTTTAAGTTCCTTGTTTGTGTTCTTTAGCAAAAGTACAGTGATGAGGATATGCTTGAAATATGTTTTTTTTTTTGTTTCTGTTTTTGTTTGTTGTTGTTGTTGAAAATTATAAAAGACTGAATTCAAGGTTGGGAGCAGGGAACATCTGCTTTCTGTTTCAACCAATGAAATTCAAGCTGTGCTTTCCAGTGGGCTGCAGACATTGTGTTCCACAGCATTTGACCTGGAGATCTCAATTTGTTTTGCTCTAGTAGGTGGCTCTCATGACTCATGTCTGGTTATGAAGGATAACAAGCTATGAGTCATCTGTTTGATTTTTCCTTATTATCTCTGCAAATCAAATATCAGAATATAAAACAACTGATATGGATATATCATCATCACAGGCTGGGGAAGGAACATCTTTTCCTCTTTGGGTATAAGCATAGTGCTACACATCCTGTCATTCTGAAAAACAACGGGCTATGGCTTGTTTCCTGGTTCCAGAAACAATGCAGCCCCTGGAAGGCTACAGTAGCAGTCAGTCTCCAGGATCAGAATAGCTGCACTGGGGAGGTAGTACTATCTATAAGGATGTGCTTGTTGCTTCCAGCGGTCCACAAAACACTACTGTGTCCACGTTCTCAGATCAAGAGCCCTCCTTGTCCACAGAGGTCATAGGATGCAACCGTGGTTTAGATAGTCCTTATCTGAAAATAGTGCATCAGACAGTCAGGTCAGTTGTTGCTATAGCAACCTGTGGGTCTCTGAGGCTCTGGCATGTGTCCTCTGTCAGGTATGTTAAGTGCTAATCTGGGCCTCATGAACCATAGAAACAGGTATTATTGGGGAAGGTAGAGTGGCTGAAGGAAGGAAAGGCACATGGCAGGTAGTGCTCTGAAAAGTTAATTTTTAAACATTTGGGATTTTTCCTGGAAGCTGTTAGAGTAATTGGAAGGGGTTAGATGGGCAGAGGGTGTGGCATGTGAATCAGTGAGAAAGTATTAGGGCCAAATTGGCTCTGCATACTCATCTCTGCTCCTTCACCTGCACCTGCATCAGACTGGAGAGACCCCATGGGATGTGCCATGAGTAACACTGATCACTTGAGGTGACACGTACTATGGGAAGGAAAGGCCATACAATTGAACTACAGTGTCAGAGTTAGACAATCAGTTGCTTTGAAATTTTCTGTTTCTTCCTAATAACTCATTTCTGACAAGGATTTTCCTAAATAAGCACTTTTAGATAGTCTTGGGAAATACTTTAAAACACACTGATCTGCAGTTTTTTAGATACAAAAGGGCAGATGAAAAATATTTTTTAGGCTTTTTTTTTTTAACTCAAAGAATGGCCTACTGCTAGGTATTAAGTGTCTGGGGACCTTCATCTCAGACAACATTAATTTGATCCATATAAAGCACACAGACAGCTTATCTCTACTTGCTGAAATTATAGCTTTGCTAAACCAAAAATATATTACTGGAATATTCTCATTTAATTAAAAGAAGTTCTGTAAGATAGAATTATTAGTTAGTGAGAATATTATAACTTTGCCATCAAAGCAGGGTAAGAATTAACAAATTATCACGTGTGTTTTCTAGAAATTGCCTACCGTGGAGAGGATGAACACATGTTAGACAGACAGTTGGATTGGTTGCTGTTTTGGCTCCAGAACAAACGTTGATGCCTCTCAGGAGGCTGAGCAATGCTCACAAGCCATCCACAGGATGATTTATTTTTATGACTTACTGACATATGTTATGGGCAGTGGAATAGGATGTCTTCCCTTTTCCCTGTGGCTTGTTAAGTATTTAAATGAGCAGACAGAGCCATGTATCTCCTTCCTCCCAGAGTCCTGTGGGTCACGCTTTTTTCATTTTTCTCCTTATTGAAATAGACAAGAATGGAAATGTTTGCAAATGGGACTTTTGTCCTAATTTAGTAAGGTTCAAGAAAGTGCTAACTTCTTTGTAAATGCCATCTCATAATGCTCTTTGATTTATCTTTTTACTTCATACTTTGTAGGGAAGGAGGCTGGGGAAGAAATGTCTAAGTCTCCAGAACCCTGCTCCCTCCACTCTCATGCTGTCTCCCTTCACTGTGCTATACCCTGGTTATTAATTACTAATTTTCCTCTTCTAGAACATCAGAATTAGAAAGGAAAAAAAATAATAAAACCACCTGGGAAAAATGAGCCCAAGTGAGACTGTCAATTAAAGGGTCTATCCAGTGCAAACATCACATCGGCAGCAATTTTGTCATTAAGAGGATCCACCCCATAATCAGCATCCAAATGCTGACACCATTGCATACACTAGCAAGATTTTATCGAAAGGACCCAGATGTAGCTTAGCTGTCTCTTGTGAGACTATGCCGGGACCTAGCAAACACAGAAGTGGATGCTCACAGTCAGCTAATGGATGGATCACAGGGCTCCCAATGGAGGAGCTAGAGAAAGTACCCAAGGAGCTAAAGGGACCTGCAACCCTATAGGTGGAACAACATTATGAACTAACCAGTACCCCCCGGAGCTCTTGTCTCTAGCTGCATATATATCAAAAGATGGCCTAGTCAGCCATCACTGGAAAGAGAGGCCCATTGGACACGCAAACTTTATATGCCCCAGTACAGGGGAACGCCAGGGCCAAAAAGGGGGAGTGGGTGGGTAGGGGAGTGGGGGTGGGTGGCTATGGGGGACTTTTGGTATAGCATTGGAAATGTAAATGAGCTAAATACCTAATAAAAAATGGAAAAGAAAAAAAAGAAGTTTAAGATCAGAAGCAATAATATTCAATAGCACCTTATTTTTATGTGTCTACCCTTCATAGCCTTGGCTAGTAAGTCAGCAGGCACCATAATTTACAGTGACATCTAATTTCAGTGGATCTGCACGCAATCTTGCAGAAGATGGAGATACTAAGCGGAGAGGAGTCCAACGTTATCACCACAGACGTGAAGATTCATTACTTTTGCCACTTTCAAAAGTGAGCCTTATAAATATCTGTGTTTGCCCCCTATGCTTTGCGTATCTCATTACTTGAGCTAATTTATGCTTTAAACAAATGATTACTGCTTAAAAGTAGACGATTAAACATTTTAACTGGTTACAAGAAGCGTCTAAGCAGTTCTAGCACCTACTTCAGCTATCGGCTTTTCTGTTTCAGAGAACTTGCTGAGAAAAGGCAAAGCACAAAGACAGTTAAAAAAAAATAGGCACCAAGGTCGAGTTTTGCAGTACATGCTGTTTAGAATTCTCCTCTAGGTTTGTGCAGCTTCCTCTGTCTGTGCATGGAACACTATAAGAAAAAGTCTCTCAGGAGGCCTCTCTCTGCTCAGAGTTGTGTTGTTTGCCAATTGACTCAAATAAGTCAAATTTAATTCGTTCTGAGAGAGTTTTTATAAAATGAAATTAAGGGACATTTCATTCAGTTCTGTTCTAATGGTGAGGCATCTAGATGATTGGCTTAGAAAGGAATGAGACTCTGGTTTTAAATGTTTGGAAGGACTTAGTCTGGTACAGATGGGAATTTCTCAGTCTCAGTGCTGCTGGAATGTGGGTAAAATTCTTTATATGTTTAACAATGCTCATAGCCTCTACCTACACAATCCTACCAGTATTCCCCAGTTGTGGCAACAAAAATGCTTTCAGGAATTGATAAATACCCCCAAGAACACTGTGTTCTAGCCATGTCTTCTAGAGCAGAGAGAAATAGAACCCTCCGGGAGAGAGGCGCTATCAATGTCACAGTTTCTTACAGATATTGTCTTATAAATTTTTAAATCCCACTTTGTGTGTGTGTGTGTGTGTGTGTGTGTGTGTGTGAATGTTCATGATATGCATTATGACAGGGATGGGTGCAGGAACTGTGTTACACATGAGTCAGTCAGAGGATAATTTTGTGGTTATTTATTTTTCCATCTTTATGTGGGTTTCAGGAATTGAATTCAGGTAGTCAGGTTTGTACATTAAAAATCTTGCCCTGTGAGCTATCTCACTGACCCAGGAAATTAATAATGAATTTTAACTGCTATGTTTCCCAGCTCTCTAGCACTGAGGATTTAAACCCAGAACCTTACTTAGCACATGCTACAGAAGAGCTCTACCACTGAGCTACACGATTAATTCCAGTAACTTCATCTATAAAGGTAATTAAAAACAGAGGCTGGAATGGGAAGCAAGTGTTTAATTTGTACAACTTTATTTTCACCAGCTATTAGGAGTTCTGGGGGGCTGGAGAAAAGGCTGTGCAATGAAAACTATGTCCTCTTCTTGCAGAAGACTGGGGTTCAGTTCTCAACCCTACATCATGTAGTCTGTGATCACCTGTAACACTCATTCCAGAGGATCTGACATCGTCTTCTGCTCTCTATGGGCACCTACACACATATGGTGTGCTGACATACACCAAGCAATACGCACACACATACACATACACATAAACTAACTCTTTAAAATAAGCATTTCATGTCTGGATAGGAATTATAGTAGTAGAGCATATAATTGTGAATTTACAAAGGTTAAGTAAAAGGGTAGATTTTATTACCTGTTTATATGGCCACAACTTTAAAGAAAGTGTGTGGTCAGGAGAAAAGCAAAGAGGAAAACCTCATGTTGGGCTAGTCTTGACTTAGGCATTGCTAACTGGTCTGTTGGTCAGCAATTCATCTTGTCCAGATTCACCACCCACGGCTCACCAGGCTGACAATGTTTTGCTTCTGCTGTGATGTTATTATTCTTTGAGTAGCTGCTTTTGAAGAAGATATATTGAGGCATAGACGAAAACCTTCTGAATTATTCTCTGTCAGCTCCTTTGTGCTCTAAATCAGCTGCAGGTCACCTTCAGAAAAGGCTAGAGCTGGTACTAAATTCAAAGTGGTGTGCTTTGGCTGTGGATTTAGCATAGTTAGGATTCTCCATCGTGGGACTTTTTTGGGGGGGTGGTTAGGAGAGGTTTCTCCCCCACCCCCCGCCCACCCCCTGAATCGTTTGTCTTCACAATCCCAGAAGTTGGAGAGCTACAGACACTAATGAATGCATCAAAATTGAAAGTTGGTGTTTGCTCATCTGCGTTTTCCTGTAGATCCTGTCTTAATTATCACTGTGAAAATGCTGTGGATAGGAACAGGTGGCAAATGGTACTAAGGAGAAAGGAGCTACTGTAGCAACCTGGTTGGTGACATGATTGTTTCATCCTGAATTCCTTTCTGCAGTATCTTGCCTTATCAGTGAAAGTTGAATTCAGTTTATAATTTCAGTAGATACACATTTTAAAGAACATAATACACATATAAAGCCTTTGTTTCAAGCGGCTGATTTTAAAAATCACTCGAATTTAATCAAAGTGAGAAAAATCCAGTGTCTAAACAAAGCCTTTATTTATTAATTTTATTATTATTATTATTATTATTATTATTATTATTATTTTAAGGAGGAAAATAGGCAGACATATTTCTAACATCATGCAATGTCTTCTAAGTCTTCAATCATTTGAACAGGTAATCAATTCGCTCAGCACAAGCCACTTTGTCTTAAGATTGTAAATATAGTTGGTGACTACAGAATAAGACCACACAAAAATTGTTTTCATTAGAAGAAAGTGAATAAGACACAATAAAAGAAAAGAAACATCGGAAAATGAAGGAAAAATGACAAAGGAGATACTTATAAGATAATCCTGTTTATTTGCCACAAAGCAAAACTATGGGAAATGATTAGCCTTTTAGACGACAGAAATATATTCTGTATATTCCCTGTACTACTGTTACAAAATGTTTTAAATTTTGAAATTATGCATCCAATGTTTGGAAAAATGATTGAGGTCTCCTTGTCACAAACACCATTTAAGCCAGGCACTCTTTAGTATAAGCTTCCCTGTGAAAATTCAGGCATGTGGACATTCTGGTACCACACTAAGAGGATGTTCACATCATCACATCTAAAGTAGTGTAGCCAAATTCTCAGTGCCACATACTTGTCTCATGACAGAGTCAGACTGGTGATATGGACAGCTGTTAGGTTTTAAGGGCCAGTGTGGACTTCTTGTGCTTATAATAACTATAAATGTCCTATGGGTATGCTATAATGCTTATACAATGAAGGACATCTGTTCATATATATTTATATATACACATATACTCCTACATAAAAGTCTATATAGATCACAAGGATTTAAACATCCATTGGACTCTGGACATATTGAGAAACCTAGGCTAGCCAAGTCATTTATCTCACGCCTTGATGTTAGCCTCAGGAGAAAACCAACCAAGACCACTTGTGCCTTTTACTTCTAGAATGCTGAGAGGATTGATGTATGCTTCGGTAGACTGCCCATGTTAACAATGGTAAGCTAGTAGATAAGTATGGAGAGAAATGGTGAACTGTTTGCTGGTAGGCTGTGAATGCCAAAGAATAGGACCATAGCAAGAAGGGAAGACATCACTGGGAGAAGGAATGGAGTTTTATTTAGGATTTACTGAGACTGTCTCAGTGAGAAGGGTATCTTTGAGAAAAGAGCTGGAAGCCATGAGGGACATAATCATGGCGATGTGTGGGTAAAGGATTTCCTGTAGAGGGATCAATAAGCACAGCGTTGATGTGAAAGCACATTTGCCTATCAGAGTGGCCACACAAGCCTGTATGCTTAAGGCAAAATGAGCTTTGGGCAGAGTGTGAGAGAGGAGATGGGAATAATGAGAACTGCTTTGGAGTCCTCTTACATGTAGCAAAGACTTTAATATTCATTCTAAACCAAGGGAGAGCTTGAGCCAGGGAAAGCAATAGTGATGTCTTGTGTTTTGGCAGGGTCATGCCGTCATCTATGTTGAGAACAGGCTTCAGAGTCAAGCCTGCTTAGAGAGAACCAAAGCAGGAGGGAGTGGCTTCTGTAAGTATAAAAGTATTAGCATTGTGAGTTGGACTTAGATCTTAGGTGGGGGACACGATGAATGGTTGTGTTTGATTCATTTTGAGAGTGAGGCTGATAGAATACAGATGTGCTCAGTGATGGTCAGTGGAGAATGTGCCTAAGGGAAAAGAAAAATTATTTCATTGCTTCATGAACTTCAAACTCACAATCCCTAGTAATTATGTGTATTTGGTGAACTTTTTGGGTGATTTAACACACACACACACACACACACACACACACACACACACACACACACAGAGAGAGAGAGAGAGAGAGAGAGAGAGAGAGAGATTATGTGGGTATAGGGCAGATATAGAGCTTAATGATTTCTGCATGGAATGGGCTTTCTTATGAAAGACAACTTCAGCAGCACCCTTGGACCCAAATTCTACCCCTGCAGAAGTCTTAGGGTATTCACAAAAGAACCATTTTAACAGGTACCCAATGGAATGGACTAAACAAGACAAGACAAAAAGACACATTAAATGCATTTTAAGAATTTTAGAAACTTAGTAAGAACTTCATCATAGGATTATAGTATAAGTGGAATAGAACATAGGGCTTTTTTAAACTAGGAAAGACTTGGGTATAAGTTGAATATCCTATATCCACAGGAGATCAGGGCAGTGATGAGACACAGCTGATCCCCAAGTGATGGAAGGAGGCAAGAGGAATCTCCTGGTTTCTATTTTTATTTTTTAATTTTTAAAAAAATTGAACACCCAGGGGACAAATGGTCTGTCCAGTAGTACTGAATCTCTCCACAAGATGGCAATCACAGGTTGACTCCAATTTTTGCTTTCTCAATAAAAATATCCATAAAGTTTACACTTTGGAGGAAAAAATAAAGAGCGTGACTTATGTTTCACTGTCAGATTTTGTATTATATTATCTGTGGATGAGTTATATTTCCTCAAACCTCCATCTCCACTTATAGGTTTTTTAAACATATTATTTCGTTCAGCTGGGAGAAGCATGTTACTGTATTAAGGTAGCAAATATCCCTTCTTACTCTTGTAACTCGACTCTGGAACATTGATCTTCATGGGAAGCTCACAGAACATGAAAGAGTTCTCCATGCTTTAGAAGTCAGAAAGTGGACATTGCTAAGCTCTGGTGTGGGAGATACTGCTAAAATGTGTTGTTAGAGAAGAAAGTCAGTTAGAAATTTAAGTGATCCTTTAAGCAATAGTAAATAAGGATTTAGGTCAAACAAGTATGGGAGCACATGTTTTGCACATACTCTTAAGTAGGCATTGGTTCTTAAGGCAGTAAAAGAAAATTAAACACTTGTGTTTTACATGGAATGCATTCAACTTAAAATTCAGAGACTAAAAATGCTTTCCTCACTTTTCATAAAAGAAATTAATGATTTTTTTCTCTTTGAAAAGAGGTTATACAACCCAGGAAATGTACATAGGGGCATTTATTGTTTCTTTATTAACCTATTCTCTATCATTCGTACTGACATTGGTGTGGATGTTCACTGAAAATCATGCTTCTTCCTGATTTTATCATCACACAAATCATTATCTCCTTCCTGAGGTGGCATCCCGTCATGGTGACCACAAGTCTCCCTGGACCGGGCTGCCTATTGGACAGCCCTTCCTTCATAGCCAGTCTTCTTGAATTCCCATTGGTACAGAAAACTTGAATGTCATTCCATGGGACTTAGAGATCTCTCAAAGGACACTTTCCAGGTTGGGCATGCTCTGTTTGGTCAGCTCACTGTAATGTGCACTATGAATTGTCTGTTCTCCAACCTGCATATTTGCTACTACGTGTGTTGGGTCCTGCCTTCATCGTCTCCATCTGAGAACTTGAGGCTCAAACCTCAGAAATAAAGATGACTATGATTCTTTGTCTTGTATGATCCCTCTTTCCCCTGTTTTTCACTGCATGGACTCGTTTTCTGTGAGATCTGCATATCACTACCAGCTTTTGATTTGCAACCAAGAAAATTCAAATTTGAGACACACGAAAATGGGTGTTAAATTGATGTGTCTGCGCTAATGTTCTGGGAAATAGCTGGTGAATTTTGTGAATGTAGAATTTGGGGGGAAATATTAGAAATTATCAATGCCAGCCCACATGACTCCAGAATCCTCCAGCTATTAGATGTATGAGAACATGGACAAGTCATTCAACCCCCTAAAAACCATATTCCCTAATTTAGGAGCTGGAAACCATCTAATGAGAATTATGTAAGATGTGCAGGACATACATTTGTAAACTATTGCATTGTAAAGCTTTCTCTTCCTAAATTGTGTTACATAAAACTCAAGAGAAAAGGACTTAAAGCACGAGTTTCAGTAGCTTTGTTTAATCAGTTTCAGTACAGAAGCTCCACAGTTTGACAGAGGGATATTTAATACACTCATTGTGAATGGTCCAAGTCCAAACATGTGTAAATGAATTCAAGGATGTCCTATATTGTTCTCCACCCAAAATTAATTAACATCGTAACATTTTATGTTGAAAACCATATAGTTTTTGAATGCATGTGGGAATATTACTAATTTCCATTTCTTTCTTAAGGCTTTGAAAAATCAGAATCCGGATGAAGAAAATATGGATGAATTTAAACATAATGAATTTAAAAATTTGAAAACACTGAATAAAACTGTTACAAATGTTTGTAGGTTTTGAGAAGGTCTTCTGTAAATATTTGTTTGCAGAATTGTACATAGCTAATATATCTGAGAATAATTAAATTACAGATTGCAATAGAACTTAAAGGGGTTAGTACCTGGCAGTCTTCTTTATTCTTTTTAAATTTTTTAGCATTTATTAAACAAATAGACTTATGTCACTCAATTCATGTTTTGTTTTTGTTTTAGACAGCATTATCATTCCAAAGTTTATTAAGTTCAGATACACATCCACTCACATGTACATGCATTTATATGCATACATATACAGTGTATATATGTGTGTTCTTATACTCATGTGTTCATGCAAAAATAAATACGTAACCTTATATAAACAACATATATATGTTCATATACATATGTGTTTGAATAGCTTTAATACATTCATGTTTTCAGTGAAAAGATATTCTAGTGTGCTTTGTGTTGCTATGACAAACACCATGACCAACAATAGCTTAAGGGAATGAAAGGTTTATTTCAGCTCACACTTTCAGGTCACAACCCATTATTAAAAGAAGTTAGTGTAGGGACTAAAGTGGAAACCACTGAGAAATACCAGCAGAATACCAGTAGTTATCTTTAAAGAACACATAGCATACAACTCTTCTTGTAGGTTCTTAAAGTTGAGACATAGGTTTTGTGGTAGGTGTGGATGGGTACCTTCAGAAGTGCTTACAATATGCCAGTTTCCACTTGAGCTCTTCCCCACCATGCCTATGCTTAATGTTTGTGCCTGCTTCTACGGGCACAGCAGCATTGCAATGGTGAAGGATAGGTCACCTGCCCAGCTTGATGTAAGTGGCAACTCAATAGGGTTTCACTAGAAGAGCATTTGCAAGGCTTTAGAGAGTGGTCCCTGCCAGCTCCAAAGACAATTACAATAAGTGAATTTTGTCTGGAAGCCAAGGAGAGAAAATCTATCTGGCATTGAGATAAAAGAAGACAACTTTATTGTTTTACCAGCCCTGTACTTGTGGTTGGCGGCTGTGGCAGCAGCAGTAGGAGATGGAAATCACGCTCTCCTCCCTTGCCTTTCAGGACCCAGAGCAAAGCAATTACATTTTTAGACGAGACTATTTAGAGGACAACCAATTTCACGGCGGCATCCTGGAATCCAACAGCTTTACATGGCTCTGTTTGGAATGACATCTTTAAAATTGTGTCTCTTCTGCTGTGTGACTCCTAGTGTTTACTATAAATTGGTGGCAGGACCATATGACTTAGCAACCACTGTGTACCATCCCCCATGGTGGGCTATTGCCATCATGGTCCTGTGACCGAACAGTGGTAGGGATTGAGCCTTGAATTACTTCCCTTTGGGAGGAGGGAAAAGTTTCCTAATAAGGGTTAGATAGACATAGAATATGTACGCAAAGAATGCGATCATTCTGTGACTTTGTTCATCTGTGTTCCTTTAGAAGCAAAATTTCTATTCTTTTGTCAAAAGAGTAATTGTTCAAGCAAACAGAATTTTCTCTGCAAAGTTAGCCCCATGATATGACATATAAGTAGTTGAGAAATAAATTTCGATGGCATAATTAAAGTGAATGCAACATGCAATTTCAGCCTCAGTAGAAATGATGCTTGGTTTTAAGTGGCAGTGCAGGGTACAGGGAGGGTACAGGGACAGTATGTGGTATGGTAGGATTCATGTGACATCTTTTTATTGATCTGTATGTAATTATTGCTACTACTACTACCACCGCCACCACTGCCACTTCTACTACTGCTGCTGCTGCTCCCATTTAAAAGGGAGTTTCATTCAGATAATCCAGGTACCACTGTAGCTAAAAGACAGAAGCTGAAAGGACCTCACTGTAGCTGTGGAGTGGTGGTGAAGACTGTCATAAGGGAATAAGGAAGGAGGCAGATGCTGGGCCAGAACAGGCAGGAAAATTGGATTTTGTTCAGTGTTCAACACTAGCATGTTAAGTGTTTTTGAGCAAAAGAACAATGTGGTTTTAGTTGTGTCTTACTAGGCAATATTCAACAATCAGAAAAACATAAAGGTAAGAGACCCATTTTAGATCTAACCATCTTCTATCTCCCAGGCTATTGAATTTGTGATCTAGATAATCTGTGTACTATCTATACAATGATGGAATTTAATGATAATAAAGTATGTTTGAGTACTTGTGGGGCTGTGTGAAGAGAAGCCAGACTGGGCCACACAGAAGCATGATGCTTAGAAAGTAAAAGCTGAAGTAGCTTTATATTATTTGTTTATTAGATTTTTTATTTACACTTTAAATGTTATCCTCTTTCCTTGTTTCCCCTCCGAAAATCCTCTATCCCCTCCCCACTCCCCCTGCTCACCAACCCACCCACTCCCACTTCCTGGCCCTGGTATTTCCCTATACTGGGGCATAGAGTCTTCACAGGACCAAGGGCCTCTCCTCCCATTGATGACCTACAAGGCCATCCTCAGCTACATATGCAGCTGGTGCCATGAGTCTCTCCATGTGTAATCACCAAAGCAGTTTTAAACAAACAAACAAACAAACAACCCCCAAAACACAATCAAGAGGATCCAGGCATACTGTTATATACCTTTAATCCCAGCACTGGGTAGGCCAAAGGCAGGTGGATCTCTTTGAGTTTGAGGCCAGTTTGGTCTACATAGTGAATTCAGGTCAGCCAGGGAAATACAGTAAACTCTGCCCCCCGCCCCCGCCCAATAAAAAAGGGAAGGAAGGAAAGTGGGAAGTAGAGAAGGGAGGGAGAGAGGGAAGAGGGGAAGAAGACAGGAAGGAAAGACAAAGGAGAATATATCAGAGTAGTATAGTCAGGAAGCCAGGATGGTTGAGATGTTTTGGAAAGGGAGACTGATTGCATCTTTATCTGAGAGGCTATTAGTACAGCCATTTAAATCAACAACACAGTACAACCTTACACAGAACAGTTTTAGTGAAGAGGGAATGTGGAAGCCAAACTGACTTGTATTCTGGAAATAACTACTGGGATTTGCTCTTTTAAAAGTTGTAGTTAAGAGGGAGACTAGAGAATGCATGGGAGAGAGTAGGCATTGACAGAAAGTTTATTTTTATTAAAGTACTGTCACAAATACTGAATGTAACTAAGGACAGTCTCAAAAATACTCCATGTTTTATGAAATAGAGAAAGTTAAAAGAAGTGGAGAGAATATTTTATCACAGAGATGTTTTTGTCTTTCAGTAGAGCCTACTCCCACTGAATCAGGCAATAATTTCCTCAATGGGCATCAAGGATGTTTATAGCATTGCTAGGAGAATTAGGATATAGTCAGAGGCCACTCTTTTGAGGAATAGCTCTCCAGTAACCCCTAAGTTTTTCAGTGAAGTCCTTGCTACTGTCAGGACTGGCCCACATTTAGACACAGAGAGCAGATAGTTGGGATTGATGCCTTTTATGTCTTGGCTTCCTCTGCTGTCATCTTTAACAAAGGTGAAATGTTCAGGGTTTCTGCCTCCGGACAACTGTCTCTCTTTCCAACTTAAGTGAGCATGGTGGCTTACTCAGAGGCAGCAGGAACCAGTGTTTATCAGAAATCTGGGCTATCCCATGTATATACCTCATCTAACCTGGCATGAAATGCTGCATCACTCTGTGATGGGTTCTGTCAACCACACAAACATGGGAAGGGTAGAATGTGTGCTATGTCAAGAAATTGTAAGAGATGACAGAAGTCAAATAGCAAATGTTGTTGCTACCTTTCAGTGGCAACTGCTCCATCAGGATAACACATATTTTCTACATTTGTAGAAAGCTCTTCAGGACTTCTGTTTCAATAGACCAAATGTTAAAATAAGAACACTTACTTCACTTAGCATATTTTGTGATTATCTTATGTATAGACTTAGTAGAGACCAATTAAAGACTCAAAATTGATTGACTTTTATGTGTAGATATCATCATTGGAATATTTCTTTATTAGTATCTCAAATATTCCTTTGTTTAGTCAAGTTTGCCTTTTTCTTCTTTTAAGTGCAGTACTCGGACATATCTTTAGTATTCAGTATTGTGTAACGGTTTTCATGTAATGTAAAAAGTCCTGTGGCATTAAATAAACTCATGTGATCATTAAAGTTGATATTCATGTTATATGAGTGTGTAAATTAAAACTAATTTATAGTGGCTAGGAACAGAACTCAGTCAGTAAAGTGTTTTCTTTGCAAATATCAGGACCAGAGCCCCCACACTCCGGTAAAGCCAGGCATGATTCTGCACATCTGTCAGTCCAGCACTGATGGGCAGAGACAGGTGCATCTCAGAGCTCACTGCCAGCCACTCTAGCCCAATGGATAAGCTAGTGAAGGATAAGGCTTTGTCTCAAAATGTAAAATAGGGTCCAGGTGAAGAAGGCACTTGACACTGATCTCCAATCTTCATACGGATGTGTATATGTGTATGCATCCATGCTAATATATATATATATATATATATATATATATATATATATATGTGTGTGTGTGTGTGTGTGTGTGTGTATGTATGTATGTATGTATGTATATGTATATGTATATGTATATGTATATGTATATGTATATGTATATGTATATGTATATGTATATGTATATGTATATGTATATGTATATGTGAATATTTGCCATGACATGCTACATGAAATGCAGTAATACTCATGGAAAACCCCACACTTTTAGTTTTTTCTGCCAATTACTCAGTGGAGATGCTTTTTCTTTTTTTTTTTTTTTTCAATAAAATGTAATGGCTCCATGCTTGCTTTGGGATTGTGTGTGTGTTTGAGGAGAGAAGTTGGGAAATCTTCACATAACTTTTTCTAAGTTACATGCAGAGAAAGCAAAAGGCGGAAAGCAGCATACATCACAGCAAACAGTAGCACACAGAGTACTGTGAACAGTGGGAGTTCCGTGGGACAGAGCACAGAGTTGAGCTGTTTGTGGTGAAGGCAGCCAGAGTATTTGAGAACACCTGTGTGATAGTGTAGAGAGCTGAGAACATTTCTTAAGGTAAAGGAATACAGAGCTGGAGAGTTTGCTCAGATGGTGAAAGCACTTGTCACACAAATGAGAAGACCTGAATACAGACACCCCAAATTCACATAGAAACTGGACAGAGTAGTATACATCTGTAACTCTAATGCTTCTACAATGATAGGAGAGCCTGAGACAACAGCATTCTGGGAAGATCACATGCCAGCTAGCCTGACTTACATAGTGGTGAAGAACAAGATGCATTCTCATAGAAGGTGGATAATGAGGACTGACACTCAAATTTGTCTTGACTTCCCTCCTATAATTCATGCCATGCATCCACCTGCATTGAAACCCATAAGCGCACACACACACACACACACACACACACACACACACACATGAACAAGCACACATACATTGAATAATATTTACAGTAAATGTAAACATTTAATTCAAAAGTCTGGATGAATAGATATAAGGGCACTGATGGAATGAGCAATATTTTAGTAGAGAGGAACATATGGAGGTTAGTGAAAAGATCTATAGATAACCCATATATATTTCTCTCTGTCCATCCTACCCCATGTGTCTGTGTCTGTGTGTTTGTATGTTTTTGTATATGGGTATCTATGTGATGCATTCTTGTAGATGAGCACACGAATGTGAATGAGTGTGCATCTAGAGATCAGCTGTCTTCATTGCTCTCGCCCTCAGTTTTGGAGATACAGACTCTTGGTGAACCTGAAGTGCACCTACTCAGCTAGGTTAGCTGGTTTGGGGTTTTCAAGGATAGTCTTGTCTCTGCTTCCTCAGGGGCTATCAGATGTGTACTACCATGTCCTCTTCCTGAGTACAGAAAATCTGAACTAGATCCTTATGGTTGTATGCCAAGTCCTTCATGAACTGAACTGAGCTAAGCCCCTAGATCCTCATGATTATTCTTAACAACACATAGCATAAACATTTATGCCAATATAGAGTAAGAAGAGTCTAGAAGTTCTTCCTGAGTATAGGACTCTTTGCCACATTTGTTTAACTGTAGTTTCTAAGCATCATTTTGATAGGTAAATGAAACATCCCACCCTTGTCCCCATAGAGCTGACAGTTGAGTACAATATATATGTATACATTTTATTCATTTTATGTATACATATGCATACATAAAACATATATGTACTAAGACAGCACCCATGAATGAGCAGGCAGGAATCTGAGGGAAACAGAATTTCCTTAAGCTCCCCTAACTAATCTCACCAGTGTTGTACAAGTAGCATTTCACACAGTGAATCTTGCAGTATCTTTTCAGGAACTCATCAGGGCTGAAGGAGCAGTCAGAACTGGGAGAATCTGGGTGTAGCATCTCTGCCATTCTTCTTGGTTTGATAATTCTGCTGAACCTCATTTGGTCGAGGAGGGTTAGTGACCTTTCTGCTCATGGGAGAGCAGAGGTGAGTAGTGGCTCTTTCCCCACTGTTCACTGCAGTGCTCAAGAAGATATCAAAGTCTTGTCAACAGTCAATTACTTTTATAGTCTCTCCCTTCTCTACATGGATGCATTTCAAGATGCAGAGTTGGGAGAAAGACAGTTGAGAACTAAGTCAGACTAGAAACCAAGTTTCAAATGCCTGGCGCTTCAAGATGACTAGGAGAGGTCCAATGTGAACAAAGAGGAACTTGATTTGTTTTTGGATTTAATTAGTTTTGTATTTTACATAGATATTCTCTGAAAATTTTTAGGATTTTAAGATGTTCCTGGAAGCTTTATTATTAAATGTCTTTACCTTACTCATTATTTTTATTTTAAATGACCTTAGAGGCACTATGAATAAACCCTTTGTATTTACTTTGAATAAACTTAAAGAATTACACACAACATTTCTACCTCTTTAAATTCATAAAACATGTTGAGACTGCACCTGACCCCCCACACACACAAAAAAAAACAAATAGAATGTTTGTCAGCTGCTTTAAGTTGAGAATTACCTAAGAAAAAACAAAGAAAAGAATCAAAACAGAACAATGGGTACAAATATTAACAAAATGTTATAGAGATGTAGGGTATGAATTGCTTAACTCTTTTTGTTAAATACTGACTTAGATGTAATTAATGTACTTTTAACTTAAGAGATGAGAGTAAGAAGGGACAGCTCGGTGGACAGAAACTTTCACGATGATGCTGTGTTGGCTAGTTGCTTCAATATACTTATCAGTTCCCAATTGTAGACTGTTATACACCGTGAGGACCTGGCTTGTCTGAGTCTCTGTATCACAGTCATTTGGTTTGTATCTGGCTTCAGTTAATGGAAGCAAGTAAAGAAAATCTGGTGGGTTGGGCAGTGACAGAGTGTGGCACTTCAAGTTGTTTCCTGTAGCTGCTGCAGCTAGAGACCATCTTCTGAATCAGGTGGTGCCAATGTCTCAGCTTCTGCACACTGCGCTGTGTGGTTGTAAATCTTTCTGAATGACACTGACTTGAGGAGTCTGGCTCTTCTGCCCCTTACTCTGTCTCCCTGTGTGGAGATGACATTCTTCTTGCTGCTGGTCTTTGGCTGCCTTCTTCCACATCTGGTTTTACTGGATAACCAATTTCCTATGTCCAGTGTCCTGTGTTTGAAACATCTGTAGTTATGCCTAATTCTATCTTCAAAGCCCTACATCTTTTCAGTGAGTAAAGAGTATTGTTGAAGGCCAAGATGGTGAACTTTCTAAATTAATAATGTGTTTGGCAACCACTCCAAACAATTTTGTCCCTTTACTTTCAGCCAGGCTTCCTTTTGCAGTTTGTGTTTCCTATCAAACTCTTCTCTGTGCGTTTTGACTATATATCCTTTGCTTGCCATTTGTAAAATACTACTTCCTTACTATGTCTCCTGCTGACAGTTGGCTCTGCATTTATTTTAGGCAGATGAGACGTTTGTGACCTGTTTCTACTCTTCCTGGTATCTGACCATAGTCCTCTTTCTATGTTGTGTATCTCAGTAAACATATTAATATTTAGCAAAAAACATCCCTTCTTCTGTACTGAGACATCACAATTATTTAATTAACATATCATACACACAGATATATATATATACATATATATATATATATATATATATACATATAGTAATAATTGGTATCATGAACATATGTGGCCACTTGGTGAACTCATGAAAAACCCATGGCTAATCTGCTTACTCCTTACCTGGTAGTATATTTTACAGCCATTTTAGTGATGTAATCTTAGTGTTACAGTATGTGAGTATTTGTGTGGCAGGGAACATGTCAAGGGAGTGGGGAGAAGTTGTGGAAGGCTCATTTTCAGTTGCTTCTTACTTCTATCTTTGAATAGACACATGACATAGAGTAAAAACCAAACAAAATAAAATGACCCCTCTAGCTAGCTAGATTTTTCAGACGATCAAATAATAGACTAATTGTAAATGGCATTATAGCTTCCTTATTTAAATTTTAACATATTAGGCTTCCTTTTGCAGTTTGCGTTTCTCGTCAAACTCTTCTCTGTGCATTTTGACTATATATCCTTTGCTAGCCATTTGTAAAATACGACTTCCTTACTATGTCTCCTGCTGACAGTTGGCTCTGCATTTATTTTAGGCAGATGAGACTTTTGTGACCTGTTTCTACTCTTCCTGGTATCTGACCATAGTCTCAACAATGGTTTTAAATCCAGGTGAAAACGTGAAGCTGAGAGAGGCCAGGTGGCTTGCCAGGGACTCTATCTAAAGTGAGTGGAATGGCCAGAATTCCTACTGTTCCTGTTCAAAACCAATGTCCCTTCTATGTTGCCTAGATACCTATGGATGTGCAAAGATTATTAATCAGTAAATACACTATAGGCTATACAAATTCTGGAGAACAGTTTTAAGAATTATACATCTTTAAATTAAGATAGCTCCTTCCAGAGAAACAATCAACAGGTTACACTCTGAGCAGCGTGAACATTCGACAACCATCTAAAGTCTATCTCTTTTGAGTGAAAGCATTCCATTAGAAATTTTGTGTTCAACTTACTCTGTCTAGTCATGCAGCCTTTTTTTTTTTCTCAGACCTCCAGCCAGAGCCATTGGATAAGGTGTAGTCCACGTAATCTCTTGTACTATATGCAGATCTACTGTGCTGTGAACATGCTGTCAAGTGCCATTCAATCTATCTGTTGCCTTTAGAGTTTCAGAAAGCATATTGGCTTATGTTTTCCCTCTATTGCATTTCAAAGGGAACATTATGAACATATGAAGAAATGCTGAAACCAGTTATTGTAACATTTCCTCAGTTTTTCCTGGATCCAGAGCCTTCCCACATGCATGGCATGTGGCCTACATATCATGTGCTTATTGCTGCTTATTCAAATCATGGTTTAAACTGAGGTGCTCATAGTGACGCTGAATGCAGACCTCAGGAGTGTCTGGCCTCACTGCCTGTCTGACAGTGGGAAAGTGGGAGGGGGGGAGATTCAAATTTCACATGCCGACTTTATACTTTAAACATGCAATGACATGAGCCAAGATCATCTTTAAGTACACAATCACGATGAGTATTCAGTTTACCAATGACTGCACACTGCTGAAACTCTCTGCCTGCTTATGGCAATAAACTGCAGCCTAGCTGTCAGCTCAGGCTCGATGAGAGTGCTTTGTTTATGTCTTCATTGTGCAAGGAGGGGAGAACACTGCAGCTTCTGGGACTTTGTCATAAAGCATCGATTTCACTAGGTCATTTGTTAGAACATGAAGTTGTACCAATGGCAATTACAAGTCTTTTGACCACACACATACTGTTTTTCTTGTATTTTTATAATTAGTTTTGAACGGTGTTTATAGAATTATTAATATTTTTCTGTCTTATTGGGAATTTCATCAAAGGCTTTGCTGTACTGCTTTAAAGAAGGAACATGGAACATTCTAGAGTAGTGTCAAGTGGGCAGCATGAAAGAGTGCTGCAAATGTGGGGCTTAGACAACATGCCTTCTCATCACACAGTTTTGTGGTCATGAATGTTCCTCTGCTTCACCCACACATCTGTGTGCCCTTTGATTTATGTTCACAGGTAACTAACTACAGTAGTAATGTAGGATGCCATGCTTAGTGGCCAATCCTAGATGGCAGGATAGCAGTGGCCTGGGGAGTAACAGTTGCCCTAAGACTGATTGGAACTAGGATTTAGAAACTTAAAGAGGCATGAACTAGCAAGACAATGTGAGATGTCTCTAGGGTGGCTTCTCCAGAGTCTAAGGAAGAAGACCCATTAGAAACAGAGAATAGTCAGGCTAGCAACCTGTTTCTATGAAGGACCAGTGAGGAAAAGTGCAGGCGGATCATCACTCTCCCTGTTGCGATCATCCATTTCATTATCATAGAGTAGAAGCAAGATTACACATAAGCCACATGAATGATTCTCTCAACTAGCTGATGACAGATTTACCTGATTTCTTACAGAACAATTTCTATAAAATTATAGTATGGGTATTTGGGTAAATGGAGTGAAGAAAGGCAATGCTTGGTTAATATAGTTCCTCACCTATATTGAGTGAGGCTCTGTAGTCATCAGTCACATCACACCTTAAACCATGAGTGACCTGCTTCTTTGTAGAAAACAAAACAAGCCACCCATAGCATTTATAGTTTTAGAGTATATATTTATAATGTTTACTGACTCACAATTGCTTCCTGAATGGCTTTTCTACCTTTATTATTAGCTTTTGGATTTCTGATGCCTCGTTGCTTTGAGAGTTTGAAAACTGCTGCTCTTCTGTCGCTCCCCTGTCTTAACCTTTAATATCTCCTCATTGCTTGCAGAATACAATACAATTTCCTCGGCCTGCCACTCAAAGACTTTCATAATTGGAACCAACCTATCTTTCCAATCTTATCTCTAGCTTTCCCTGATTCTGCTAACGTATGTTTGCCACTGCCCTGAGCATACTTTGACCTCTCCATCTCTAGGTGTTATCAAGCTGGTTCCTCTGTGCCTTCTGCTCCAGCCATTTTGAAAAGCTACCTCTGTCAGTTAGTTTCCAACGAAGCTAATGATACTGCAAGCACCACTTATATTATAACTAATTACTAGAAAATATTAGGAAAGTTATCTTTTCCTGTTGCATATATATACAATTTTAGGCTTATATTTAATAATAAAGCCAGAGAGCTCCAAATTATAGCAATTTAGAGTGTCAGATTTGGCCCAATTGAGCTCACAGGGTATAATAAAGATATCATACTGATTTCAGCAAATTGCACAGTTTTTATCTATTAACACCTTCCTAGTGTGAAATAGGCTCCTTGTGAGCACTATTAGCTTTCTTCCATTAGTAACTCAGACAGGAAGCCACAGTGTTGTCGGCATTTGCAGTTTTAGTAATGATCATTTTATCCAAGGTATGCTTGGATAACAACACAAAGAGGTAGAAACAGATAGACCTATGACAAATCTTTATAGCTACAAAACAAACCTGGGTTAATGACATAGCCCTCTTCTCTCCATTCTTAATGAACGTGAAGGTGAAAAACAAAGGAATTTCAAACTGAAATGTTAGCATTGAACTCTAACATCTCTCCTATACTGAGAGAATAACAGAAACATCTTTACAGATGTGGTACCATTTGAACTGTACTATGAAAGAAGGCTTGCTTGCAAAAGTTGATAGATGTATAAAACAACAAGCATTAAGGCAAAATTGGCTAGGCAGAACAGACTTGGATTACAAATGTGGATACGGAAAATGGTAGAAGATCAGCATGGCATAATGTGGCATTAGGTTATTGACCATGTAAGAAAATAGTAAAGCTTATTGATTGTGAGATTTGTTAAATAACTAAATTATCTAGTTTCCTGGACACTAAATATAAATATCACTTGATAGACATATGGTATTATTGACAGCACACATAACAAAAGTCTCCATAAAATGTTCTCCTGAAGAAACTTCAAACAGCTATTGCAAATGAGGTTCCTTGGAAGAAGGCTCTTGTTATGGTATGTTCAAAGATCATATTCATGTGAATTAAATTGACTTTAGGAAAAGATTTTGTGAAGTATTTTTAAAGGGAAATATGGAAAAGTAGAGCAAACATGCAAATCTCAGAACATGGGTAGATACATTACTCCAGAAAGGTAGGTGCTGACTCCATCTTCTTGGGAAAAACCTGGAGAAGTTGACATGACGTCATAATAGTAACAGACTCGTTCTCTGGTTGGAAGAAAGGTGACCACTGAAATTTCTTGAGAATGATGAAGGTGGAGATCAGGTTCAATGGTTGAAAGCATAAATTCCTTTTACAGAGAACTCCAGCAACCAAGTCAGGTAGTTCAAAACTGACTCCAACTCCAGCTTCAGGGCATCTTATACCCATTCCTGAATTCTGTGTTCACCTGCATGCACATGCATGAATATATATACATACATACATGCAATACACATAAACACAAAATTAAAAATAATAAAATTGTTAAAGAGAGTCAAAGACAAGGGTAATTCGAATAGTCAGAAGAAAGATTAAAGAAGAGAGATGATTCTGACACAGGTGGTAAAAGATTCTTTAGTTTACCAAGCAAACGTGGGAAAAGTGAATGCTTTTGATATAAAATTGAGAATTGAAAGATATCATTTTATCCTTACCATGTGGAAACTACCTTAAAGTATCATTCATCATCATCGTTATCAACAACAACAAACAATAAATCCTAGGAAACACAATGAAATCTTTATCTGAAATAAACAATCAGTGAGACTGTGGCTCAGAAGATGAAGGAACATTCTTTTGTACTTGAAGTTAGGAGTAGAGAGGCACAGGAGCTGCCACAACTCTCAGGACCTAGAAAGGACACCTGAAGGATCAACCAACTGCCTCCCAATAACAGTTAAAAGAAAAGAGTCCAAAAAAGCCTCTTCCTATATATGCCTCCTCAAAACAGGGACTAAAAAAAAATCCTTTAAAACACATGTAATAAAAAGAGAATAATTGCTAGCAATTCTAAGCAAAGCATGATATAAAACAAAGGAACAAAGGAGCAGGTCAAATCTAATAGCATACTTCTAAGTATCCTGTTTTCATAAAAGAGATGATTGTGTGTTGTTTGGAGATTTTAAAAAAATGTATTATTTTTCAGTATTAAATTCAAACACACACACACACACACACACACACACACACACACACACACACACACACGCTACAGAAGACAAAATGAAGGGAATATGGGGTCCTCAAAAACAAACAAAGTGAGTTATCATGGAAACAACATAAAAATTAGAGGGGTAGGAAAAATATGTTACTACTAAAATCACATTGGTGTTCATGACAAAGTAGGATTTGAGCTGTGTGTTTTAGGCAGAATGAAAGAATTCTAACAAAGCAACAAAATTTCAAAGCAAATTCTAAATACTAGTGAAAATAGATTAACCTACCCATAAAAATTACAGAAAATACAGATGAATTATAAATGAAACGGTTTTGTGAAGTAGATTTCAAATAAAATGAAATAAAATAAAAAACAAAATAAAATGAGCATATAGACAGGGCAAGCCCCCATGGGGAAACTGCAGTGGGGTGGCTGGCCTCAGACTTCTCCTTTTCAAGGTTCCAGTTTTAAACACAGTACAGCCATTGCTACAGACTGCTGAAAAAGGAATGGTTTTAAGAAGCCAAATGCTGGTTCCAGTATAAAAGCTGGCAGCACACTTTGAAATTGAAAGTGGCTGGGAAATATTATTTCAATTAGATGTAAAGTCCAGGGGACACAAGGACATATTCCTCTCTGCGGCCTCAGTCACCCTATGGATGGGGACCTATGTTGTTCCCCACACAGATATTTTGATGGCTTTCTGCTAATTGTGCTACTGTCTCCCTCAAATCCTGTTGTCTACCAATACAGATCCACTGTACCTGTTTGCTGTCCCATTAAAAATCTTTCTGAATTGCTTCTTTTCTTTTCTTTCTCTCTTTCTCTCTCTCTTTCTTTCTTTCTTTCTTTCTTTCTTTCTTTCTTTCTTTCTTTCTTCCTTCCTTCCTTCCTTCCTTCCTTCCTTCCTTCCTTCCTTCCTTCCTTCCTTCCTTCCTTTCTTTCTTTCTTTCTTTCTTTCTTTCTTTCTTTCTTGTTGCTTTTGTTTGTTTGTTTGTTTTGTTTTTTTAAATCAGTAAATCAGTGGTACCAGTTGTTCCGTTTGACCTTTGTTTAGTTAAATAAAATTATTTCTAATGATCAGAAGCTCACATTTGGCTTTTGTGCATAGCATCCTATTGTAGTCTGTCAGGCCAGTACCTGGGATATGCTCTCTTAACCTTGCTTCAGCAATTTTCTTAATATCCGCTGCTCTGTGCAGACCGACAGGCCAGCTGTTCCTTCTGTGACTTGTCCTGGGTCTATTAATATGTTCACAAGCCAGGAATAGCGGCACACACTTATGAAGCAGAGTGGCAAGGGCAGGGTTAAGTCTGAGGGCATTCTGCATATTTTAAATCCACAGTTTGTTGAATTTAGGGTTCAGAAGCCTGACATACACTAAAGGCTGTTTTCATTGGGCAAACATCGAAGAATTTAAACCTTTCAGATTAGCCCACTGACACTTAATGGCTGCTATGATATCTGGTAATTAAATTACAGTTCAAAAAAACAGATTTATGGCACACACACACACACACACACACACACACACAATGACAGAAGCAAAACTCCTCCCAGCCCAATATCATCGAATAATATAGTATTTATGTTTAATAAAAATGATGACCGTTGCTATACAGCTTTGTGTTCATCCTGAGGAGTATACTGTTTGATCTGTCTCATAAGGAAAAACATTAGCTCTGTTACAGCCAGGTCAGGACCTAAATAATGGATAGTTTCTCATAGATCAGTCATGAAACAGTAAATCATAGAAACAGCACTCAGCACCACTGCAGGGGAATTTATGTCGGTTTGTGAATATACATTTTCATATTTGTAGCTGGTTTTATGGGTCTTTCAAAGGTTATTGGTTTCCCAAATTTATCTACCAGGAAGGGCTGTGACATTGATGCCCTTATGTTGTTTTCATTACAATGTGTTATTAGGGACATAGAACATGGAACTAAAGGATTAAGCATTAGTGATATAACCTGAAGTAATCAGGGCAGATGAAATTGAGAAAGTTATTTAGGAATATAAGTAAAATATGTAATTTCTGAATATGAAAATGTAGAAAGTTAGATTACAAGATGCTCTTAGTTATAAATGGAGAAATAATCGTTAGTGTGTTGACACTCAGGTGAAGTTTAACTTTGGGGTGTGATGTAAAGAATATAGGAGGTTAAAGACTGATGTTTGGCCAAGGATGGAAAATGGCAGATTGGAGACATTTAATACCATCCTCTGCTCCATAAATTTGGGAATGATAACCAGAAATATGTTGTGGAAACTCACCATATTCATGGATTTTCCAGCTTCTGTGTGACTGGCAGAACACATCTGACTGGGAAGTTAGAAGTCAACTGCTAGAAGGAGAATTCTCCATGTGGCCAGATTCAGATGCAAAAAACACTGGCAAGAATAAAGCCCACCCATGGTTGTAATATCACATACCTTGGAAAGAAGAGATCAAGGCTCAGCATATATCACTTTTCTTATCTAATCAGTTTGAATCTCAGAGGAATAACTCAGCCCTTCTTGATCTCACTCCATGTGCAATATAAAATGGAAAGCTTGTCTAAAGGCAAGGCATCTGCATCCTCCATCTGAGGAAACAAGTAGCCTTAGTAGTCTCCCAGGCTCCACCCCCTTTTACTTCCCTTGCTCTTCCATTGATACCATGGTATCTTGCTGTACATTGTTCCTTGTGTCCCATCACTGTCATCTCAGCCTTTATCCTATATACTTTCTCCTCCTCCTCCTCTTTATTTTTGTTTTATTTTCCTGTTTTGTTAATGATTTTAAAGTTTCTTGTCTATACCTAGCCTAGATCCTTTTTTTTCCTCTGGGAGACTATATCGGAATGCAATTGATGTCTTATCTTTTAAAACCACATCTAAATATCTAGTTTGTGTTTGCAGACAGGTTCAAACTTTTCAGTTTTTATTCGTGTGCTTGCTTTTATTTTATGCATATGGCTGTTTTGCCTGCATGTATGTCTGCTATCGTGTGCATGTAGTAGTTGCAGAGGCAAGAAGAAACAGTTGGACTCTCTAGTATTGGAGTTACAGATGTTCTGAGCCAAATTGTGGGTGCCAGGAATCAAAGCCTATCTCCTGGAAGAACAGCAGTGTTTTTAACTACCTAGTCATTTCTCCAGCTCCAATAGATTCTGTTTGAAATAAAGCTATAACTAGTCTTAATTTTTATGTTTGGAATTAATTTCTTTCAGAAATAGCATTGGAAACCATAGTATAATGTATTCTAAATTTGCTTTGCTTGTCTTTAAAGTAGAAGACAACTTAATGAATTTTAAATTTATTTTGAGTTGTATCAAACAAATACATTTATATTAACAATGAAAGTAAAAAATTTTTTTGATTGTCCTTCAAGAGTTTCCTTCTTTTCTCCTGTTTTTTTCCCATTTGTCGTAAGTGAATATATTGTTTAAAATATATTAAAAGTGTAAGAAACATTCACATATAGAATATCTTACAAATCCATTTCAGAGTCAATTCTGTATGTTACAGAGCACATATGATTACACCGAGGCCCAGGACTGTGACACTTTTACCCCAATGCCATCCATTTTAACTCCCATCCTGTGTGGAAGCCTAGACTTTTACAGCATTCAAAAATAAATCTTGCCTTCAGATGAACATAAGCACTTCATGATATCCGTGCAGTGGGGAGAGTCTCATAAGCAGGTGGTATTTGTTTGGCGAAGGAAGAGGAATCTGCAATGAATCAATGCCTAGAGAGGGATTGTTCTCAGATTCATTTAAACAGCATAATGCTTCCATTCTCTTAAAAGGTCGTCTTTAGGGAAGTAAAATCTCTATGAAATCAAGTATGACAAAAGGGTAATAAATATATATTTTATGCTCTGAAGTTAAATTCAGGATATGTTCTACTAAAAAGGTTTCCCAAAGGATTATAAAGATCTCTGTTTCATCAAGCGAGGTGCTGATTCCATATCTGGCTTTCTGTGTCATCATTAGGAATGGGTAGAATTAGATCTTCCCTGTGATAATGTATGAACTAGTGTCAATATTTAAAAGCAAATAATTCTGGTCTTTTTCTTTTCATGTATGACTGAACAATGCACAAGTGAAACATTGTATGTGTCAAAATGTTTATGACAAAAAACAAACAATGTTTTTTTTCCATCCCAGAAGTCAAATGTGTCAAAAATCTTGGGTGCAGTCATCCATTGATACCATAATGCACAGAATCTTTGTAAAGGTTATAGATTTGGAACATTCAAATGAACAATCAAGTTTGAGAATTGTAGCTAACATTTTAGTCTAAAAAAGAAAGTGAAATTAAGGAAATTCTGAAAGGGTTATTCTGAAATCTTTTCCTTCCCTGATCCAGATGGGGTAATGTGCTATATTAAGATACAGATACCAGCAGCAAGTCATGTCATATTTAGGATGATTTAAAAGCAGCCATTAGTTTGAACATACTGCTTATTCCTGCTCTGAGCAGAAAGAGCTGCAGAAAATGGCCTTTGTGAACAATGTGGACTGAGTCTTTGATATACATCTCCATATTTATAAAATATTCAACCCATACTGTTAACTGGTCCATCATTTAACCTGTCGATCATGCTTACCATGTAGAAATTCTGTTACATCGGAGCTTTTCTGTGCAAGTGACAAACGTAGTATTACTGAGTACACACTCCCACATGGAGACCTTAATGCGCATGCCACATAATCACAATGGCAGAATTCAGCTTCATCTGCAAAGGACACAGCTAAGTTACTCCAAGACCTTGTTGTTGGCTCTGAAAGTAAACCTCATAGAGCACTCATTCCCAAATATCTGAGCAATAGAAGCATCATGATAGCACATTATACTCCATAGCAATTATTTTGATGGGGCTAATACTCATTTAACAGGTACCATCTGCTACAAGGAAACCCTCCAAAATAATATCCATAAAGTAATACAATTAAATGGTTATAGAAATCAACAGGCTTCAATGTGGTTTGATTGAGCTAAGTCTTCTTTTATCTTAAGCCATGCCTGTAGTTCCGACTGCTGCAAAGGCTCTTGCATTCATTGCCTGCAAACATTTTCATCTGAATTCCATGGTCACAGTCTGTACTCATCATTTGAAAGACAAGCATAGCAGACATGTAATGGTTTTCTAAAGATGGCTATTATGTTGTCTTGGGTCTCTAACCACATATGTCTTTCCTGTGATGACTATTTGTTTTTCTGTATAATTTGGATATGTTTCAGACATGTGTTTTTACCCTAAGCACATTATTTTTTGCTTTTTGTTTGTTTGGTTTTTGTCTTTCTTTCTGTGTGAACTCTGGATAATGTCAAAAACTTATCCCCAATTCTTTCTTCCTTGTTTACCACATCAATAAGCTGTATACAGTCCAGTTACCAAATATTTTTTTCCCAGTCCACTACTCTGCTTTCCATCATAATGACTTCTGCCCATATCTTTGTAATCATTTATCAATGTGGATTTATACAAACTGTCCTTAATACTATTCCTGCCCCCCACTCTTTATTTTTGATCTCTGTCCACAAAGTTGTAGGATGCTCTTGAAATGGAATCCAGTTCCCATCACACTACTAAATAAACCCCTCCAGGGACTTCTCATTGCATTTGGAAATGGAAATTCTCTCTTAAGTTTTTGCTTTCTTCTTTTTTCTCAAATCTCATTTCCTCCCAATGTTCCTAAAATTGTTCACAGAAGCAGTTATATCACACACACACACACACACACACACACACACGGCGGGGGGGGGGGTGGAGACAAAGACAGAGAGACAGAGAGAGACAGAGAGACAGACAGAGAGACAGAGAGACAGAGAGAGACAGAGATACACACATTCTATAAAAGTTCTTTCATCATATTTTGTTGCTCTGAAAAAATTTAGAAAACACCTTTCTATCAGCACTGCCTGCTCATGAAATGAAGCTTGTGATTAATTCTGCAATATGTTTCTGCTTACTGCTTTTCTAATCCTCTCATTAAGCATTTCATACTAAGAAACATGCCCTTTGGGTTCAGAAAAGTCTGTGTCTTGGCAAAGTTTTATTTGGGAGAATCACCCACTGAATTCTGTACCTTAAGTAAACCTGAAGCAATTTTTGAGAGTAATGAATCCTTTCATTTTACCACAAAAAATCATTCCTTATCATCTAATTTGTTAGACTGCGTTTTTATATATTCAGCTTTCTTAAAGCAGGTGGACATGAATATTAAGTATGACTTGTCTCCCTCCTTTGCTTCTGACCTTAATTCTTTTCCTTTGTTGGGTAGAAACTGTGACTAATGTGTCCCCACCACAGCACTATTATTTTTAATGCCATTCTGAATTCTAATTAAAATTTCCTTTGAAATGTTCTACCCTCCAGTTCGACATCGTTTTTTAGATTTCTTTCATGGTGATGGGCAAAAGTTGAATGTAAACATTTCAGTTTTAAACTTCTATTCAGTTGGTTCTCTTTACTGTTTTGCTTACAAGCTTTTGTGTTTGATATAATTACATATTTTTCATATTACTAAGGGTCTAATTATATTTATAAAACCCTGAATTCTAGGGTGATGGCTCTAGAGTTTCTGAGTGCTTCTAAAAGATAAGTCTTCTTCACAAAACATCCCCGTCCTCACACCCATGACTTGCCATAGAGTGTGTCTTGACACTTTTTCTTGCCACCATGTCTGTTAGAAAGTAAATAGCTTTCCTATGGGTTCCACACAGACACTGTTCTACCACAGTTGCTCATCTTTCTTACCTATCTCACTCTATCACCAGAACTTACTCCCCTTTTGATATCTTTCATAGCATACACTTACCACTTACATATCACTTCATCTGGTTTCCCTTCCCTCAGTCAGATTTCAGGGTCCATGTAAACTGATCTGATGCTGGTTTTGTTCATACCTTTAACTTTACTTCCAAGAGTATCAACTATAAAGAGCAGAAATGTCATATTTGTGGAAAGAATGAACTGTTGTCTATTGCTCTACTTTGCAACACCTTTACCAATGAACTTCTCTAGCTATATTTTTTTCTAAGAGAGTTAGTTAAAGTGTTGGTAGCTGCAGTAGCAGATAAAGCTCCTAATGTCACTTAGTCGACACAAATGATTTCCAAAAGACTTCATTAAAAATCTACAATGTGTATTCACCATTACCTGATGGCCCTTATCTACCCTTTTCATCATTTGTTTCTTTACTCAGAAACAGTTTTCTAGAGAATAAGTCAGTAGATGGGGAAAGATCACAAGTAATGGCACAGTACCTCTCCACACCCTATTGTACAGAACTCACTTCTTGTTGGTCCCAGGTAGGCAAAACATGCTTGACAACCAACAAACCAGTCTCTGCCTCAATCAGGAACTTTATAAACTGAGTAAGTATTGCTGAACTAGGCAAATTCATTTCAGTGAAGGTCTATCCCATGGGGTGATGTGGATATATCACTAAGGAGACAGCTTCATCCATGCCCTGGACCTCAGCTTACAAGAGAATTTTCATTAATGATTGAATAATCATTTTTCCTTCTTTGATTTTTGCTGTTATATATTTATATATGTCTATCTGATTATCTATTATCATCTATCATCTATCATCTATCATCTATCATCTATCTTCTATCCTCTATCATCTATCTATCTATCTATCTATCTATCTATCTATCTATCTATCTTTATTAAAATCATCATCACTATCTATCTACCATACATCTTTACTTAGCAATATTTCTAGAAAGGTGACACAATCTTAGACTTTGAACTGTAAAATTTTCTTTTGTTGTTAAGTAGCGAGGCCCATTTTTACATTTTTCAAATTTACTTAACATGTAGTTAAGCAGTATCAAGCAATTAATTATGAATTTTGGAAGGCAAAGTGCCATTTTCAATTAAACTTTAAAGTTCCCACTGAATGAGTTCTGTTCAGTAACAAATAGCAAGCAGGTTTGGGAATGAAGGCTGGGGTGTGAAGTTGTCACCCAATATCATGCCAAACAGAGTCTAGATAATTACTAGTTACTTCAAAATGTTAAGTGGATAAGCCAGATGTTTGCACATGCAGGATGCATTTTTAAATGACAGCTTTTAGAAGTCTATTAAACTGTGTGGGAGTGAAATATTAGAAGAATATTCATTCAAACAAATAGTAAAAAAATCAACATAATTTTAGGCAGATTAACTTTGGGGAAAAAAAGAAGAGCTTCGGTTTAAAAAATTCACTTATCAAGTGGTAGCTAAATATCTCCATGAACTAAAACTATTAATTATGCCTATAAATAGCCTTGGGCAGTTAGAGCAAGTGTCAAATTCTCGGATTTGTAACTCATAGGGACCACCTTCATTTCAGTTTACTTGAAAATAAGAAAACAATCCTTCTTTTCTTATTATCTTTAAGAATAGTTAGTGCAGCCTTAGGGGACCTTTTGTTCTATTTTATACATATTTGGGGGGTACATACATCATATAATGACCGTTTTATGAAGATCTTGTGAGCTGTGTTCAGCAAACCTGAAGACCTAGTCCTTCATGGTTCAAGGCACCAAAGAGGATAGGCACTCCACAGGAAAAACAATAGTGTCAACTAACCTGGACACTTGGGCATACTCAGAGACTTAGCTACCAACCAAAGAGCATACATGCACTGGACTAAGGCCCCAACACATATGTAATAGATGCACAGCTTAGTTTTCATGTGGGTTCAACAACAACAGAAATGGGAGACTTTCCCTAAAGCTGTGGTATCCTTTCTCAACAAGGCTGCCTTGTCTGGCCTCAGTGGGAGAAGATGTGCCTAATCCTACAGAGACTTGATGTGCCAGGGTGGAACATACCCAGGGGGGACTCTCAGAACAGAGTAATGGGGGGGGGAGATGGGGGAAGAACTCTGTGAGTGGGAGAACCTGAAGTGGGGCAGCATTTGAGATAGAAAGAAAGAAAACAAGGAAGGAAGGAAGGAAGGGAGGGAGGGAGGGAGGGAGGGAGGGAGGGAGGGAGGGAGGGAGGGAGGAAGAAAGAAGGAAAAAGGAAAAATGGAAAGAAAAAAGAAGAGAGGAGAGGAGAGGAGAGGAGAGGAGAGGAGAGGGAAAGATATAGTCCTTCATTCAACACTGCCTCCAGATCCAGAGGCTCCACAGATGAACTGAGCAGGATCTTTCCTCTCCAGAAGCTTGAAATCTATGAGGGATGTGCATACATCAAGGGGAATCTGACGAACAAAATAGGGGTCTACACAAAAGCTATCCCTAAAGGAGGTGTCAGCCTTAGTGGCATCACAAAAAGATGGAGTCTCCTGGACTTTGGTTTCTTAAAATTCAGAGGAAGAGTCCTTTTAACTTTTTACCCTTCTGGTGCTTAAGAGAAGGCAGCAAGCAAAAGAAATGTCTTGCGTGAGGCTCTGAACAAAACCTGTTTCTGTTTGTTTGTTTTTGTTTTCCTACTAATAGTCTCAAGAAAAGGAATGATTACAGAGAAACAAAAGGACACTTTCATGCCCAGGTTTGTCAACGTCAGGAAGCCTGGTAAGCTGAAAACTAGGATGCTCAGTATCCACCTATTGATGGATACTGGTACTATATTATGATACTGATACTGATACCCATTGATGGTTAATTTGTGGTGGAGAACTCACTATGAAGAGCTTTCCTGTGAATTGGAAGGTGCTTAGTTACAGCTCCAGATTTTCCTAACTTGAGTACCAGTTTCAGCTCCCCTTTCTCATCAAAATTCTTTGCAGATGTTTTCTACTATACTTTGGGATATAGACAAAATAACACTTTCAGATCATCTGTTTAAGTAGCTTTCTTCCCAGTCTTGCTGACACATTCTATTGTTGACTATATACATTTATATACATAAGGTGCTTAGATTTTACTACTTAATCTTAGACAATTATTAGTTTTGCCTTGTAACAGAAGCAGAGACCATATCTGATAGAGGTGTGTTGGTTTGTGTAATTACTGTACTCAGGGTGTCCCAGACCACGTGGGTCTAATTATAAGAATCCAACAAGGAGCAAGTTGGAAGTCATAATAATGGATACAGGTCTCTCCCTTTATCCACAACATCGGGATGTAAGCTCGTGCTCCTCTCAGAAAGAGGTGGTCTGTTTTTATTGGCTGGGATCAGGCTTAGATGCTTAGCTTTGTGACTTTCTTAGATTAATGGAGCAATAGCAAGGGACACATAAAAGGGTGCTTGAGAGGTGGCTTGGTCTTTAAGAACACTTGATGCTCTGCCTGAAGATCTGCTTTCAGTTCCCTGCACTCACACAGCAGCTCACGCTGGCTTTTAGCTTCAGTTCCAGAGATCTCATGCACCCTTCTGGCCTACTCAGACACCAGTCACACAAAAGGTGCCCATGCATACAGGCAAAAGCATCACACAAAAACCCACAAAGACACACTTGAGAAAATCCCTCATATTGACACTCCTGCTTGTTGGAGGCCTTGAACAAGCCAGTTAGGGGATCTGAGACCATACATACAGAGAGGTGTTACTCTCTCAGACATCATAGCTAGGAGAAAGTTGTAAACCTGTTGGCTGACACTTCATTAGGCTAGTCCTGCCGAAAACAGAGGAGCCTTGAGGAACCATGTAGCTGAAATTGAGCTGTGTTCAATTTCTGCTCTGCATAACTCTGTCATAAAGAAATGGTTATGTTTTAAACTGCTTATTTGGGGTACTGTTTCTCCCTCTCCCTCATCCTCTCCTCTCTTTATCTCTTCTCCCCCCCACACCTCCTCTCCCTTCTTCCCCCCCCCTCTTCCTCTCCTCCTCTCTTTTTTTGAGTCAGGGTCTCTTAATTATGTAGTTCTGGGTGTCTTGGAACTAGCTATGCAGGCCAGAATGGCCTCAATCTCACACAAATCCACCTGTCTCTGCCTCCCCAGTGCTGGGATTAAAGGTGTGCACCACCATACCCAGCTGATGAATCTTGATATTTTCACTCATTGGAGATAGAATGCTGTTGTGGAAAGTAATTAAAGTGATCTTCTAGCTATCCAGGGCCGTCATAACAAAGTACTAGCGACTAGGTCACTTAGGTATGAGAAACTTTTTTATAGTTCTGGAAGCTGGATGTTGGAAATATTGGTGCTGAAATATGGGATAGGCTCCTTCTGGGAGCTTAAAGGAGGGATCTGATTCTGGCTTCTTCATCCCACTGGTTTTCTGTTCAAGTGGTGTTCTTATTTGCATATCTACATCAAAGTTGCCCATTTTATAAATGTGCTAATCAAACTAAAACAGAGACTATATTTATACATTTCTGCTCTTTAAATTAGCACACAAAGCAGCAGACATTGTGAAAAATGAGTGACAACTGGCAATTGAACTGTGGAGGGGCCATGTCCCACTGTCATATGCCACTGTGCAAAAGTGTAGAAAAAGATAAGGACTCTGTAGTGGTATGTGGTCTAGTAAGGAGAATATATGGTAGTGGCAACTTAGGCTTTTACTATGGAAGACAAGTTATAGGAGATGCTTCTGGATTTTTATTTTTATTTTTTGGTATAAATATGCTGAGCTGTTATTGAGCACCTGGCCATTTTATTCAATCTGGGCATCACTCTTTCAAAAATGGATCAATGAGGTAGGGCACACACAGGTGAGTGTGATCAGCAGGGAGAGGGTCTTGATAATATGTCTTTCAGCTTAAGCTAGAGGGGAAGAAAATACAGGAGTGCTGATTACTGGTCTCAGTTAGGCAGTAAACCATGTGGTATGTGACTCAACAGAAACATAACCCGCGTATTAACACTTCCCAAAGACAGCTTGGAGGTGTAACATACGGGTGACATCTTTAGTCAGAGAAATAACTAGAGGGAAGATCATGCATTTTTCTTCTTGTTCTGTACCTGCAGGTTCAGTTCTGCAGAGAAAAGGACCTGCTCATGTCAATGTTTTGGGAATCTAAGACATTGTATCAACTTTATGTAAGCAAATCAGACTTGTTTGATCTTTGCATGAAAGAAAAAAAACAGATCACAGATCTCTGTAAACCAATATTTTAATGTCCAGATGATTGGCTAATATCAACAATTTTTTTTGCAAGTTACCAGAAGCCTCATGACCTCCAAGTCTCAAAACATTTTTTTTTCAAAAACAATTTTTATTAGATTTTTTTCTTCATTTACACTTTTTAAAGGTTTATTTATTATATGTAAGTACACTGTAGCTGTTTTCAGACACTCCAGAAGAGGGAGTCAGATTTGTTATGAGGATGGTTGTGAGCCACCATGCAGTTGCTGGGATTTGAACTCAGGACCTTCAGAAGAACAGCCAGTTGTCTTAATCGCTGAGCCATCTCTCCAGAGACCCAAAACATTTAAAAGCAGTTTTGTGCATGAAGATTAACTTTGATGCACTTTCTCTATTTTATACCTGTAGGTTGTCTCACACAAGTAGTCCTGTATCACATGCCTTACTTTCTGGTTATTTCAAAGTTAGAATTTATAATTTTAGAAAATAATTACACTATGACTTACCACCTCAAGGTTTCTTTTCCTTCAGTTATTTGATACCCAGTTTCATTTTCCCAATTAGGTTTTAAGTTGCTTTCAAAGAAGGAAGAAAGATGTCATGTTTTGATTTTTACTTAAATATCTTTTGAAATAACTTTCAATGTAATTTCCCTGTTCTAATAATTATCAAAAAGACACAAGGTGAGTAAGTTGCTGCTTCAATCTCAGATCATTTTGTATGATATATATTTAAAGAGAGCCTTAATCCTAGCACTTGGGAAGCAGAAGCAAATGGGTCTCTGTGAGTTCAAGGCCAGACTGGTCTACATAATGAGTTCTAGGACAGCTAGTGCTACATAATAGAGAGAGCCTGTGTAATGGTTTCAATAGGTATGATCCACACAGACTCATGTTTGAATGCTTGGCCCATTATGAGGTGCAGCTATGTTGGAAGAAGTGTGTCACTATAGGGATGGGCTTTGAGATCTCTGTGCTCAAGCTCTGCCCAATGTGGAGTCGGAGCTTCCTCAGGGCTACCTGAGGAAGACAGTACCTTTCTGCTGTCCATGGATCAAGATGTAAAACTCTTGGCCCCTCCAACACCAAGTCTGCCTGCAAGCTGCCATGCTTCCCACCACAATCATAACTGATACTAGACTGAACCTCTGAAACTGTAAGCCATCCCCAATTAAGTGCTTTCTTTTATAAGAATTGCCTTGGTCATTATGTCTCTTTACAGTGAAGAAACCCACACTCTCTCAGAGACAGAGAGAGAGAGAGAGAGACAGAGAGAGAGAGAGAGAGACAGAGAGAGACAGAGAGAGACAGAGAGAGACAGAGAGAGAAGATGGAGAAGTGAAAGTAATATGATGTTTAAGTAAGTTGCCCAAAGATATTAATAGCAGGATCAGAGCCTAGAGACCTTCATCTCTTGACTTCGCATTTGAAGAGGGCAGAGGTTTGGGGATAATGCCATCCCTGATGTTAACAGTGATAGGTAGTCCACTTACCATATTTTCCTTCATAAAAACATGTTATTTCAAATATTAGACTTTAAAAACATTGTCTTTAGATTGTATAACAATGTATTCTTTATCTATCAATGAATCATATTAGTTTTTCTCAACTTGTTATGTTTCATTTTCACAATATTATTTAATAGTAAGTTAGTTACTCTGTGTGTCAGGTCACCTAGTCACCATAATTTAGCTGATTTCTTTACTCCTTTTGTCCCAGAGTATGTTAATTGCTTCAGGAGTCATACTTTCCCCAGCATGGGTATAATTAATTGAGAAGACAAGGCCTGGATAACCAAAGCAAAATCGCTTCTTGTCGTCCATAGTAATTCTCCCCTAAGGATTTTCCCAGAGTGTTTCTAATTAGAGGAAAATGAGCCAGCACATTAGATAGACCCAAATCTAACTTCCAAAAGTTTCTTTAAAATGATTTTGTTTACAACAAGTTTATAAATCTACTTAACAAAAGTTTTGAATGTAGTTTTCCATAGCTATATATGACACTAGATTTGCCTTCTATATTACAGTTTAAAAATAAAATTAATATGGGCAATGAATGTGACAGTTTAATTTAAACATGATAGAATACATCATGTTTTCCTATAATATATAAGGAAGATATGAAACAAATATGAATCACAAAATATAGGTAGGAAGATAGTGTACCTAGAACTAGTGAGAGAATCATTTAGTCAATAAAGAATACTAAAGAAACAAATTCACAATAAAAATTGAAACCATAAGTTTTCCCCAATGAAACCTGAAAAATTTATTAAATGTCATTATTATGATTAGTGGTATGCTAGAAATTAAGATGAATTGGAAAATAACACAAATGCTTTGAGCATGTTCCCTCATGGTTCAGTGCATCATGGAAGAACAGATATACAAGGAGAATCTCTAACAATGTGATGTTCATGGCTTATAAATTGCCAAGGCTAGGACATTACTCTCAATAATAATAATTTTATTGCTATAAAATTGTGTTTGTCTACCAATTTAGAGGTGGGAGAAGAGATCACAGATTTTAGTCAAGGGTGCATTTTCTATTATAATTAACATAGGAGTGTTTGAATTGTCAGTCCACCTGTAGAGCATACCTGTCATTTGGTCATATAAGGAACTGGTTATAATGACCCAGTAGAGAAACTGCATACACATTACCACAGGGTCTCTCCATCTGTTTCTAAAGATGACAGAAAATAATAATTTATATTTTCATAATCATGAAATGAAGGACTCAAAGTTTTAATATGGTAGCTTTTTAAATTATTGGCATTATGGTTTGAATTTGATGTCCCCTGAAGGCTCCTGTGTTGAGTGATCCTTTCCCATAATAGCAGGGGTTAGAGATGGGTACCTTTGAGAGTTAATTAGATAACAAGTGTTCTAACCTCAATAATGGACCAATTCACTGATGAATTCCCAGCTACTGTCTATTAAGCAATGGGAACTTCTTTGAAAAAGTGAGTCACTAGGGTGTGACTTGAAGAATTCATTTTGTTTTTGCATCTTTCTTTTTAGTTCCTAGCTCTTCCAAGGTAAACAGGTTTGTTCTTTACCTTGATTTTGCCTTGCTGTACATAGGCCCACAGTGATGGGGCAAGTACCATGGATAAAAACAGATGGAACTGTAAGCAAAAACACCCAAGGTATTGTGTCACAGCAACAGAAAGATTACTAACATAGTTAGGGAAAATCACTTATTACTGAAATTTGAAAAATAATTTTACTTTATGTTACTTGCTTATAGTTCAACTACATCTATCAAGTAACTGTAAAAAAACATCCAGGATGGATAATTTGAATCAGATAATATTTTTTTTTTTACTTTTGAGTTATGTAGCACACACAGCAGAGATAGAGAAAATCATGTGTTCCTCAATAATATATTAATTAATCCAACATTTGGAAATGGAATTGTGTTGCAGATAGCCCTGGGGCTAATTGTATTTGATGTTAATTCTGTTCTCCTGTGAGGGGTTGCGAACAAGGAACGAGTAAGCCTCAGGTGATTTCCTGTAAATCCGCTTTCCACCTTAAATTATAAATAAAGGCTAGAGCCAGTGATTGGTTGAGGAAAGAGGGGAAGGTGAAGCTGCTGAACGTGTTGGGAGAGAAGAGAAGAGAAGAGAAGAGAAGAGAGGAGAGGAGAGGAGAGGAGAGGAGAGGAGAGGAGAGGAGAGGAGAGGAGAGGAGAGGAGAGGAGAGGAGAGGAGAGGAGAGGAGAGGAGAGAGCATGACAGAGGAGGAGGAAGAAGGAAAGCAGAGCAGAAGTACATGGCCTGGAGAAACTGCAAGTTATAAGGGGTCTCATAGATTGGGGAGATGGTAGTGTAGTGGTAGATCTGCCCAATATAGGCGCACATCTAATTCATATTAATTGAGTTGTGTTTTCATTGCCAGGGCATATTTGGGTTGGAGATTTACTGCAACAGAATTGTTCTTGCAGAAGTTTAGAAATGGAAAGGGCTGGGTATCAGTATGGGGTCTAATGGGAACTTACTAGAAGGAATAGAGAAGTCTGGGTTTTTCTAACTTGTGTGAAGTAAATGTGGACAAACTATCTCTATGAGATTTTGAATCTCCTAAACAGTATTACCAATTATTTGAAAATTTGGTTCCAAAACAGAACAAATGGAGCTTTTTACTGCTTATCCAATCACTGAGTGCAAGTGATTCCAACCTCAAGATCATCCCGGCTGCATCGATCCTGTAATGTCTGGACTCACAGAACTGTGGAGGGAAAGCATTACATTTCAGCTGGGTGGTGTGAGATTATGGGTATTCTTGGCATCTAAGGTGGATCTCTTTTCCTGCAAATGATTTATTTCTCATTGTAAACTATCCACAGATGGACAAGGTGTTGTTTAAGAATTTTACTTTCTATGGTGAAATATGAACTAGAAGATGTCATGCAAGTATTAGTTCCTAACTTTGGGTTCTCAGAATGTATCTAAGAATCAGGCATGGGGTGTATTCCTGTTATTTCTGCACAAAGGAAGCAAAGACTTCCTTCATTATCAAATGAGTTGCTGAGAGCAAGTGGGCTGTACCACCAGATGGGCATAAGAACTGGTGAGATTGAGTGAGATCAGATCCCAGGAATCTCAGAGATTAGAGAATGGCAGTAGAGCCGCTCCCTACTTCTCTCTGTAGCTGCTCAGAAGCATGTAACCATGGTACCCAACTGAGAGGACCATGTAGCATAGCACCTCAAGTTATTCTCCATGTTAATGATGTATCTGGACAGCCTTAGCTCTCAGTCAATGGCCTTCCCTTCCTGTATATTTTCATGTCCTTCCCCCAAGAGGTATATAATCCCTGTGTCACTCTGAATAAAGGATATGTATCCACATCCACCCCCAATAAATTGTAGACAATCAAGGATTGTCTCAGAGAGCTGCTTCATTAAGGTTTGCCACAGAAAGGCCCTCACCTAAATGAGCCATACTGAAGACTTCCAAAGAAGACCTTTTCTCTTCTCTTATCCTTCCAGTACTCAGTACTTGATCCCTATTAGACTTGATTCTCCTCCTCCTGAGCTGCTTTCCCCTTTCTGCCTAGAATGCAGTTGTCCTGAAGGGAAACCTAGACCATGGATCTCCATTCCTGACTTCCTCTCCAGGTGGTATACTGGCAGTGCCCAGGTACCCAGAATGAAGCATGGGAACCACAGAATTTGTTCCAAATCCTGCTTTCCCCTTCTGGTTCTGCCTCTAATGGCCTGAAGGGAAACCCAGCCTGTGGACTTGCCATTTGAACCTTTGCTCTATCTTCTCCATGCTGCCATGCTGGCAATGTCCAGTCACCCCTGGTAGAGAGGCAGAACGAGGTACCACAACCCAATCTCATATTGATGATGATGGTGGTAATGTGGAGACCAATAGAGAAAGGCACTCAATGCTCACTTCTGTCACTTCTGGTCTCCACATGTATACACACATGTAAAAATAAATTTCATATATTGAATTACACCTATTTTTCTCTCGACAAAACAAGATTTATATCACATAATTATATGTAACTTTCAGTTTCTTGTAAAAACTTGATGCAACAAGTTAAGATTAAAATACACATATGCGTAGAAGAAAGGGATGTCGTGAAATTTATCTTCCTGGGGCCACTATGCTCACAATATTATCTCTTGTAGTAAGTCCTTAAGAATTCAGCTATGTTTTATTGTCTTCCAGGACTGGCTCCCAGTTGGTTTTTGTGTCACTCTGTGTTGAAAATCTTTGGATGAAAACCAAGCTGCTCTAAAGCAGAAAACAGTATCCTAGTATAATCACAAAAGAGAATTCAGCCTATCTCTTTGCTAGAATGTGCTATTTGAAGACCCTTTCTTGTACTTGAGCCTGCCCTCTTTGATTTACCCTCCTTTTAACCTTCAAAGTCACCATGCCTTTCTACTCATCTGCCTCTGTCAGTTCAACCTGCCACTGGAATCTGTGTCATGACTCTTTCTCCCAACCCATGTGTCTGGATCTGACCTTTGCTCTCCTCATGTCTCAGTCTTTGTTAAATGTTTCAAGATCAAATTAAATTTCAGGACAGAATCCCTATGGTATTTAAAGTTTTTTTTTTAAAACCTTTATCTGGTTAGAAGACAGAAAGTTTTTTGAGCAAAATTTCAGCTTGACACTCAGTATAGGATTTTGTGACATGTTATTTCCCCATGAAGAAAACCAAATTTTCCTTTAAACATTAAAATTTTGCCTCTGGTACACCCTTTGCAGAAATAATAGGATTACTCTGCTGCAAGGGCTCATCAAAGCCCTCTGCCTCTTGACTTTGGGTGGGCCTCCTCTCCTCAGGGAGGTCCCATATTAAAGATCCAAGGGAATGGCAGTTCTGCAGTTCCATCTCTCCACATGCACCTGTCATTTCTTACTAGGATGGCCCTCAACAGCAGAGACCACATTTCAGGCACAGGTTGTGCATGAGTTAAGGAAAAATAGAAAAGAAGGAAAGGGCTCACAAATGAAACTTTTGCTATGGGATTTGATTGGTTGCTGCTCTTGCTGCAATTACAGTGTTCATGTGCAGATTTCCCATAATTAATAGTGTTGCAGAGATTGTTAGTGGGGAAATGAAAGCTAATGGGGAAAATATATGTGCAAAGATGCTATCTTAGGTAAAGAACATATAAAAGAATAGATAAAGCGTAGATAGATAGATAGATAGATAGATAGATAGATAGATAGATAGATGCATAGACAGATAGATGATAGATAAGATGCTATCTTAGGTAAAGAACATATAAAAGAATAGATAAAGAGTAGATAGATAGATAGATAGATAGATAGATAGATAGATAGATAGACAGATGCATAGACAGATAGATAGATGATAGATAAGTTGGTTGGTAGGTAGGTACGTAGGTAGGTAGATAGATATCCCTTGAGGGAGTGATGGTGGTCCAACACCAGGAAGGCAGTTTTTCTCATCCTTGTGGCACCATATCATTCTATGTGTTCCTCTCCTTGCTCTGTTGACATCTATCCTTTCTACTTCTGAATCTCCTGTGCTCCTCTGGCCATACCTCAATGTACTACTCCTGAAATTAATAAGAAAAATTCTTTGATTTTTGTTATCTTCTTGGAAACAGTTTAACTTAAACATGTATACCCATGCTTGGGTCCCCCATTTCTCCTCAGGTTCTGCTCAGGTGTGATTTTTCTCAGTGAGGGCTTTCCTCAAGACCTTATGCCAGGCTGATTTGCTCATGCCATGCATAAACATCCCCTCTCCTACTGTTCCCACAGCTGTTCTCTTTTGTACTTATCACCACCAAACCTACTGCGTAATGTTCTCATTTATCATACTTTTCTCTCTGCTCTCTCTACAATCTCAGCTCCACTTGAGTAGGGATTTCTGTTTGCTTGACAACTCCCTCTTAATGTTAGTAATCCATTCTAGACAACCATGCATTCTGTGTGAATATGATAGCTGGGAACCTATTTCCTGTTATTAGTAGGGGAAAATGATGCATTACTATCAAATCAAACCACACACTCAGTTTCTTAATATATAACTAAACTGTGGCTAAACATCTATCTACAAGGAAAAAAAACTATCTGCTAAGAATGCAAAATGCTTGAAAAATCATTTTTGTGCTTTACACGGGTAATTTAGTTATACGGAATAAGCAGGTACTGTATATGCAGAAACATACCATTTACTGAAGTCAGAGTCAATCTAGATAAATCTCTGCTGACCACACAGTTTTCAAAATGTCCACATGGAATTCTGATATTTCACAAGTACTTTCTCATTAACACTAGACATTTATTTGCATTTATTTAAAGTTTTGTATTTGAATTTTAGAGAAATAAAATATTTCCAAAAAATACCTTTATTCCTTAAATTTAAACAAAATTGTGTTTTTAATTGAAATAGAAACATGTCATTTCTTCTCTCCCTATCCTCACTTCAGCCATTCCCAGTTACTTTCTTTCTAACCCCTTTCATGCCCCCCACTGCTCATATTGATGACATCTTTTTATTTTATTGTTATTGTTGCATATATATATATGTGTGTGTATATATATGTATATATATACACATACATACATATATATGTATATGCACAAATATATAAATCCAACATGATGAGTGGATTTTTGTTTGTTTATGTGTTTCTGGGATGACTCCTCAGAACTGTACAATCAGTAAGGGAGAATCATCTTATGGGGAGGCTAACTCTTTTTCTCTGAAGAATTTGATTGGAAGTGGGATTTTGTTCATAAGTTGTTTGGATAGCTAAGGTATAGAGATGTTCTGTTTAGGAAATACCAACACAGAAAACACCTTCAGGTAGCCCAAGATTGTATTCACTGCTCTAGACCTGTCTCTGCTCAGTATACATTTAAGGACACAAGAAATATTTGACAATAAAGTCATAACATTTATGGCTTGCTAGACTCTCATCTGTGTGTGGGTGAAGAGTCAGAGTAAATACAGTACTATGAGATTCCTGTAAAACTTATGTCTCACAAAAGCTTAAGAGACATGCTGTACCAGGAATGTCTCTAAGGATCTGGGATCTGCTGACCACAGCTTTCTTAGTGAGATATAACCAAAGGCAAGTCCAAACAGTCTGGGATTCAAATGTTTCTTTTTGAAAAGAACAGGACCAGATTTTAAAAACCTCAAGGCCCATTTCAACTTTAATATTCTACCAACTAAAAGATAGAAATGAAATTACACTTCTTCATAGAGTTTAGAATATATTAAATGATGACTAAATACTATAACACAGTACATGATTCATGGTTGGTGCCCAGAAAGTGGTAGCTGCTATGATTATCGCTGTCATTATGTTTAACCTGTTTATAGTGAGGCATCCACTCACTTAATTTCCAGTTGGAGTTTAGCTACTATTGAGTCTAAAATGTAGTCATGTGGTGGCTTGATTAAAAGATTCAGAAAAACATGTCAAACTGTCAAGCCTACAAACAAGCATATAAGTAACATAATACAGACTGTGTAGTTAGGGTCATATATATGTATATATAATTAATAAGTGGTAGAAAAGAGGCCATGAATTTGAAAGAAAGCAAAGAATGATATATGAGAGGGTTTGGAGGAAGGAAAGAAAAGAGAGATATTATAATTATAGCCACATTAAAAACCTGCAAAATGTTTACTCACTGAATAAAATACATTCATGCAGTATTCCCTTAGATCACTATTAGATATCCATTAGAGTTATAAATGGCTTTGTTTTATTCTTTTTTTAATAAATTTCCTGCTCTTCATTAGTATGAATAATTAACCATGAATCATACAAAATATTCAGGCATTTTGTTCTTAGGAAAGTCTTTGTTCTTAGGAAACTTCTTGATTAAACCCTTGTTTCTTCTTACTTTTAGGGAGCATCAATCTCTCCTCCCACTTCATAAACTTAGCTCTTATTTTTCTTACGTTGTAAAAATGCTTTTCATAGGTCTTCTTCATTATATGTGTGCTTTAATATTTTCATGCTTTATTACAGTTTGAAGGCATACATTAGCAAATAATACTTATACACAGAAAAGTACAGCGTCTATATACACACAACCTTGAATCCATGCAAAATGGCTTGGGAATGAAGGGAAATTACAAATACCAAGTGAGCAAATGTGCACTGTGAATGTGAGAGAGAAAGTGTTCACAATGTAAAAGCAGTGTGAAAAGTTCATTTTGTTAAAAAATTAATTTTCATCTCATAGCAGTTCAGGGACTATTTCAAGTATTTGCTTGTTAAGAATACCCTCCATCTATCAATGTGACCACTGGAATTTATGCAAGGATCTCTAACCATGGCAATTTACTTTAAAAAGTTCATGAGAGTACCAAAGAACAGTTGAGAATGTACAGAGAGGCAAAAGGGATGGTTGCTATGAGAACATTATTGAGATTATCCAAGGGTGGGGGAAAGAGAAAATACAATTAATTAATTATAAGAGAACTTGAGAGTTAGAAGAGTGAAAAACCTGCAGAGAAAATACTTGTTTCTCACACACACACACACATATATATATATACATATATGTATATATATATATATGTGTGTGTGTGTGTGTGTGTGTGTGTGTGTGTGTGTGTGTGCATAAGTGTTGGTATTGCCACTTTTTAAGTTACTCTGCACTATTTTGAAGGGAAGGTCAAGAACTTACCTAAGGTATGGAGATAAGACTCAGCTTCAGAGCACCTCTCATTCATCCAAAGACCTTGGATTCAATTTCCAGCACTCATATGGCAGCTCACAATTGTCTTCAGGTCAGGGGTATCTAATTTCCTCTACTGCCCTTCCTGGACACAGGCAGCACATGTGGTACACAGTCATACATGCAGACAAAACACCCATATACATACAACAATTTTAAAAAGAAATTATGTAAAAGTTATATAGAATTTTTCTCATTTATGAATAAAATATGAGAAAAAATTCTGTGTATGTGTGAAGAGCTGGAGATACTGAGGACTGGGGGAGATGTATATGTTAAAGACATGACTGAATAGATAGTATTCTTAGTCCCTAGTCTGCCAATAAATAGAGGAGCTAACATGTCCTTTTATACAGGGGAGCTAACATGCCCCTTGCACAGGATACTACAAAATATTAAGCTATCTGAAGTTGGCCACATTTGTACTTGTAAGATAAATTCAGACGGTCATCTCTTTTTGTATGGTTAGTGAACTGTGGATGATTTTTCCCCTTTTATTGATTAGAGGGGAAATATCCACAACAAGAATAGATAGTGTTCATGGCACTTGAAAATTTTATGAAATTCAAACTTCAGCATCCATACATAAGCTTTCTTTGGAACACAGCCATGCTCTATTGCTTATGCATTGTTTATAGTTATTTTGAAAACACAATGATGGAGTGGAGTCGCTGTCATGGGAACTGTATGGTTTGCAAACTATAAAGTACTTACAATGGATCACTTCATTGATAACATTTGCCAGCCCCAGTTTAAAGAAAGACACAACCTTTAAAATAATGTTTCAATGGCAAGGACTTTGCTTTACTTGAACCTAAGCATTTAGGATTCATCAAATACTGGAGCTGCTTTTATTCTTAGGAAGTGTTTAAAAATCTATACCTCAGTGAATTGTTAAACTTGCTGCTCATGTTACAGATCTACATGATTTTCTACAAGTACTCTAATTATTTCTAAGGAGCAGTAGCCAGTACTTGGCTGTTTGCTATTGTGTACATTCCTGGAATTTTGATATTACTGCTATGGATTTGAGACGGTGTGTGAAATCATTCTCATATCCCAATCTCCACCTTCCAGGCTTAGTCAGTCCTCTTTATATTCTCCAGTAATAGGATCCTTGCCATCTGCTGACAGACTAGCCTAATGTTGCCTGCTTGCTTGGTTTAATTTTGGACAATTGCCTGAGGCTGATTTCATTTGTCATTAACTTCTTGACTTTCTCCTGTCATCTCATAGGTGCTTTCTTAGAATCCTTTCTCTAATTATCTGAAACTAGTTCTTTAATGTGACTGCCCAAGCTTTGCTTCTGATAAATTTTGGTCAGTAGACAGAGCCAGTATTTTGCAGTGAGCCATATGGGAAGGATGAACCTTGTCCAAATTAAGCAAATTTAAATTTGTTGCTCGTGAGTCTAACATCCAGTTGTTGGAACAGCAGGTAAAGAGGCAAGAGATAGTACTTGGGATCTGCATTCCGAGAAAACATGGCTACACACAGAGAAATGAAACTTTGGGGTTTGACTCTGGATTCATACACATTTTCAAAGTCAAGAACATCAGTAGCCTGCACAAGTATTGATGTACTCATTTCAACACAGACAGTGTTGAAAATTTAAAGTGAATCATATCAGATTAGACTGCTTGATCTAAGTCAAGCTATGGCCACTATATCTGCAAAGGGAGGCATTCTGGTTGTGCCAACGTAAGCTTAAATAATTTAGTTTCACCTTGAAGTCATCTGTTTTTTCATGTAGAATATTGTTCAGTGCCTGCCTCATTATGAACTTAAATAGATTAACATACAGGTATTACGGAAATGTTAATTTATCAATAAAAACATATTTTCTTCTTTTATGGATTCAAGAAACAGACTTCCCCACATTCATCATAATAATGGGACAAACAAATATCCCTTAAAACCTTTATATTGTTAGAATTTAAAGCATTTTATATCATATTTCTGGGGAAGCTAGAATGAACATGAAGGTAAATAAGAGGGAAAGCAGCTGAAACAGTTGTAGCTTCTATTCTTCAAATATTTTGATGAGCATCTCTAATGAAGACCCTTCTGTTAAGTAAAATACGACTAAGAAGTAAGGAAAGAAAGTGTGAAAAGATGTCTACAAACAGTATAATTTCTGAAATTAAATTGACCATAAATCTCTTGCCAATGATCAGAGTTAGTTGGTTGGCAGATGATTTGAATACACCCAGATAGTAGGGAAACAAAAGTGGCTTTTCCAGAATAATACAACTACCAAATTCAGATGGTAAAATAAGGAAAATCCGTCATTCCCCAAGGTTTAGATTCAACCAAATGACTTACAGAGTAGCCTTGATCCCATCTGATTAGGATGACTCTGAGTCATGGTTGCTTTATGAGTCTTAAGGGAACATTGAAGTCATGTAAGACTAATAACCATCCTTTGGGCATAAATCTATGCTTTGTAAGATTAGGTATTGTGATAGGCTTTTTTCTATCTAATATTTTGAAATAGCTTGAGAAGGTAACCTTGGCTCAGCCTCAGTCAATAAATGCTTTTCAAATCCACAGGCTGTAGATAAGATTCATAAAATGATAAGGAAAGTCATCAAATCTCTACTATTTGTAATTTTATGTTAATATATATATACACATACATATATTCTATAGGCTTATCTATACCTTTTATATTTTATATTAATAATGTTTAGGAAAATATGATATATGATAAAATATATTTAATGATATTATACTTAATATTCCAATTTAAGACTTTAAGTTGCTTTTACACAACTCATACTGACTTCTAAAATGTTCAGTTTTTATTTGTAAGTAATATATCAGACATTTAAAATGCAAATCAAAATGACCCTGAAATTCCACCTCACACCAATTAGAATGACTAAGATTGAAAACTCAAGTGACAGCACATAATGGTGGGAATGCTCTGCCATTACTGGTGGGATTGCGAACTGGTACAAACACTCTAAAAATTAGTCAGGTAGTTCATCAGAAAACAGGAAATAGTTTTCAACCCAGCTATACCACTCTTGGGCATATACCAAAAATATGCACTACCGTACCACAAGGACAGATGCTCTATTCACTATGTTTTCCCTTCCTTATTTTATTTTATTATTTATTTTTGGCTTTTATGTGTATGTAAGCTGTAGGACAGAAAATGGCCATTGGGATAAAAAAGGAGGTCATGATGTTGTAGGGAATCAATGGACACAGGTTCTAAAGAGGCAAGAACAGCTGTCTATGAGAGTATAAAGACGGATTTGCCATTGAACTGGAAAGAAGTGTAGAGATTTATCTTGTTATTCTCAAGAGAGGATGAGGACATAGAAGATATCTTCTGTACAGTGAAAGATTTGCATGTAGTTTTGCCTGTTCTTATTTCTGGAAGGTACATGAGCCAAAACCCAAGTTTTTACTATTCAAGAGCTTTCTGTGAGTTCTGCTAAATGTATTAGTTTTCCCCACATGGGGCTTCAGATGGGGACAGATGCTGGTGTTTGTGGGATACAACATTGTGTACAGTCTGAAAGCATAGAACCATAGCTGTTGACCTGCTGAGTAGTCAGTGAACTGAGTGCCTGTCTCCGTGATCTACTGAGTAGCTGGAAAAGAGGTATCTGGGCTTGTTCTTTGATGCTTCAACTTGCTCCTCTAGCATGTATCTGATGCTGTGGTCTCCAGGATTTTCTTCTAACAGGTTTTAAAGTATCTTGTTTTTTTATTTGATAACATAACATGTTTGATACTAACTATTCTGTTACATTCAGTATAATTTATATCTTTCAATGACCTAAGCGTGATAGCCATAAGAAAACAAATCTGTTTGATTTTTATTATTCTAAGTATCAGTGAAGTTTGAATGTAATAGGGTATAGGGAAGGGCAATTAGAAGACACAGGACCTAATACCTTGACAAATAATCCAGAGAGAATAACACATGCTAACTGAACATGCAGAGAAATGAGATAAGGAAAAGGGAATTGGTGATGTCTTCATGCTTGTTTTCAAGTATAGTTAAGGCTATTGGTTAAAAATGGGAGTGAGTTGGGACTGTGAGGATTAGGGGTCAGAGAAGAGTATGGTAAAAAATATTCTGTTTAAAGGGGTAAATGGAAAGATCAAAAGAACAAATTTTGCAATTTTGTTCTTATGGAATCTTAAAGCAGTTCTGATTTGGCAAAAATGTATTTATGGTATGGGTGTTATAAACCTTTCTTTTAAATGGAGTTAACCTTGTTATTTATAACATCTAAAAGTAAAAAAAATGGTCAGAGAATTGCAACTGTAAAATGAGCCTTGAGAGTTTAGTGCTATTTCAAGTTGCAAGAGTGCTTTCCTAGATCTTAGATTTCTTTGGGGAAATAGAAAAATGTCTGGGTCCCAACAATCTAATTTCAATTTAAAAGTTACAAACAAGAGTGAGGCTGTAGCTTAATGTTAGAAACTAAGTGTTAGCTTAGTGTCCCTGGGCTTGATCCTCAGCAGCAAACAAACAGATAGATAGACATGGACAGACGAACAGACATATAGAGTATAAATATATGTGTGGTATCTAGCCATAGAATTCAGTGTAAGAAACTCCAATTTGAAGTTTCTCCAGCTGTGAGCAGCAAAAGTGTCCTCCTCCTCTTATTCATAGAGCTCCACCTGTGCCATTATAATGTTAAGACTCTGGGGAAAGGTGTTACCTAATTAGAAGAAAAGCTTGGCTCTATACCACTCTTGGGCATATACCAAAAATATGCACTACCGTACCACAAGGACAGATGCTCTATCCACTATGTTTTCCCTTCCTTATTTTATTTTATTATTTATTTTTAGCTTTTATGTGTATGTAAGCTGTAGGACAGAAAATGTCCATTGGACATTCTTCCACCCCCGCAACAATGTTGTTTTTGCCATCTAGCTTTCTATCTGGGACATACATAAAATGGGGTATTTCTGAGGCAGCATCTCATGTTTGGCCTTCCACAATCTATATGTGATCCATCTGGGCCTCGGATGGCTGTAGGGATTTGCTGCCAAATGGATAGGTGGGATGGGTCAGTCCCAGTTTCTGTGGGTATGTCCCATGAGTCCAGCCCCACTGCCAGTTGGCATAAGTCAAAACTCAAGGGCAGACACCAGGTGAAAGGCTCATGGGTTACCTTGACCACCTTATCCCTGGTGAGGGTAGAGGATATGCTCCAATTGGTTGGTTGGTGGGGAATTGTTTTAGCAATCAGCCTTTGGTGGGAGGCCAGAGCAGAATCTCCACTAAAGTCAAGAGGCTTCCCATTCTCTGTTACTTGCCTAGTGAGCTTAAGCTTCAAGGTTTTGTTAGTCCTTGCCACGCACCAGGAAGGGGGTGGGGGGAGGGGGGAGAGTGGTTCTGCTGTGGGTGGGCTGGTAGCTGGTTTCACATGAGAAGCATGTACCCAGGAGGCAATACCATCTTCTTCTACAGCAGTCTGGGTTGATGGCAAAACCAGGTAGGGCTCCAGGGACTGGGTTCAATGCTGGCGACATAGAGAGCATCTCTGACCTGGAACTGATGGGACATCTCAGTTGTTCCTGGAGCATAAAAGGCAGAGAGCTGGGAACATATTTCCTCTGAGCTATCTTGCAGGCCACCAGTCTTTTGACAAGGTTGTGATCCCCTCCTTGAGAGATCTCTAGGTTAGGCCCCGTGGCCACCAATGGAGCCAGGCCTCCATAGAGAATCTTGAAAGGGGTTAGGTTGAGAAGATAGGGGTGGGTTCCAGGCTCGGAACAGGGCCAAGGGAAGGAGCACCACCCAGTCAGCAAGTTTCCTAGGACAATTTAGTTAAGGTCTCATTTAGGGTTCTGTTCATTCTCTTTACCTACCCTGAACTCTAAGGATGGTATGCACAATGGAGCTTCCAATTAGTCCCCAATAGCTCTGCCAATCCCTGACTTAACTTAGAAACAGAAGCAGGACCATGTCTGATCTAATTACCTTGGGTACTCTGAACCTTGAGAAACTTCCTCTAACATCCCTTGGCTACCATGGTAGCTGTTTCCTGCTTGGCGGGGAAAGCCTCAACCCATCTAGAGAAAGTATCCACAAACACTAGAAGGTATTTGTAACCATATCTTCCTGGCTTAACTTCTGTAAAATTGACCTTCCAGTGAACTCCAGGCCATTCTCCCCTAGATGTTTTTGTCCTGTTTACTCTTGGCCATTGACTTTCTGGCATGCCATACACTGTGCTACTATCTCTCTGTCCCAAAACATGAGGTCTTTTATATATATTTTAGATCCCTTAACTGCTTGGATAAGCTTTTTATCCTCTAAATGAGTCCATCTGTACATTTGGCCTAGTAAGGCTTTTGCTTGCTTTCTGGGGAGTATAATTCTCCCTTTATGTGTGTGCCATTGTCCTTCCTTCTCTAAGTAATAGTTGGTAGGGTGACTAGGATTCTGAGTCCTGTCTTCTTCAGTATATTCTAAGTGAGGTCATCTCTTAGTCCAGTTCCATATCCCAGCAGGTGTTTCTTGCAGGCCCATAACTGGGATAGGCTCCTGCATAGCCACTTCTCAAGCCACTTGATCTACCTGATTATTGCCCATGGCCACTGAGTCTCTTCCATTCTGATGTCCTGGGCAATGAATAACATTTATAATTGCCAGCTTCATCAGGGTATCTAAGAGATCCAAGACTTCCTGTTTGATTTTATTTCTTTTTCCTCTGATGTAAGCAGTCTACTCTCTTGGTATATAGTCCCATGGATGTGAACTGTGGTAAAGGCATACGTGCGATTCGTGTAGATGTTAATTTTCTTGTTGGCCCCAAGTTCCAAGGCTTGGTGAGGGAAATTAGCTCCAACTTTTTCGACCACATGCCTGGGGGTAGAGCTCTTGCCCAGATGACATTTGTGCCATCTACCACTGTAGCACCTGCTCGTCTCTGACCTTCATGGAGAAAACTGCTCCCATCTGTAAATCAGATAGCATTGGCTCCCAGAATGGGTCAGTTGAGGTGGTCTTTCCTCTATCTGTGGGCCCTCCTTTAGGACTAGTTAGTTGTAGTCCGTTGGGCAGGTAGTGTATCTGGGCCCTAATCTTGGAGAGTAAGTCTTGCATCAACAGAGGATAGGGACAGTATGGGATGACCATAAATGAACGGGATACCTGGCCCATCCCTAGGTCCACTGTTCTTCAGGTAGTCCATGGATACATTTTTGTGCCATTGGCTTTTTAGACCCAAGATTTTTTTTTCTTGGAAATGATGTCATCTGCTTGGAGAATAACCAAGTGTTGAACCCCTGTGTCCACCAAGAATTGAATGAGTTTCCCTTTCATTGTCAGTTACCCTGGGTTCTGGAAGGGGGTCTGAACCCTGTCCTCCCTAGTCACTGTCTTCCCCCAGGGCTAATACCTTCAATGTGTGGGAGGCGCCTTCTCAAGGCCTGAGATTTACAGCCCACTGCTTCCATTTGTTAGTGCACTCTCTGGACCAGTGGCTTCTCTTTGTGCAATAAGCACACTGGTCCGTTTCAAGAGGTTTTCTGCCTCTCTTCTCTGCTTTCCCTAACTATTGTAGCCAGGAATCTCTGTAAATTCCTTCCCTGTTGCTTTTCTTTCTTTTTCGTCTCCCTTTCACCTTCTTTCTTTCTCAGCTCCTACTCCTCCTCTGTCTCCCTGTTACAGTAGACTTTCTGAGCAACCTGCACTAAATCCCTCAAAGACTTATCCTGTAGTCCCTCTAGCCTCTGAAGCTTTTTCTTGATGTTTCTGCTAGCCTGATCTATAAAAGCTATAGTCACAGTATCTTTGTGCTCCTTGCTGGGGGGATCATAGGGTGTATACTGATGGAATGCCTCCATGAGTCGCTCTAGAAAGTCAATGGGCAACTCATCTGATCCATGTCTAACCCTGGTCAAATTGGTGGGTTGTCATTCGGCCCCCTTGAGACTTATCAACAGAGACCGGCGTTAGACATTCAATTGCCCCTTATCTTCTGCCATTTTAAAGTCCTAGTCAGGTTTATTAAGAGGAAACCTGCTGGTGACACCAGCCTGGTCAATGGATGGTGCCCCCATGTCTGAGGGGGCATTCTTTCTGGCTTCCTGCATTATCCTCTCTTTCTCTTTTGTCATGAAGGGAACTTTTATGAGTTGTTGGATAGCATCACAATTGGGCTGATGAGTAAATAAAGCAGTATCAAAGAGATTAATCAGCCCCTATGGGTTATCTCAAAAAAGGGGTTTGAGCCTTCCAGTCGTACAAGTCAGCAGAAGAGAAGGGCCAATATTGCATAGCCTGATTGTCCTCTGCTAAAGACCCATATGCCCTCAGCAGGAGAGCTACCACATTATCAGAGGAGGTGACTCTCAGAGTTCAGATCCCCATGGGGTTACCAGGAAGTTTGGGGTCTCCTCCCACTCCTCCCTCCAGTAAAGGAGGTACAATGGTCCCGGTCACATATAGGCTGAGGATCCTGGAGCTAGTACTGATGCTGGCAAGACCATGGAGTATATGGAGGAGGAGGGTCTTGGAGCAACAAGTCTGCAGTTGAAGGGTCTTTGAGGATCAACTTCTCAGGTCTGAATTCCTCCTCCTGTGTTTTCTTTATCCTGACAGCCAGAACCTGTGAAGTTGGTCTTGGGGAAAGAAAGACTTTTATCCATGGGTGGGGGTGGGGGGGTCCTCCACTAGATTCTATATAGGTGACTCTATAGAGCACCTGGTCTGAGTGCCCAAGGGAGTCTGGCCTAAAGACTCTTTCCTCTACTGCTTTGATTACCTGCAAATCAAAGGTAACTATGCTTGGCCACCTTACGCTGAAGGTGAGAATAACTAACTTTCCCTTCTTTACTACTACTGACAAGTTTTTGCCTCCACTGTTTAACTAGGATGTTTATCGGGTTACATTCAGTTTGCCCAATGTCCAAAAATATCATCAGTTCAAGTCCAAGTACACAGAACAAGATAATCAACACCAGCAAACACAGAGAAAGACAATCAACACACAGTTTCCCCCTTCCATGGGTGGAGATATAGATAATTCTCCAGGTTATAGCAAAACTCAGCTCTCATTGATAATGTCTTGCCGTTTCTAAAAGGAGCATAGTCCTCTCAACTCCCTCTGGCAGCCTGAAGCATCCTCCAGGCTCCCTGTGGTCACAACATTAAGGCACATCTACCCACCACACTTGACCGTCTCTGAGGCCTCCCCCCTCCCTATACCCATGTTTGCAAGCAAACCGAAAGTTCAATCAGATTTACAGACTCAGACTGTGACAAACAGCAAGGCAGACAAGAAACATGCTATAGCCATTCCTCTGATTCACTGCTCTCTGATGTGTCTCTACAGGGGGTAGATTCCTGGCCAATGCACCAAATGTAAGACTCATGAGCCTTAACTTACCAGAGATCCCCCACCCCCCCAAGTGAACCATGCAGAGCTGGGGATCGATGCAAAAGCAAGATTTTATTGTTCAAGTGTGCTGGAGTCCTCCTGCACCCAAAGGAGAGGCAACAACCCTGGACAGCCCATTCAGCCAGTTTTTATACAGTTTTCAGGGATAGAAGAGAGCAACAACCACTAGGCACAATGTGATTGGCAGAACAGTGTGACTTTTAAACTGACTGGTCCTTAAGGAATGAGGTAGCAAGGACTTCCCCAGGTGGCCAATGGTCTTTCTGTGGCATGTAATGAGTCTCTCTCTTCCAGGAGGAAGGGTGCTTAGGCTATTTTGAGGCCTGGTAGAATTTTCCAACAGTCTTTAGTTAGTTAGTACATGTGGGTGTATCTATATCCAACATATACTCATTACACACAGACATACATATATGTGCATATATTATTTATATCTTACACCAAAAGTGTTGAGAAGAGACTATCATAAAATCTACAGGTGGCTTTGATCCTTCATCCCCAATTTTCTCTAGGAGACCAACTGTTTTTAGCTGCTACACCATCTCTCAAAACTCATTATTTTAGATATAAACTACTTTATCAGTTATTGGTTCACTTAACAAATACTTTCAGAATCTGCCTATAAAATTTGGATTTGATAAATGTATTCTTTATTTAACATTCTTCAGAGCATCTCCATACCCCTTGCTGTGGGCCAAAATGGGGTCCCGTGTCCATTTGGGGCTAGGGCTGTTGGGCAAGACAGGATGGAAGACATTTGACTGAGCTCACTCCAATGGTACTGTTGGGCGGGCATCAGGCTGTGAGAAGTGGCAGGCTTCCACTCTGTGGGTGGGGAAGGCACAGTCTGAGGTCCCTGAGTACCTGCTAGAAAGGCTTAGGGTCCCCAGGCCTGAATGGAGGGAGAACAGGTTCTCACTCTCGGACATCCCAGATACTGCTGTATGCTGCAGAAGAGCTGAAAACTGAGTGTGGGCCCAAGGTTGGACTCTGGCCCGAGGCCAAAGGGAAAGGGCAGGGGGAGAGAGCACTGGCTGAAGAGTCTTTGGCTTGCTCTGGTCAGCAGCTTGGGTTGGTAGAAGCTGTGGCTGGGAATGCAGAGAGGCCTCCCTGCAGGAGGTTAGATGTACTGCTCTCTAGAGGAAGACCAGATCCATTGTTCCAACATGGCAAATCCATTGTTTTAAGGAGTTTAAGGTATTTAAGAAAAGTCAGAGAGATGGAGAAGAGTGGAGACTTAGAGGGTGGCCATGGCCACATGGAGAGAGAGAGAGCTGAGCGGAGGGGGAGCAAGAGGGCAAGAGGAGAGAGTAAGAAAGTAGAAGCAAGAAGGTAAGAGTAAGGGAGAGGGGAGGGGGAAAAACAGCCCCTTTTATAGTGGGCCTGGCCTATTTGGCTGTTTCCAGGTAACCGTGATGGAGGCCAGACAGAATACCAGGAGCTTGGGGCATTGCCTATGTGACTGATGGCTACACACCTCTCTGAGGGGTTGGGGGGTAGGAGGCTATGAGAGTCAGTAGCTGCAACAGGAACCAGGGGCCCAGGAGGAATGGCCAAACACCTGCTTTCCCTTAGGGTCACCAGGGTCCAGGGCCTGTGCTCATTTGGGGTCCAGGCCATCTGTGCATAGCTCACTGCCCCACACCTTGCAACAAGTATGGATGTTTAACTTGGAATGCCTGCTCACAGGTCTGCATTTGTGTATCTACTTCTCAAATCACAGACAGAAGCAGAGGAACAATAGAACTATTTAAAGTTTGAATTGGGTATTAGCTATGGTAATGCTTTAGAGATCAGTCATATCATAGGATTGAATGACACTAATTACAGTGACTATGGAGAGAAAGAGAGAGAGAGAGAGAGAGAGAGAGAGAGAGAGAGAGAGAGAGAGAGAGAGAGAGAGAGAGAGAGAGAGTTTTTTCCAGTTTTATCTCAGTGAGTTGGATATTGGATACTGGGAGAAGTTGGATATTTTCAATTACAGCCACCTCCACATCTCTGATGTGCTACACATTACAGATAATTTAGGTAGCATTCAATGAGTCATTATGAAGTTTACAAAGAATTGAATATTTGCTGTTCTGCAGCTAAAATGGTAAGTAGATGCTGAGTTTCTGTCCACATGCTAGACATTAAAGGCACATAATCAGAAACAAAGTAGGTTCAATCTGGTTTACAGTAGCAAAAAGGGCACACTCGCTTTTTTCAGCCATGCTTTGTTCCTTGTCTGTGGTATCCAATCATATTTAAATATTTTGGTAGATAAGGTAGTGGTGCTCTGTGTGGTTGTCAGCTTTCATCTGTAGTTGAATTTTCATTGTGGATCCTCTGACTTTTGTATAACATAAATTTTATTCAATATTTCAAAATTATACTTATTTTAAGTCTTTCATTATGCAAAATTGTTTGCCAGCAACACTATTGTAATTATATGCAGCTGATATTTAGTATCAAGCTTCATAATATTCATGTAATATAGCCTTGTTCAGAATATAACTTATTTATTTAATATTTACATGTTTATTTATGCCCTGTGCCATCAGTAAGTATAAATTGGTTATTCTTTCTCAATTGTTATAATTAGAGAAAATAGTTAAGGTAATTTCTCTTCAGTGCATTGCATATGTCTTCAAATATATATATTTCAATTACCTTAAGAAATGCTTTTTGGGGTAAAAGAAATCTTTTCTTTTCACATAAAATATGTATTAGATTTTATTCCTTAGTGAAAAATGTTAAATTGTATTCGATTCTGGAGGGGGAAAAAAAGCTTCAAAAAAGATATCTAAGGACAGATTGATCTCATGTGGCTTTCTGTGAAACTGCTTCGAAAGAAACTGACTTCAAAGATATTTTCAAAATAAAAAAAAAATAACATTTGAAAAAGCTCTTTAACTTCTGATTGCAGAGAATGCTTTCATTCATTTGCATTATAGTCTTTTGAAAAATGCTTTTTAAAATTTAGTATTAATTAGAAATAATATTTATTCATTGTACCTTATTGTTTTTGAAGAATAAAAACCTTGACCTTGTTGTTAAATGTTTTTCATAATATAAATCTAGCTATAGTAAAAAATTATTTGAAGATTATGCCATTATTTTAAGGCTAACTCACTAAATTTTTATAATTTGAATTAAAATCTATTTCTACATCAATTGTGAATTCAATATTGACTGAGGGTTAGGTACATGGAATTTTGGGGAAAGACCTTTAAATCCAACTTAATAGGGGCTATTATTAATTTTTTTATTGAAATGGAAATTCTTTGGTTACACAGTTTTTATTTATATTTGTTTTCAAATTATTTTTTGAGATGACAGTTCTTTGAAGTTTGTAATCATTACATATCTAGTGTCTTAAGCACTCTAAAAAAAGAAAGAATGATTGATTTTTTTATATCATTTTACCTTAACTTTATTCAGGCTTTCTTTTCCTTTATGTCCTTCTGCATACCAAATCTAGAGGACAGATACATTGATTAACATAGGCAAGTCAATAATATCATATTTGTTCCCAAAGATGTTGACTTGAATAATTATTTTTCTTGATTTGAAGCTGAGAACAAACCTAATGCTTCACTTTTATTAATCAATTTACTATTTAAGCCATGCTCCATCTCTTGACGACCTAAGTAAGATTTGCTTATAAGATATTCTCTAGGATTTTGAAATTTTTGTCCTTTTAAGGTAAATCAGTCCTATTTATTTTATAGACATTCTGGAATGTTCAAATTATCTGTTTAGACTTTCAAACATAAAATAAGCCATTTCCCTTACTTTCAGAGCAATTAGCATTAACTATACTGTACAAGTTATAAAGTGAAAATACACAGTTATAGAACATGGTTTTTCTAAGGTATGTTAAATGACACTCATATTATATGAAACACATATCAGTTGTGACTCTGATATCTGGAAATGAGTGCTACAAAGTGCCACAAGGTAAGTGGCTAATATTTCAAAGTTAGTCGATAGTACTCCACTGGAGTGTAATAGATTTGTTAACCTGCTAATAAAATGAAATCCAATGAGATTTTTAAATGGTTCAAAAGACAGAAGGAAAGTTATAGTCTGGCCATGACAGCTGGCAAACTTGTCTTAAATGCTTTTAAGGACAAAATTGATAACATCCATGATTGGCTACAGTTCAGGGTACCCAATTCCAATGTGCTGTCAACTGTGTGTTTTGGTATTGATTAACACTCTAGCTGCATTCCTTACAGACATTTTGATGTAGAAAAGTTATTTTATTTTAGGAACAGCATTCATATATTTTTCCTAAGACAAATGGGAAAATATGTGATAGACGAATTAATGGATAAGTTTGTGTTGTTAATTTTTCAGTAAATCTTATAAAACGAAGGAAAAACTTTAAGAGTCAAAGTAAAGCTAACCAATTTTTGTACAAGTGTTTGGATATAAGATATAAATCACTAGGCCAAGCATTGAATACGGTATGACCATCTTCGTAGAAGCCATATAACTGTATCACACGTGTAGAGGCTGAAATTATAGAACCTAAAATGTAGATTGTAAATTATAAGTAACTTGGGAAGAAGCATGATAAACAATAAAGTGGCCCAAGAAAATTTGCCTGAGACACTATATATATATAAAGACATAAAGAATACAGATGGTGGATCACAGGTGTCCAGTGGGAGAACATTTTAGCAGAGGCCTTGCTTTCCTGAGATGTCAGCTTCTTGATGAAATTTGGAGGGCCACTGAGGTGCCAGTGTCATAGGACAATTCTACAATGATAGAGTAAGTCAATAGAGGAATAATAGAGTTGAAGTAAAAATTACTTAGATGTTTCTTGACTACTGTCAAAATAGTTGACTTTGGTATGGACAGATGACTGAAAGCACTAGATGCTCTTCCAGAAGACCAGAGTGCAACTTCCATTACTGGCATGGTACCTCTCCCAGAAGACAAGGGTACAATTCCCAGCCCTCATATGGTGCCTTACAATGGTCTGTAACTCCAGCCCCAGAGGATCTGGTGCCCTTTTCTGGTATCCACAGGCACTGGACACACATGGTATACAGACTACATGCATTCATACACAAAAACAAGAAAAAAAAAATGTTGGCCTCTACTTTGTGTGGGTAACTGGAAAAAATCTAGAAGGGCTCAAGCCAAAGAATGACTTTGGAAACTGGGACTGGAAGGACTGCTCACTCAGTGGTATGGTTAGGATGAAGGAATCAGGACTGGAGTCAGCCCAACAGTCAGATCAAGGACTGATATTCTAACTGAAGCAGCTGGAAATTGTAAAAAGTAATAAACTGAAGGAATAACTTTCCAAAATCTCATTGCCTAAAATTTATCTGCCTAGTGATGAGTCCAGGTCATGGCAGTGGGTCTCACCATCCTATGTTCCATTTGACACTACCATCCAGTTTTGAAAGTTTTATTTCTCATTTATCCCAGAGAATAAAGAGTGGAGAACCATTTCCACTCACTATTCTATCCTGCCTGTGCAAACATGAGCCGTATGGAAGACTACTCTGAGGGGAAAATCTTAGTCTATTATGTTGAAGCTCGATCATGAGAAACCCTGACTAATCCACCTCTTCTTTAATCTTAATTTGCATTTTCCCGAGATTTTAAAATTGGAAAAGATGGTTTCCACAGATGTCTTTATTAAAAAAGTAATTTAAAATGGAAACTCTGACTCAAACTTTTCAACTTGTCTAATTTGGGGATACTGTTTTGGTAGAATATAGTAGTGGCACTAGGGCTTTAAACAACCGTTAAAACATGCTTGGAGGCTGGGGCCAGAAATAGTTTAATATTCTTTAAAAGACTTTAAAATAAAAACATTTGTTTTGCTGTAGGAAAGTTCTTTTGGAAATGATTACTTCTGTTTTAGTGTTTGTCTTTTAAAGTCTTATTTGGTGGATTTGGTTGTTTCTGATCAAGAAATTAGTAATGACCAGCATGGTAGGCAGGTAGATGTCAATTATTTTTGAGACAAGCCCTGATTTACATAGCAAATGGAATGCTATCTCAAAAAAAGGGGAAAGTTAATAAATGTATTGTATAGTAACTTAATGGATGTTGCAGATTCTTTTTTGAATAAGGTTTCTATAAATTAAAAAAAAAATCTAGAGGGGTGTCAAGATTGCTCAGCAGAAAAAAGCCCTTGCCACCAAATTTGATAACCTGATTTGATTCCCTGAAGTGTACAAGGTGGTAGAAGAGAAAAAATTCCCCAAAGTTATCGTTTGACTGCAGCACACATTCCCAGCACGCAAGATAATGCAGGTACACTCACACATATACACATAAAATAAACATACAAAGAAAAAATTTAAATGTGGAGGTGCTGATGACTAAACATATACATAGAATTAATAGTTTATAATAATTTGTGTTTGAGAAAATTTATCAGTTGACAGATAATTAAAATAATTATTATGTCAAATTAACACAGATTTTTGTCATAAAGCTGAATGAAACTTCAAATATTAAAAAACAAAACAAAAAACTGTGTTTCAGCCTTTTTATTTTGTTTACCTGTCTCTCTTGTCATACTGGTATCTAGAAAAATAAGACATTAAAATGAGAATTGTTTACTTTATATGCCTCAGTACAGGGGAACGCCAGGCCAAGAAGTGGGAGTGGGTGAGTAGGGGAGGGGAGGGAGGGCATGGGGGACTTTGGGATAGCATTTGAAATGTAAATGAAGAAAATACCTAATTAAAAAAAACAAACAAAAAAAATCAATAAAACAAACAAACAAACAAAATTGAGAATTGTTATCCAAATTTATACAGTTTGCCAAATATCATCTGAAAGATGATGAGGTTAAATCAATATGACATTTTGATTCTATGGGATATGTGTAAATGGAAAAGCTATCCTCAGTAGTGACTTTAAGTCAGAATGAAATATTCCAAATGTCAACAAAAAATATTTGAGCACATGAGCAAGTGGGTGTAAGGGCTGCTAGAAGATTTTTGTAATACTCAATGAGATGAGCAAAATTTCCCACAATTTGAAACACAGTAGAAGTCTGGATTTATCTCTAAGATTTGGTTTATTATCCATATTTTTAAGACAAAGGGAAAACAAGAAAAAATGATTGCTTTTCAGACTTGAAAATATTGCTACTGAAAGTGTCCCATTTGGTTCTTATCAAGAATGTATAATGTTGAAAATCTGCAGTAAATTATATGGATCATTAAAAAGAAATAGAACCTCATGCTGGGATGGGTTACCAGGAGATAGAAGTCCTATACTCTCTAAATCTCAAAGGCCTTGTGACTTCTAATAATGCCTGAAGCACAATAACAAGATGTCCGGGATGGTTTGGCAGGCCTTCAATCTGTAACTGTGAACATTTTCTCACCCTCTTCAGGATTGCTTCTATCCTATTTAGGACCTTTTCTAAATTATAGTTTGGTGCCCAGTCTGTCTGGTATTATTTTTCAAACACTCAATGCCTACCACAGAAAATTGGAGATGACACACACATCAGATAGTTCTATCTGATTCAGCTTTGGAGTTCTATAGATAGGCAGCAGTTGAAGTGATTTGAAATTGGGTTGTCACCCAATTTTTTTCAGGTGGAGTGCTTTGAAGCCTAAGCTCCTTCTTACCAAAGCCTCTGAGGAAAGATTAGAGTAATTCCTTTCTCATGATTTCTGTTGATCTTAGTTCTCCCTGTGGGATTTGTAATCTTGCTAGAAAGATCTCTTTGGGTGGTGAGTCTCTTACTCGTCTTGGTGTGATTGTTTATTGGCCCTATATAACCTCTTTTGAAGGAATAGATAGTATACAGAAAATAGCCTTGATCACTGTCTTTTGCTTCAGGATTTAGAGAATTATAGATTTTGTAGAAACAAACAAACAAACAAATAAACAAACAAAACCCACTTAGACTAACAGTAGTCATAGATTATAAACACTGCAAAATTACACGGTTCTGTGAGTCAGGTATTTTGCTTTGAGTAAATAGAAACTCTTGGAGGAAAGTTCACTACATTAGTGTTAACATCTCTTTAAAAAACATACAATCCAATAGCGTTAACTTTGACTTTTTTCAACTTATTATTATTGTTTAAATTTCATTAATGCATATACTGTGTTTTGATCAAATCCATGCCTCACTCCTTCCAGCCAAATCCACCCCAGCCTATGCTGGGATTTTGTCTAGCTTGATACATTGACTCTTATGTATAAGGTCCAGTAGAACTTATAAAATGGATGCTACCTTGCGTCTTTGTTTGTCAGAATGACAGGAGTCACTTTGATAATTAGGGATGAGGCATTTATTGACCCTCAGTATTTAATTAATTTGAAAGCCACTCTGTTGGGAAAGGATGTCAGTTTTCTGTCATGTGCTAATGAAATCTAGAATTAAACACAAATCTCTGATGAGAGATTTTTTTATTAGTTTTCTAAACAAAGTAGAATAGAAAGAAATGAATTACACTAAGACATTTTAGTCATACTTTGTTACCATTGATGTCTCGCTATTCCCTCTCATCCCACTCTGATCCCATAAGTTCGTGGTCTGCTTTCTACTTTCATAGCCTACATCTACCACTTTACAAATGTACAAAAGTTAAGATCTAAGATCTGTATCTCAGAGAACACATTCAATATTTGCCTTTTCCAGCCTAGGCTGGGAAATTACATTACTTCATATAATATAATTTCCATTCCATCTGTTTTCCTAACAATGCCATGATTTAATTTTTCTTATGGCTAAATAAAGTTTTACTGTGTACACATGAAACATTTTCTTTATTCATTCATCTGTTCATGGATGACTCTAGGGTGGCTCCACTTCTTAACTACTTTAAATGGTGCAGCAATTGATCATTGTGCATAGTAGGAAGTCCTGAGTAGGACTTCCATATTGATGTGCCACACAGGCTCACATTCCCTCCAGCAATGAGTAAGAGTACCTTGGTTTCTACATACTTACCAGCATTTGTTATTCTTTTTTCTTGATAGCCATTCTAGCTGCATCAGATATAATGGGAAGTATTTCAAATTGCATTTCCTTTATGACTAAGGATTTTAAGCACAAAATATTAATTGGATATTAATATTTCTTCTTTTAATAACTTTCTATTTAGTACATTAGTTGTCTTTCACTTATTAAGTTAGTTGATATTATTTAAATCAGTTAATGATCAACTATTACCATTGATTGACCATCTGTTGGAAGTGTATTATAGTTTCCCTCCCATTCTGTGAGCCCTCACTATAATTCTGATTTTTTTCTTTTTTTTACTCTTGCAAAGGACAGTTTTAACTTCCTATAATCTCATTTACCAATTCTCTGTTTTCTTTTACTGTGGAGCTACCGAAAGTCTTTTTTTTATGCCTATGTCTGGAAATGTTTTCCCTTTGCTAAAGATTTCAGAGTCTTAAATTTTTGAATATTATAAATTTTGTTTTATTTTTCTAAAAGTGTAAATTTCTTTTAGGAGTAAAGTATGGCTTTTGGATAACATATACTTAAGGAACTAAGTTTCAGTTTGTTCTGAGACATACTCTTCCCATGTATACTTGAGTTCTGGATCATCAAGTGACTTTAATTATTTTCATACAATGCCTGCTTTGTGCTATACACTTTAAACTACATATGTGGATCTATGTTTAAGTTATAAGCCATATACATTTTATAGATTACATAATCTGTAATATGTTCTAAGTACATAATATATATTATTTATAAATAGCATGGTACATGCTATTTACATTTTTCTGTACCTAAATGTTATATATGTCATTTATAAATCTATAATATCAGGAAATTTGAAATGAATTAAGTAGTTTTAAGAGCTTATAAGTGAGTGTATACCATATTTGTCTTTTGGAGGTTGGGTTACCTCACTGAGGATGATTTTTTTCGAGTTCCATCCATTTGGCAATAAATTTCATGATGCCATTGTGTAAATGTACATTTTCTTGATTCTTCTGCTGAGAAACATCCACTTTGTTTTCTATTTCAAGCTATTATGAATAAAACAGCAATGAACATGGTTGAGCATGTGTCCTTGTGGTAGGATCTTTTGGGTACATGTGCAAGAGTGGTACAACTGGATCTTGAGGTAGATCATCTTCCATCTTCCCAAGGAGCCCTCTATACTATTTCCACAGTGACTGTACAAATCTGCCCTCCCATCAGCAATGGATGAATGTTTCTCTTACTCCACATCCTCACCTAAATGAGCTGTTACTTGAGTTATTATTCTCAGCCATTCTGACAGGTGTCAGATGGCATCTCAGATTCATTTTGATTTGCATTTCCCTGATGCTAAGGAAGTTGAACATTTCTTTAAATGTTTATTTTCAGCCTTTTGAGTTTTCTCTATTGAGAATTCTATGTTTAGATCTGTTATTATTTTTAATTGGGTTATTTGTTTTCTTGGTATCTAGTTTTTTGAGCTCTTTATATATTTTGGGTATTAGTCCTCTATCAGATACGTAGTTGGTAAAAATCTGCTCCTATTCTGCTGTCTGCCATTGTGTTTAAAAGATGATGTCCTTTACTGTGCAGAAGCTTGTCAGTTTCATAATATTCTATTTACTAATTGTCTTCTTCATGTCTGTGCTGGTAAGGCATCCCTAAATAGTAGTAGTAGTAGTAGTAGTAGTAGTAGTAGTAGTAATAATAATAATAATAATAATAATAATAATAATAAAACTGCTAGAAATATCACACAATAGAGAAAAAAGAACTTACTAGCTGAAACATTTGATTCAAGTATATCTACTGAAAAATATCTCCGTTCGCAATTCGACAATACGGAAAGCATGTACTTGATAGGATGATGTGTCTCTGCAATCACGTGGAGGTCGAATTCTCTGCCTGGGTTATTTATTTTTAATTTGACACCATAGTTTGCTTACATAAAAGGTTTGGTATAACTGTAGCTTTGCAGCTATCCTTTTGGTGGGTAAAATACTATTTCCTACTGAAATTGTATAGATTATTTCTATTAGGTTAATATAGAATGTTGGTTACATTTTTGTATATAATAGACCACAGTATTATGAGAATTTTGCCAAAGTATCTAATAATTTTAACAGGCATTCCCATGTTTGATGTATATTTATTGAGTAACAGCTCTGTACTAGGACCTTCTTTACCCAGCAAAAGAAGTGGGAGTGGGGTAGAAACTGGCTCAGTCCCTAAAGTACTGCCATGCAAGCACAAGGAATTAAGTTTGATCTGCAGAGTTTGTGTGAAAGTCTCCAGCATGGTAGAGTATTCCTATAATCCCTGGAAGATAGAGACATGAAAGTTCCTGGAGTTCACTGGTCATCTAGTCTAGGGTAATTAGTAAGATACAAGTCAGTGAAGAATCTTGTGTCACAAGAGGTAGAGAGTGCTCCTGAGGATTATGTTAGAGCAAGTCATCCTATAGCCTTTCGACCTACAAGCACATGTGTGTACCCACACCTGCCTATCTATCAACAGCATATCCACATGTACAGTCGTGAATGCACACACATGTGCATCCAAACCTGCACACACAGACACACCTGAATAGAACATCCACATGCACAGACATATGAATGTGCACAGTCATACATATATAAATACATTAAAAAGAAGCTAGAATTATGGATTTTAGTTCTAATTTTATTCCTAAAACCTGAATCTAGAGGAAAATATTAGCAAGTAAACCAAGTACTATATCAGTCCTATGATTTTTATATGAATTAATATGAGTTAGCAACTCATATTATTAGTTGTTAATATAAATTACTAAATTCTGACATTACCATCATTAAGTGAAATCAAGAATGACCTTGACATTGGCTGGTAAGCACTGTCATAAGTATATTTTAAATCATAGCTTTTAAAGCTAATTTTAGTCTCATGGTTTATAAGTGTAATTGAGCAGATTTAGATCTGAACAACTCTTGCTATTTTAAAAATAAAATTTACCCAGTGAGGGAAAAATGATTTGCTTCATTTAACATGATTATGAGGTAACTTTGAAAAGAATCTTCCAAAATATTTTAAGCAATGTGCCAAATAAACTCTCAATACCATTTATAAACATAAAATCCAAGAAAAAAAGAATCTCCAGACATCCATATATACATGCATGCATTCATCGCCAAAAATAGTTCTCTATCATCTCGGTGCCAACAGTGTAGTCTAATGTAAGCATTTTAAAGGCAGAGATATCTTCAGAAACGTTTTTAGTGGACCACTTGAAACATCAAGTCTTACTTTCACTTTGGAAAGGCCCCAAACCATAGCAACATCTACACTCATCTACCCAATTATAGCCAATTACATAAACCAACATGTGACACTGTCACCCGTTTCCCCTTGGGAGGACACCAATCATTTTTGTTAACTGAAAATTTTGTATGTATTTTTAATCTTACACGATGTGCTGAGCTTAAAGCTTAAAGTGTCTATTTTTCCAATGTTCTACATAAAACTTGTTTTTCAAAGGGTATGCTCGATGTTTTCTTTTTCTTTTTTTGGTTTTGTTTTTCCTTTTTATTGATCACTGTAGTTGATTTACCTTTCTTTTGGTAAATAGTTATTGTGCATTGCAATTTAAAGTTATTTTTATAATTTCCTTAGAAATGATGTTAGTAGCCATTTATAGTTAAATGTTCCTTTAAAAAATCTGTACATTTCAGTAAGTACTTTAGACTTAATGAATAGACCAAATGTAGACCACTCAAGGCAACACATTTTGTAGAGATGATAGTTTACTTTGTTTATAAAATGTTCAATCATGGGAATTTGTAAAATCACTCAATATTCCCAACTTGTGACCACTTTTTACTGCCAATGATAATGAGTTTTTACAAAGCACACATTTAAACATCTGTAAGCTTGGCTTTAATACTTAGCCCCATACAAAGGCTGCTGCAATTTCATGCCATGTGGAAAAGAAATAATGTCACAGTCACAGTTTCTTCTCTGAACAGTGTTATAAGGGTTCTCTTGTAATTTAGTGTCTTGTGCTTCTCTCCTGTCTACTTTGAATATCCAGATCAAATGTCACACCACAGGCTGTGTTCTGAGCAGAAATGGAGCCAGCCATATTTGTTTTTGTTTTTCATAATAATACTTTTGGCATTTAGTACCTACAAGTAACCTGAAGTACAGTAAAGTTTCTCACAAACGGTTTTTGAGTGTGTGAAAACAAGGGTGAATTCCATGTCACATTTTTTTTTTTTCATTTAACTCTGTCTTTGACAAAAGTTATAAATGTGAATTTAGAGAAACAACTGAAGATACCTACTACAGTAGATCAGGAAGCTTTTAGGGATGTCCTTAACTTTAATTAAAAGTTTCCAGTAGATTTTTTTCTTATGAATACAGAATATAATGAAATTACTTAACACTTTTGTCTTCTTTTGATAAGCATGCTCACAGTTCTGTGACAGAGAGAAAGGAAGTAGGTACAGCAGGAATGACATTTGCTAGCATTTACAAGGACAAATAATATTCCAGGTGACTCCCTCCAACAGAAACCATGTTATATGGATGTCAAATGCATATTTTGACCTCATAGCATATATATGCTTCCCGATAGGTTCTAATGTCTTCTTCACCAATCTTTTTAGCATATGTAAAGATAATGATTCCTTCATCCCATTCCTTAAAAAGAGAAACAGAATTGGCAAACATACATCCTTCTTCCCTGTGGAAATGTGTTAGAACTTTCTTTTTCCCTTGGAAAGCTGGGTTCATCAGAAGTAAGTCTTGTAATATATTATCGTCCTGAACTAAGGAAGAATACTCCTCAACATTTCTGACTGTACTCTACAACAAAGCTTCTCAAATTTTAGAGTGTTTCCAGATCCTGTGTGATTCTCACTGTGACATGATTGGATTTGACATAGTTGGAATTGGCTACTGAAGGGACCACATTTTGAATAGTGAATGTTCCTCAAAGTGTCCACAGAATAGCACATATTGCAGAGAGAGAGAGAGAGAGAGAGAGACAGACAGACAGACAGACAGACAGACAGACAGACACTGACATTTGCTGCTTCTAATCTGATGCCTTTCTGCTCATGGAAGAATTTTATGTAGTTCACAAAATGCAGAGAACTATTAAGCAGTATGCTGTCAGGTCATGATGTCATATTTTTGGGACCCTTTACTCTAAAAGATGTAAATGTTTATTATAAGTAATTACATATAAAGGAGTTCCTTTGGTTTTACAGTGCATGTTTTGCTTATTAAGGTAAAGTGTGTGTGTGTTTCTATTGGTAGACATGGGAAATTGTTGGCTTTCCTTCTTTGACATGTAGACTGGCTTTGCTATCATGAAAATATAAGTCTTAATGAACAACTTAAAGTGTTATGTGAATTTGGTCTTAATTGTGATCAAAATGTTGTTTGGTAGCATTGCAGATTCTATTCATTGAGAACAACTTTAAAATGTAGAATATATTTGAAATAAGAGTAATAGAAAATATGCTTTTAGTCAAATTTTCAAATATATCATAAGGTAGCACAGGATCCTTGTATGCCATTGAGCATTAGTGTGTACTATTGGCTTACTTTTCTCATTTACTTTTAGATAACCTATTTTGTCTTAGTTGGGTTAGTTGTTTCATTTAGCTGTAAGAAGCCACAGTTTAGATGGAATATAATTTGTACAAATGTAAGAGCATATTATTGTGGTCATGGGATATGGCATACTAACTTACATACTATAAAGCTGTTAAGAAAGCTGAGGGAAACATTTTCTGCCCAGTGAGGATATATGTTCTCAGGGCTGCCCAGTTTTACTCAGCCAGGCATGAGCATCCAGCTTCTGACCTTTTTACTTATTGTAGCAAATATAATTAATTTCTGTCACAAACTGGCAGAAAAAGTCTTTTTTTTATTTGTATATATATCTCTATCTATCTATCTATCTACCTACCTATCTACCTTTAAACTAAAGATTTTCTTTTGAATTTAGGTAGTCTGGAAAAATTTTGTTGCCATTTCAAATGTGAGAGTTTTCAGATATGTCTTCCTATTCAGAATCCACCAACTTTGTAATAATGAGACAAGTTGAATATTTACTTAAGCATTTTTTTTCTGGGAGGAGATACCTGGGATGTATTCATAAATCAAAAGGACAAGTAGATGGATGCTCTTTAATTCAGGATTATCAGTTACAATAATTACTGTATTTTACATATCCATTTTGGGATAATTTATGCATGCTTAAAAATAAACCCATTTCTAGTTCAATGAATTCTTGACAGAAGAATGATTTTTGAGACTGTAAGCAAAGTGTTTGTCTGTTATTAAGAAAACTGCTTTGTTAAGTAGAGGGAATATGACATTAAAGCACATATAATAAAGAAAGATGATTTTATTAAATCATTTTTTAAGTTGTTCAGGCATGATCAGGAAAATATTTCACATTATACCTGCATGTATCTGCATATTCTGCAGGTCCAAAAAGGTATAGAAAATGCTTACATTTGCAAGTTTCTGTTAAGAAAAATGAAAGTGGTGGGAATTTGATTTCCTTCATGGCCCTGTGAACAGTATTTCATTGTTGATGAGATGGTAAACTTTGCAAGGGTAAGCTTTTTGTTTTTCTTGTAGCTGAAGTCACATCATGAACTTGGACCCCCACATGCACAACAGACACTCTCCCTGAGATTGCTAAAGGCCTTTTCTAGGCAATGGGTAATGCAGTTAAATTCTCCTCCTCCAGATTGGCTATGATGTTTTCAAGTGGTAAAATTGAAACTTTCTAATAAGGAAGAGTAACAAGACTATCCTTTTACTGATTATTAGTAAAAAATATTTCCCTTTGTCATGCATTATTAAGAAAACATCCTAAGCATATTTTTCCTCCTTACCTAAAAAGAGACATTTCTATATGCTATGGGCTGGCTGTTCTTAGACCCTTGAGCATACATATGTTCAGTCAGCTCCTAAATCATACACTGCTTCTTCAGGTTTATTTTCTTTGATGTTTCTCTTTTCTTCTAATATATAAGTTTCTGGAGTATATCGAATTGACTTATTTCTTCAGAAGTTCTTTAGAGTTATAAATCAATAATTATATTAGATCAGAGCTTTAATTTCTATAAGCAGAACACCATTCTTTTTAAAACCCAAATGATAACCTCAGATATGCGTGTGACTCACAAGTTGGCTTCATTCATGTCTGACTCCTGATCCAACTTCCCAAGAGGTCTGGCTCATGGGCGTTTGATTCATTTCATCCCCCATTTTTACTCATATGTCACCTGCTTTGAGTGGCATCAGTGTGAGAATGTTGTCAGGAAACAGCATAGCAGGCTGGGCAGCGTGCCAGTACCATTGTAAATGGAGATGACCAAAGTGAAAGAGAGGCGGAGGTGAGTGGGTGAGTGGCAATCTAACAGTATTGCATTGATCCAGAAGTAAAAGGAAGACAGGGAGGGATGCATCAGAGATGCACCGACCACTTCACTTGGCTTCATGGGCCTTAAAAAGTGGTTTGACATAAAGACCACTTATTCTAGCAGAAAACTGCTTTCTAAGTGTGAACTTTATAAAACCCTTTCATGAATGAAAAGAGGGGCAGTACAGTGACAGGAAATGTCAGACTGTAATACTGGACTAGAAAACCCTTTAAACTATACACTGCTACTGGGCACTGAAAAAGCAGGAGATGGCATGGCATTAGAAGTTGAATTCAGAAGAATTTATTTTACTGTATGTTGTTTAAAATAATCTACCTTTCTACTAACGCTAAGAGCACAGCGTAAACTAGAACAGTTGTATAATGTCGGTGGGTTAAAATAGTGCAGGCACTGTGGAAAACAGCCTCAAAGTCCCTCAGGAAAGTTAAATAGGACTATGATAGGCTTTGGAACTCTGACTTAGTAGGTATTTATCAAAAATAACAGAAATCAAAGTCTGGAGGAGATATTAATATGATTCCCCAAAGCTAAATTTCATAGATCAGAAGGACTTTTAAACAGAAATGTGATTTGGCATATGAAGCAAACTTACAGACTGGGCTTGATATACCTCCAGTATAGCATCAGTTCATAATATGCGGGGGGAAAGGGGCTGACCTGAGGGTCAAGTTGCAGAGGAAAGGGCAGGAATGAGACATAGAGTCAGTGCAATAAAGATATAACTTCAAGCTTTGGCAACATCACGGAAAATTCAAAACTAGGATGAAAGAAATAGCCAAGGTTAAAGATCACATCGGGAGGGAAGGTGCTCAGGAAACGTAGGGAGGCAGAGAGTAATGGAAGCATCAAGCATATTAGGCATCAGGGGTGAAGCAAGGCAGGGAATCATGCTGATGTGTCCAGCTTCCGAGAAGCAATTGGCAGGAGTGACTTGGAGAAATGTGCTTTTATGGGTTGAGTGGATACAGACAAGCCATCACACGCTTGATTAACATGTGTGGGAGGAGCTCTTTTGCTTCACAGTGCTTTAGAGAACTGGAGAACATAAAAATTTCTCTCTAGTGCTTGAGCCTCGAAGACCCTTCCCAAGGCATGACTCAGTGGTCAGGATTTCTTTTGTTTTCTCAGTAGTTGAATGCTGAAAGATACACAGATCTTGAATAATCATGTGTAAGTGAATTGAAAGACCATAATCCACACAGGTCATTTTGAGATTTTCAATAAACAGGAAAGAATATCCCAGTAAACAATTCTCAACCTGAATATTTTAGTGTGCCCCACTATCTTTCTTCTATACCCTTAGTAATAATATTAACAACTAAACACCCAATAAAAAGATACTATCATTTGCAGTTAAGCACTGGGCAGCTAAATCTTATCTTTATTTGACTCAATCCTGCCCCAGGCCTCCTTGTATTCAAGCTGGTATTCAGAAACAAAACATCAAAATTCTGAGAACACATTATTCATTTAAAAAGCAGTAAAATAATTTCTAATGGCAAAATATAAAAAAAAAACATGAAATTCTTCTTATTTCAAATAGTTCATAAGGGCTCACAGAAACTGAAGCAACAATCACACAGCCTCCATGGGTCTGAACTAGGTCCTTTTCATCTATGGCATGATTGTGCAGTTTGGTGATCTTGTGGGACTCCTACAGTGGGAATGGGGTGTGTCTGCCTCTTTAGCCTGTGCTTAGGACCCTTTTCCTCATACTGGGTTATCTTGTGCAGCCTTGATATGAGGGTTTGTTCCTCATCTTATTGCAACTTGAAATGCCATGTTTGCTTGATATTACTGGGAGACCTACTCTTCTCTGAAGGGACATGAAGGAGGAGTCAGTCTGGAAAAGAGGAAAGGTGTGCATGTGGCAGGTGGGGATAGGGAGAGCAGGGAAGAATGGAAGAAGAGGAAACTGTGGTCAGGATATAATCTATGAGAACATATTAAAAAGGACACAAACACCACAGGTAAATACAATCCTAAATTCTGGTGGCCCCTGTCATCTATGAAGTACATGGGTTCAAGCAGAAACCTATAGTTCAGTGGCCACCACTCCTCAAAATGTTATATACCAGTAAGTGCATCTGTTAGGCACATCACACAAAAAGAGTATTCTCTGTTAAAGTGTTCTGAAGAAGAACTTGGGTAACAATGGAAATTAGAACACCTCTTCTTCCAAAACCACTCATAGCTCTTTCCCTTCTTTCCATGGGAGAATCACGTTCAAGATGTACCTGTGAGAAGTTGTTTTATATTTCTTATAATCTCTGAGCTGTCTCCTTTCCTAAGAGGATATAATGATTCTCATTAATAGCCTTCTAGAAGACTCAACTAGCTCCAAAGCATGTGACTGAGTGGGCAAGAGTGTTCACTATGCACCCAGTTTAGGAGTTCTGGTAAGATCAGTTAATCTAGGTAGAATAGACATTTCCCACTAAAGTGGACCAGGAGTATAGCATAAAGAAGGCATGCCATTCCCAGAATGCTGCAAGGAGAGATTCAAAACAAAAAACAAAAAAAAAACCAAAAACAAACAAAAAACAAAACAAAACAAACAAAAAACCCACGCTGATCTGATTAGCCTGCTCCTGAGCATATAAACAAATTGTCTTTGATTTTTATATTCCTTGTGTGCATTGTTTTTATCTCAGCTGTTTCTCTTGGTGCCTTGTTGTTAACTGAGGCAAGTTTAGTTTTTGTTGACTGTTTTTATTAAGCCCTCAAGTTCTCATGTACTTATATGTCTTTTATTTATTTATTTATTTATTTATTTATTTATTTATTTATTTAATTTGTATTCTGGAGTAAACATTTCCTAATAACTAGCATTCTTAAGCAATGAATTGTCAAATATATCAAAATTTTGGAGTTTAAAATTTAGCTATCAATATACAAGGTGTGCTGTACAAATATTTCATATAAATGTGGCTATGGACATTATTTAAATGCCTTGTTACTGTGTGTTAGTTCCTGTTAGTGTGGTATCCTAGAAGGCCTGAATAGTGTTAAGCCACCTGGAAGAAGTAGTTGCAGGCTACCTGATATGGGTACTGGGGACAAACTTGGATCCTATGCAATAGCACTGCATCTCTCCAGTCCCATTATCAATATTATCATGATATTTTAGATGTTTTAATGTGTATTAAATGTTTTACTAGTATGTGTGTATGTGCACCACAAGTGTGCTTGGTTTCTAAGAAGGTCAGAAGATGGTACTGTATCTCCTAGAACTAGAGTAATTGTTGTTGTGAATCATCATTTGGTTGGTGAGAACTGTATATAAGTCACACAAACACACGCACACGCACATGCACACGCACACATATGTTCTGGGCATATATCCAGAAGATGTTCCAACCGGTAAGAAGAACACATGCTCCACTATGTTCATAGCAGCCTTATTTATAATAGCCAGAAGCTGGAAAGAACCCAGATGCCCCTCAACAGAGGAATGGATACAGAAAATGTGGTACATTTACACAATGGAGTACTACTCAGCTATTTAAAAGAATGAATTTATGAAATTCCTAGGAAAATGGTTGGATCTGGAGGGCATTATCCTGAGTGAGGTAACCCAATCACAAAAGAACTCAAATGATATGTACTCACTGATAAGTGGATATTAGCCCAGAAACTTAGATACTCAAGATATAAGATACAATTTATGAAATTCATGAAACTCAAGAAAAACGAAGACCAAAGTGTCGACACTTTGCCCCTTCTTAGAATTGGTAACAAAACACCCATGGAAGGAGTTACAGAGACAAAGTTTGGAGCTGAGACAAAAGGATGGACCATCTAGAGACTGCCATATCCAGGGATCCATCCCATAATCAGCTTCCAAACGCTGACACCATTGCATACACTAGCGAGATTTTGCTGAAAGGACCCTGATATAGCTGTCTCTTGTGAGACTAGGACGGGGCCTAGCAAACACAGAAGTGGATGCTTACAGTCAGCTATTGGATGGATCACAGGGCCTCCAATGGAGGAGCTAGAGAAAGTACCCAAGGAGCTAAAGGGATCTGCAACCCTATAGGTGGAACAACAATATGAACTAACCAGTACCCTGGAGCTCTTGTCTCTAGCTGCATATGTATCAAAAGATGGCCTAGTCGGCCATCAGTAGAAAGAGAGGCCCATTGGACTTGCCAACTTTATATGTCCCAGTACAGGGGAACGCCGGGGCCAAAAATTGAGAACGGGTGGGTAAGGGAGTGGGGGTGTGGGGGAGGGTATGGGGGACTTTTGGGATAGCATTGGAAATTTAAATGAGGAAAATACTTAATAAAAAATATTAAAAAAAAAAGAGTTAGGAGAAGAATTGAAGGCGATGGCAATCCCATAAGAAGACCAACAGCATCAACTAATCTGGACCCCTGGGAGCTCCCAGAGACTAAGCCACCATATATAGGCTGCCATGGTCCCTGGCACATATGTAGCAGAGGACTGCCTTGTTTTTCCTCAGTGGCATAGGATGTGCCTAATCCAGTAGAGATTTGTGATCCCAGGGAAGTGGGATGAGGGAATGAGTGAGCTGAAGATGGGTAGGGGGTGGGGTGGGACAGAAGAGGGTGAGGGCATGGGTGGTTGCAGGGTGGGTTTGAGTGTACCCTCTCAGAGGCAAAGGAGAGGGAGTGAAAAACTCTTGGAGGGGGGAAACAGGAAGGGGGGGTAACATTTGGAATGTAAATAAATGAAACAACAGCAGCAGCAGCAGCAACAGCAACAACAATAATAAAGTTAGTTCCTAGCTATAATATAGAATGGAATACTGTCTCACCATTTTTTATGAATTATCTCTGATAAAGTACTGGGTTGATATCACAGCCCCAAATAGGAAAGAAAAAAAATAGGAATTGTAAAGCGTTATTTTGATGATCTGAGCATCTTTAGTGATGTTTAAAATGATCACTCCATGCATCAGTTATTGTAAACATGTTTGAGAGAAGACAACGGGATCAACAGGCATTTTATTTTCTTTCAGGAAATTGGCGCAACAAGAGAAAATGCACACTCAAGTATTGGGGTCCAATAGAGAGACAGGTACAGGCTTTACTGGACCCTTATTTGCCCTGGGATACAAAGTCTCTGAATCAAACTGCCAAGTTTACATGTAAGTTTCAGTAGAAGATGTCTGCCTCTCTGCTCATAGAGTCAAACTAGGCTAACAAGTTACACCAGGTGAAGCCATCAGTAAACAAACTGGACTGCAGGTCTTTGGAGAAGCTTGGGGATTTGACTGAACATCATACATCCCACCGAATTCTTCCTTGAAGGTCAAAGCTGATATCCAGGATTCCCAGAGAAAAGCCCCATTGCAAAGTATTGCTGTTTAATGCAGATTCTCATTTTCCACATATCCCAGGAAGAGACATTTGAATATGTAATTAATATGCACTGGGATAAACTCTTCCAGGGAAGTAAAAAAGAGTGTCCCAAGACCTCCCATGCTGAACCAGATCTACAATTTGGGTCTGGTGTATTTAATTTTATTGTTTACAGTCTCAAATTTTTATAGTTTAGAATAAGTATGCATTCCTTTAAGCCTAAAAGTAGCTCTTGGGGAGCCGTCCATGTTGCATGGACCAGGCAGAAATCTTCATACACTACATCAAACAGCATAGGAAATACATTATAAGACAAGTGTTTGCCACATAAAAAAGGAATACTGTTGTGTATTATGTGTATTAACAAAATAGGATTTTCTTATTAGTGTATCTTATATTATCAGTTGAATGCCCTTATTACAGTATTCAGGTAAAGTTTTAAGATTCAATAATTACATTTAGGAACTTCTTTATTGTAAAGATTATGAAACTGTGGAATATAAAATTCTGTTTTCAATTTTAGCTTCCATCCTACTGTCTAACAGCCACTAAGACTACAGTAGAATGTGTGTAAAGTTTTTCAGTGGTGAACACCAGGGACTTGGATAGATTGAAATCAACTATGGAGTCTTGAGATTACTCAACTGTACCAAACTCAATCCCCAACCCTGATCTCTGGAAGAATTGATATCTTATTTAGACAAAAATGCTTATGTGGAACCACATAAAACAGTAATAGTCAAAATGAATATTCATTTTCTAAAAATTTGTTTTTAATCAGATCAAGGTCATAAAAAGTGGTATGTATTGTTTTTAAATGGTATAACATCGGAGGAAAAAATATGTTTGTAGTACAGGTTATAAGATGCTTTTCTTATTCATATGTTTATCTGTACCTCAGTATATATGTGTGCATGCATGTGCAGTATACATAGTAAACAAGGCCATGTGTGCATGTACCTAGGACCTGTGTGATAGTTTTTGGTACTTTAGCTGTCTCTAGAACCTCAAAAGAAATTAGCTTAGAGATTTCAGGCTGGAAGAAACCATGCCTCACATAGATCCATGCCACATTTGGTTAATTTCTGAAAGACAAATGGTTTATTTTTAGTAAGGAGAAGTTTGTTATTGGAATATGACCTTGCAAGTAAGAAAGGCGAGTGAAATGAGGTGCCCAGCACAGTTATCATCACTGTGAGCCTTTCAGATAATGACAGGAGCATTTTCCTTCTGATTAAGCTGCTTTTCTTTCTCCTCTTCAGCTTTTTCTGGACAAGAAAACAAATGATCAATTTAGAATCAGATTACATTCAAAATGAACAAGGCTATGAGCTCAGGTTTGCACAGGCAGTCTTGTTTAAAGGAGTCAAACTTCTAGAGAGGGCCCACCAAAAACATTGAACCTTTGCACAGGGGCATTTTTTTCTAATAATCTGGAAGGCAAACTGGTCACTCATAGGAAATCCTGTCATAAGAGGAGACAAGGTAGGGAGAATGACTATTTGGAATCTGTTGGTAAGATATCTGGCTATTCTGTAGGGATGGTGACAACACATTTTCCTAATTCCACTGTGATCAATGACATTTTCTCAAACAGTTACAGTGCACTGAGGGTAGATTAGTGATTTTCTGCTAAGGGCTTCACCACTTGTATACTTGTATCAACCTCTGAAAGCAATGGTTGCCACTTCCAGAGACTCTGGTCTGCTAACTTTCCAACCACTGTAATAATATCAACCCTTTCCTAATTGTATTACCTGAAAGTGAATCACTGCTGAGATTATGCTATGCATTGATCCCAGATCTTCATCAAATATTTTAGCTGAAATTCGGTTTTTATTTTTTGTAGGGGTTGAAATCTTATTATATGGCTCAAATACATAGATTCATGAAATTTCATAGCTAGACATGAAAGAATCTAAACTTGTGAAGAGCAGAGATTGTTGTCTCAGTTAGGGTTTTATTACAGTGAAGAGACACCAGGACCATGGCAACCTTTGTAAGAGAAAATATTTAATTGGTGCTTGCTTGCTGTTCAGAGTTTTAGTCCATTATTGTCATATCAGGAAGCATGGGCACACTGGTAGACATGGTGCTTGAGAAAGAGCTGTGAGTTCCACATCTGGATTGGAAGGCAGCAGGAAGAGAGAGAGAGAGAGAGAGAGAGAGAGAGAGAGAGAGAGAGAGAGAGAGAGAGAGAGACTGGGCCCAGCTTGAGCTATTGAAACCTCAAAGCCCCCACCCTCCAAGTGACGCATTTCCTCCAACAAGTCCATACCTCCTAATACTGCTATTCTCTATGAGCTTATGGGGATATTCTTTTATTCAAACCACCACAAATAGGGTCTTATCTTTTTTCTTTCTTTCTCTTTCCTCTTCTTTCTTTCTTTCTCTTTCTTTCTTTCTTTCTTTCTTTCTTTCTTTCTTTCTTTCTTTCTTTCTTTCTTTCTCTCTCTCTCTCCTCTCTCTCTCTCTCTTTCTCTCTTGTTCTTTCGTTCTTTCGTTCTTTCTTTCTTTTGCCTGCTTGGAAAAATATTTGTTTGCTCTCAAGATTTCAAGGACATACTTTAAGAACAAAAAAAATTCAGGCTTCTCTTAAAAATGAAAACATTCTAGTTATATATGGTACACTCATGATACATGATGATATCATGAGTGTACCATCTATAACTGCTGCAGGTGTGGTTAAAAGACCTGCACAAGTTCAAACCAGTTACAAATACCAGCATGTAAAAGTAGGAGGTCTTTATGCCCCATCCCTAACTAAGGAACTAATTAAAAGCTGCCTGGGGAGGAAATCATCTTTTTGTGAGAATGTGGGTTAGCCATGCTCTAGTGAATGGCTCCACACTCGTGCACATAAGGGAAGAACACATTGGAACTAGTGAGTTATTTATAAAAGAAATGACATGTAGATGGAGAGTAAAGCATAGAGATCATTGACAGCAGCTGGAGGGGCAAACAAGGGATAGATATGATCATCTTTCACCCGATACGTGTACGAAATTCTCAACAAAGTAAAGCAATTGAGTACTCAGGTATTCCCCAAATCTATCCCTGCAAGGTTAGTTAGCCATGTTTTATGGTCATTGTCTTTGGATAATTGGGGTCTGATTTTCCATTTGCCTCAGATTTCTAAACCCACATCACTTTATAATACATTTCTTGTCTCTGTGGGCATTTGTACAGATGATCAGAAGTTGATAAATTATTGCCTATAGATATTTAGGTACCTCCAAACCTCTGTCTACTGTCTTTGTTGTTACAATTTCTTTCTATTGAATGAGCCCACACATTGTTCATTCTGTTGCAACCTGGACATTTTTTTCCCTTGAGTCACTCTTCAAAATGACAAAAGTTTGTAATAAGTTTTACATTATTACTTTAGTGTGTCTCATATCCCCACAATGACTCTTGATTTGGTATTTTGTTTGGAGTGTTAGAAATAACTAAACATTAATTTGCAATTTTTGGCTGGAAATTATAGCACCAGGAAGAGCTTCCTTTCAGCTAGAAGGTCTGTCAATTGAGTGCCACAGGCATATAAGTTGGACCTTAAAACTAATAGATTATGGTGCTATGCTTTGAGAACTAGAGGCTTATAGTTCTCAGTTTTCAAAGTCAGAGACTTTTGGATCTAGGTACTCAAATCAGAGGCCTAGCCCTTGAATGTCGGTGGCCCATGGCTTTCCAGAGCTCTACTCTCAGCTGTTCAGATCATCACAGTTTCTCTTGCCTTCCACATTTGAAGCTCTGAGCAGCCTCTAGTTTCCTATGGCCTTTGTTTTCTGCCACTTCTTTCTTCTTAGGACTCCATGTCCTTCATTTCCATAGTCCCTGTTTTCAACTGCTCTCATTCCATCAGTTTACACCTACATACCATACAACACACTATGCTCAGGAGTGACTTCTCAGCCTTTTTCTGCATCTGCTTCCCTGCTTAGCAACCCAATCAACATAAAGACCATATATAGCTAGTATATTCAGTCACTTGGGAGAAACTTTTACTAGGATCTAATAAAGAAGTACAGAGTATTTTAAATAAGGGAGATCTCCTGGACTGGTCTGAAGACAGAGAAGCCAGCTAATTATGTATAGCTAGAAAGGTGTGACAGATACAGCTTATATGAAATACCAATGTCCCCAAGCAATCTCCTTTCTCCAGCAACTGGGTATTTTGTTGAGTCTGTATGTAATATGCTTTTCTTTCTCCCTAACCCTAGTGACAACAAATACAGGATGAATGGGACCTTCTGAAAAACCACTGGAAGGGTCACCTAGTAGATACTGATGCTTGTCTTGGGCAATACAAAGTGTCCAGGAGCTTGTACAAGTTGTTTGGGAAAATCTATCTGAGTACAGAAGCATGGGCTTCTGCAACAACTACTATCACAGTAGTCATGACAGCTGGAGTGGGGTTTCCTTGGTCTCTGAGTAGATCAAACCAACCAGTCTGTCAAGATGGAAGTCCACCCAGTCCCCAAAGCAGGGCAACTGAGTCAACAGTTTCCTATCAAAGACTGCAGGGTGCACAGGTAGTCTCTGAAAACTGTCCATCAAGTAGTCTAGCATGTGGCTACTAAGAGTGTCTGCTATTCAGAGGAACCAAAAAGGAAAGAAGAAAGAGAGAATGAAAGAGGGAGAAGGAAGGAAGGAAGGAAGGAAGGAAGGAAGGAAGAAAAGAATGGATGAAAGAAACAAATAAAGATAGAAAGAAACAAAGAAACAAAGAAAAGACTGCACAATCATACATATATTAAGAAGTATTTACAACAAAGATCTAGTATTTTCTCCAAGTTTTATAAGTTTCCCTTGGCCTAAAACTCTTAGAAAGTGTTGTTCTCTGTCTGTCTCAGGAAGTTTAGTGTAGAGCTGCACTGAATGACTAAAATTCATTGCACCAAAATGAAAACCCAATAAAATCTTCACAGAGGTGGATTATATGCAAAAAGTCTAGAAGAAAACAAACCCAAGCAAGCAAAGGTCTTCAGTGCATGAAGTAACATGGCTGTGCTTGAAGCCCACAATCAGATTCTTATAATACATGGGACATTTTGTCTATTAAGGAAGTTTGTTAGAAAAATCAAGCTCCTGGACTTTTTCTGGTGGATCTTCATGCCTAGTGCCTAGCACGAAGACAATTCCAGACTTCCCGGAGGAATCCCAATATCTAGTAAAAACCATATGGTTATACAAACAGTCCACATAAATACTTTCCTCTGCTACAGTACAATAAGAACACATTTGGCATGTCAAAACGGAATTTAAAGGACAATCCTATAAGTAAATTCTTCTCATGAAACAAGCCAGGCCTGTTACATTAACTATTTCTCCAGTGAGCAAAGTAAGTTTTTATTTCTTTTTGTAGGCAAATATTTTATTGCAAGTAGTTTGTTATGATAGAAAAAAGAACCCACTACCTTGTTGAGATTTCTAACCTGTCCTCTGGAAAACAGCTAGATATGGACTTCGTTTGAAAATAAACCCTATCATTTGTCTCTGTGAGCTCTACTAAGCATTCAACAGAGAAACACATCTTATACTGAGCTGTTTGTGCTGTCTCTGTCTCTGTCTCTGTCTCTGTCTCTGTCTCTGTCTCTGTTTCTGTCTCTCTGTGTCTGTCTGTCTGTCTGTCTGTCTGTCTGTCTGTCTGTCTCTGTCTCTGTCTCTGTGTTTGTGTGCACATGTGTGGTGTCTGGGTATATGTTGTGTATGTTCTTATGAGTGTGCCTATGTATGTTTGTGTGTGTTCCTGTGTGTGTGTCTATGTGTGTATGTGTGTGTGTCAGTGTTTGGCATAAGAGACTGAACTAAGGGCCCTGAGTACACTAAGGACCATTAATTAGATAGCCAATCATGGCCTTGAACTTATCTTATTCAGATTCTTTGCTCTTAACTTCCCAAATAGTAGGGCTGATAGATCTTGCTTGTTTGTTTGACAAATTTTTTTCAGTACATATGAAGCACATGGACCTTGGGGTGCAACACCTCTATAATCATAGAGCCATTTGCAGTTAGTATATAAAAACTCTTAATAAGTAAAATATATAGCTTGTTAGATGATATTACTACTACAAAAAAAATCATGTAGAGCAGAGTACATGGCCTTTATAAACCATGTTAAACTGTAGACGTTGTATTAGTGTTCCAGATAAAAATCTGCAGGTCCACAGTGTCCATGATTATGTGCCTTATTTCCATGAATAAATTCACTTATGTGATAGAAGGGGCCTTGTAGATGTGATTTAGTGGGCTTTGGTTGAAGAGATTTCTGTGAGTTATCGAGGTGGACTCATTTTAATTACAAATCTTTCAAAGTCTAGAGAAAGCTGAGGAAAGGATCAGAGAAATAACAGTGCAACAGACATGAGCCACTATCACTGGCTTTGGAGAGGGAAAAAGCAGTCCACGAGCCAAGTGCTATATCAGCCTCCGAAGCTAGCACTTGATCTCAGCTAACAGCACACTGTGAAACTGACCTCAGTCATACAGGTGGAAGCAGCTGTGTTCTGCCAGCAACTTGACTGTGCAAAGAAATGATCCTCTGTAGGGGGTTCAGCAGAGAACACCTTGCTGATGCAACAAGTTTAGTCAGGGAATGTGTCAAGATCATGCCTCATTCTCCACAACTGTATGACAATAAATTCACGTGGCCAAAACTGGTATTTGAAAATTTGCTATGACAAGAGAAACCTCCTATAGACTTTTTTTTAATTAGGTATTTTCTTCATTTACATTTCCAGTGCTATCCCAAAAGTCACCTATACCCCCCCCCCACTTCCCTACCCACCCACTCCCACTTCTTGGCCCTGGCATTCCCCTGTAATGAGGCATATAAAGTTTGCACGACTAATGGGCCTCTCTTTCCACTGATGGCGGACTAGGCAGCTAGAGACAGGAGCTCCGGGGTGGGGGGGTACTGGTTAGTTCATATTGTTGTTCCACCTATAGGGTTGCAGATCCCTTTAGCTCCTTAGGTACTTTCTCTAGCTCCTCCATTGGGAGCCCTGTGATCCATCCAATAGCTGACTGTGAACATCCACTCTTTTGTTATATTTATTGAAAGTACCTCCTATGCTGTGTCTCTGTTTTATTCTTTCAATGCTGTGATCTCAAGAATCAAATCATGGTTTTAATGTCTTATTTAAGAAGTCTCTTGTGAGACTAGGCCGGAGCCTAGAAAACACATAAGTGGATGCTCACGGTCAGCTATTGGATGAATCACAGGGCCCCCAATGGAGGAGCTAGAGAAAGTATCCAAGGAGCTAAAGAGATCTGCAACCCTGTAGGTGCAACAGCATTATGAACTAACCAGTACCCCGGAGCTCTTGACTCTAGCTGTATATGTATCAAAAGATGGCCTAGTCGGCTATCACTGGAAAGAGAGGCCCATTGGACACGCAAACTTTATATGCCCCAGTACAGGGGAATGCCAGGGCCAAAAAGTGGAAATAGGTGGGTAGGGGAGTGGGGGGGAGGGTATGGGGGACTTTTGGGATAGCATTGGAAATGTAATTGAGGAAAATACGTAATAAAAAATATTATTAAAAAAAAAAGAAGAAGTATAAGCCCACCGGGCGTGGTGGCGCACGCCTTTAATCCCAGCACTCAGGAAGCAGAGGCAGGTGTATTTCTGAGTTCGAGGCCAGCCTGGTCTACAAAGTGAGTTCCAGGACAGCCAGGGCTATACAGAGAAACCCTGTCTTGAAAAAACAAACAAACAAACAAACAAACAAACAAAAAGTATAAGTCCACATCAAGGTAGTAGATCATTATTCTCTCTTTTCTTCTAATATTTGCAGTTTTGTTGTTAGAATTTGAGTGATGCTTTGCTTGGAATTGTGTGTTTGTTTACAGACTAAAGCAAAGGTGGAAGACCAAGGGGAAAGCCATTGGAGTATGCTCTTGTGTTGAAGGAGTAGAGTAGAATTAGCAATTGCTCTTCTTCTACATTTAATACCACCTAGATATTGATGTTTTTAAAACTGTTATAAAAAGTGTCTTTATAAAATTTGCCTCATATTTTTGTTGATACATAAAACAGTTTTTATATTCGCCTTTTATCAAGTATCACTGTGACTTGCATTATTTCTACATTTACTTTACAAAACTCACTATCCTTTTCTAAAGTTATCTTTGGCCTTGGCCAATGTTGTTCATTTTGTTGTTGTTTTTCTCATTAGAGGTTGAAAAAAATAACAAGAACAAAACCTTTTGTTTATGGATTAGCTGTATATGGTAGTAAGAAGGGAAACAAGGATGGCTGAAGCTCCTTTCTTGATTCTGCCTTGGGCCTGGATTGTTAGCACAACCTTAAATTTTGCTAAAGTTTGAACAAGGTTTGAGGAGGACAAGCAGGAATTCAATTTTCTAGTGTTAGGCAGATTAAGTTCATGTGTAATAAGGTATGTTAATAGATAGATAGGTAGATAGAGAGATAGATAGATAGATAGATAGATAGACAGATAGACAGACAGACAGACAGTATTTGAATATAGAGACATATCTGGGATAGAATTAAAATGTGAGCTTTAGCCACATAGAAATAGTGTTGGAGACTAATATGAATAATCAATCATATCTTGAGAGGAGTATGTACAGATGAAGGAGACAAGATCAAACTCTTGATCTAATGCTGAAAGCTTCATGGGATAGAACAATAAAACCAAAATAACCTAGTAGAAATAGATAAAAAGGATACCTGTCTTAATCAAGCTAACAAACATGGTGTGTACTGAAGGAGAAAGAAGGGTGAGACGATGGATCAGTTGGTGTTTGTTCTGCACACATGAGAACCTGAATTCAGAACCAAGAACCAATGTAAAGCTGGATATGGCACTGTGAACCTATAGTCATGGCATTGAGGAGACAGGAGGATATCTGAGGCTTGCTAGGCAGGCAGTTTAGCCAAATCAGTGAGCTCAATGTCCAGCGACAGACACTGTCTCAAAGAGTAAGGTGACTTATATTTATGCTACATACACATGTAGATGCAAAGACGGACATAGGTTCATGCAAACACACACACATGCATACATGACATACTTATGTTTGTGCACACACTCATGTAAACACATGCAGTGGCAATGGTACACTTATGTTCATGGCTATACATATAAAACACACGTACACACACATGGGGTGGGGCAGAGATAGAAAAATAAAAAGAGGCAGAGAGAGAGAGAAACAGAGACAGAGTGAGACAGAAACAGAGAGTCAGAGAGAAGGAGAGGAGTGAGGAAGGAAAGGAGGAAAAGGAAGAGGAAGAAAGGATCAGGAGGAGGAAGAGAAGAAAAGGAGGAAGATGAGGAGAAGGAGGAAGAGGAGAAGGAGGAAACCTAATTTGTTAAGATTCATTTGAGGACCAAGAAATGACAGTTAAGAATTGGAGTTAGGAACATAAAAATGACTAGAAAACTATATAAGGAGAGGTTTGAATGGAGATATAGAATCAAATGGCTGTATTTAAGAATGAAAACATAATCAAAAGTTATTACAGGTATTGTTAGAGAGAGAAAACAACATGTATAGAAGAGAAAAAGAAAACAATGATGTGTTTTTGCTTTGGTAAGATGGCATTTTACTCTCCAACATCCATTCATAGAGTGTAGTGAAAATCTTCAGAATTGGATCTGGAGCACACATGAACTTGCAGGGTATTATTGCTCCAGCATCAATAATAGTAAGTATTAAGAATATGGAAATTCATGGTTTTCAGTCAAATTACAGAACACACTGGAAATCCTATTCTTGGTTATTAGCAACAGAAAATAGAGCACAGTAACAGAAAAACAGAACAGTGGGTGAGTAAATGAACACCACTAAACTTAGATATCAGGGAAACGTGAATGCTTTTTTTCACAGGTTATGTTATGTTGGGTATAAGACATACTAGCAAATCACAATGACTTCAAGGAATAGTGACAGAAATCAATAAAGAAAAGAAAAACTATGAACTTTGAAAAACAAATTGTACAAACACATACACACATGTATATATATATGTTATATAATATACATTATTTTAAATTTGCTATATATAATTAATATTATGTTGTTCTCTGTATATATAATAATATATCATATATTATAATTAATATATAATATAGATGTATATGTAATTAATATTATCATATAACTAATGTGAGGCTTATTAGTAAAGCACACACACACACACACACACACACACACACACATATACACATATGTGTGTGTGTGTGTGTTTGTGTTTATCTCTGTATATGACTTTTATAAAAAATTATCTGCAATGTGAATGCAAAATATGATCCTTAGAAATCATTTAGAAATATTAATAGCAATTTTATGAGTGGTAAGATTATTTATTTGAATATATATACTGTATGTTTAGCTAATATGTATCATATTAGTAATATGATAATCACATTAATTATATACATAGATTATATTAAGTACAATATATTAATTATATATACATGTACTATAATAATCAGATTAATTATATGTAATATATAATATATATACTCTGTTTAACTAATAAGCGTTATATTAATTTCAGTACCTAGAGTTCTGTGACAAATCACTGCATACTTAAAGAAAATTTGAAGAAGCCACCATTTACCCATTTCCATTACTTTAATATAGGCTCAAGGTTTTTATCAAATATATGTCAATACACAATGAAAAAAAAGTCAAAATATTTAGAACAACATTACACGTATATTTGTTCCCAGAAAGGGTTGAATGTGATTAAGTTGACAAACTTTATTTCCTGTCATTCCTGATAAATGAAGCATTAATTCCTGCATACAGATAAATACATCAAGTTCTGGCCATCTCTAACGTAACCAGACAAGCATATCTGAAGATGTGTGTCTTAAAATATAGAAAGACAAGCATATTGATCATATGGCAGTAAAATATTGGAGCAAAGAGGAGCCCAGAACTTCTGCAGATGGCATCACATCTGAAGAAACGTAAGGAGCTCATCACTTCTAGCAGAGCACATGAGTGGATCCTCAGACATACTCACCATCATCGGCATTTTATGTGCTTAGCATACATGGTAATAAGCAGATGCATTTATGCATGCCCAACTTTTATAGGAAGCTTTATGCAATGTGAGTGCAAAATGTTGTCCTTAGAAATTTATACATTTAGAAATATTAATAGTGATTTTATGAGTGGTAGAAATATATTATTGATCTTATTACTTCTATAAATTTCCATATTCTTTGATTTTTTTCCATGAATGTGACTCACTTTAATTAAATTCTTAAGCAATATATTAGTACACTTTTTCACGATCAAACCTACTGTTTAGTAGACGTTTTTACCTTTTTAACTTTTTACCTTTTACGTTTTTACCTTTGCTTTGTCACCATATTAATGTATGCTGATAGGGATATTTGAACACAACATAGTCTTTCTTTCCCCTCTGTGTTCGTAATCCCTTTATTTCCCTTTCATGTAACATAGATTTTTTTCTTACATAATATGATATATTGATTATAGTTTTCCCACCTTCTGCTCCCAGTCCCTTCCCACCTGGACTCACTCCCTTTCTCTCATTAGAAAACAATCAGACTTCTAAGGAATAATAGGGCATAATAATATAAAAATTTAATATAATGTAATATGATAAAACAAAATCTAACACATCATCATTGTACAAAACAAGCAGAAGAACAAGTCAAGAGAGGGCACAGGAATCAGAGACCCACTTATTCACACACTCAAGAGTCCCACAGCAACACTAAGCTGCAAGCCATGATGCATACTCAAGTTACCCATGCATGCTGCTTCAGGCTCCATGAATTCATATGTTCATTTATCCTGTTGATCTAGAGAGCCTTGTTTCCTTGGTGTCCTCTATCCCCTCTGCTTCCTACATGCTTTCCACCTCCTCATCCCTGAGGTTCCCTGAGACCTAAGGGGAGGGACTTGGTAGAAACACTGCTTAGGACTCTCTGCATATTGTCTGGATATGGGTCTAGATATTTACTCCTATCTGCTACAGGAGGTAGCTTCTCTGATTATGACTGAACAAGTTAATCTATGATTATAACAGAATGTCATTAGCAGTCATTTTTTAAATTTTTATTGCTAAGGTTTTCCCCTAGGTGCATAGTCTATCTAGTCTTAGGCTCTTGATCATATAAGCAGCATCGAACATTGGTTTCATCTTATGGAGTGTATCTTCTGTCGAATCAGTTATTGGCTGGATAATCTCACAAGTTTTGTGTCACCATTGCATATCTTGCAGGCAAGATATCATTGTGTATTTAAAGGGTTTGTAGCTGAGTTGATATTTATATTTCTCCCTTGGTAGCATGTAGGGTACCTTCCTGTGTCAAAGATGCTAGCATAGTGGTGAAGAACCTATGTGGTTATAAGCATGACTTCTTTATGTTTAATGAGTTGTGCATGTGTTGTTTAATGCAATACAAACTTTGCTGTTAGTTTGTGGAAAGCACACTACAGTCTTGGCATCAACTTGGGTTATTTAGTTGTGCCCATGGGACCTCTTTGGCCACCAGCTCAATTTGGTTAATTGTAACCAAATCCTGGTCCTGGGAGTTTTGGTGACAATTGGGCTCCCATTGTCCCCAGATATAAATCTACATTTGATGAATACCTGATTTTTCATAAGCAAGCCAGAAATACACATTGAAGAAAAAAGACAGCATCTTCAACAAATGATGCTAGTCAAACTGGTTGCCTACCCATGGAAAAATACAAATAGATTCATAGCTATAATCTGCACAAAAGAACTCCACATGGATCCAAAATATCAATGTTAAATATTAAACCTTGACAATAGCTCTGCCATAATCCCTTAACCTTCATTTTGTAGCTCATAACCTTAATTTGACCTATTGTTCTTTCCCTGACAAAAACAATTTCTTGTACTTTCTTATGGAGCCTCTTGGGCTCTGGAGATCGCCCTGCCTCCTTGCCTCTAGACTCAGCCTATCAGCTTAAAGGTCAGACTGCACTGCTTTGTCTAGGTAACCTTTTTGTTGTAAATGTTGTAAATGCACCTGTTTGCTGTTTTTCAATATAAAAACTGGTTCTGAGGACTGCCCAGGGTTTTAGTTCTGGACCCTGAGTTCTGGCTGTGTCCCTGATTAGCCATTCTTTGAGTATGCATTCAATAAGCCATCTGACAGAATGGTGTCTGGTTTTGTGGCTATTTCTGGACACTGGCATTAGCATAGTGGTGTTCATTGCTGCTTAATATTTAATTACTACTAAAATATTGAAAGGTTATAATTCTTACAATGTTTTATTATCTAAAAATCTAAATAAAAAATAAGCAAGTAGAGTAGAATCTGTGATTACTGTGATATATTATTATTAAAGTGTAATAATATTAATATTACTTTTAATTTGTTTAATTTTAATATGTTTAATTTTAATTTGTTTAATTTTAATTTGTTTAAAATTCTTTTCAACTTTAATTCTGAGGGTCTAATATTCTTCAATGGGACACAGGTCACCATATCTGGAAGTATGAATCAATCTTCCTTTTAGGGTCTTAAGTCATAATGCTGCTTATAAAAGGGACAAAAATGACCTTTTGCTGAATGTCTTCTTGTTGCTATAGATTTCAGTTTGGGCATTTTATGATACAGTTAGCTTAATATTAAGATTATTAAATAATTAAATTTAAATATTTTCAATAATATAAGAAACTTAGTTCACACATTTTTTTACCAAATGGCCAAAGATATAATGCTTAATCAACTAGGGAGTGTTTTAGACTGTTATGTAAAGTAAGAATATAAAATTCTAATCTATGTAAGGAGATTAATAAGAAACACATACAGATCATTAGTGTTGTGTATTGTACAAAACAGGGACCACAAACTATGTGTAACTTTATTATAACTTCTCTATTTATATCTCCTAAAGAAAATAAAGCAATGTTACACTTGAGCCAGCAGTCAGAGGATTCTCAAAGGCCTATTTCAAGGTGACATCCTGAAACTGGAAGGCCACCAGATAACTTTTTGAGGAAATATACCCAAAGATATCTTTTTTGTTTTGGTTGTCCTTTCTTCCTCTGGAAAAGTGTCCTTTACAGAGGAATTCGCTCTTGAACTTTGTCTGCACCACTCAGCCCCAGTGCCTACCTGGCACCTGATGCTGCCATGGTTCCCACCCTTTACAATAGGGAGGCTTGCTAATGCTCTAGCTTTCATGCTTTGCTTCACAGCATCAGTGTTTCAAAGCTCTGGCTTGAGTGATGGGCAGACTTAAAAGAACACAGCAGTCGGCTTGCTCTTAAGGATATAATGCCAAGTCTTTCTAACCCAGAAACCACTCTTCCCCTTTGCCTTAAAATCATAGCACAGAATTTTTTTCTCTTTCTTGTTGGCCATTTTTAAAGATTTAACTTATACCCTAGTGAGACTGCTCCCATAATATGTCAGAGCATTTTTACCCAAACACATACATACCAATGCCCTCAACAGTCCCCTCAGGAGCCTTCTACAGCAGAGATAGATGCCTTTGCTTTGTGCTCTTCAGAGACAATTTCCTAACTATAAGAAAGGTTCTTTTAGTAATTTATTGTGAGAAGACATACTCTCATTCATTTTTTGTTGTTTCCTCCCTCTCTCTGTCACCCTTAAAAATTTTCCACTTCTCTCCTGTTTTATGTATTCAAATATTTAATTGTTCTATACATCCAACCATTCATTCAAAAATAATTTTAATATGTCATTTTTTCCTAGGAAAAATAATTTTGTGATCTCATTTTTATCCTACTTCCTTTGTTAGAGGCATCAGGACAGGATGATGTCAATGGTGGTATCCAGGAAATTCCTAAAAATAAGACTGTGCAGATTTGAGGAGGAATCATGAAGTCATACATATATTAGAAATAAAAAGTAACCCACCTTAGGGACTACTTGAAAATTCATATTTGATATGCAAAGTGTTAAGTTATTTACAGTGTCCCTCATTACTCACCATAAAGCTCAGCTCAAAGGATGATTGTTGTTTAAAATGTTCACCCAAATTGATTCCTTATCTTAGTAATATTCTCAGAGAACATTGTCTTATGCCTTGATCTTTTTCCTCTTGCATATAAATTGCATCTTAATTCTTTACCTCTTTGTCTGATGCACATAGCTCAAGGACGAGGCACGTGTCTCGCCATCCTTTGCAATCATATGTTAGATACCCAATACTGGTTTATAAAGAGAATGAAAGAAGTAGATGAAGTTGCTGTCGAAGGTCATTGTCCTTTCTATACTAAAAGATAGCTCCTGGTGCTCCTCTTTACCAGTCTGAAACATCATTCGGACAGGTTTCTAAATGGAGAAAATTTAAGTAGAGTTTAAAGATGAACTCTTAAGAGGATCTGTTTATCTGCTTGTTCATTTCACAATAGATTCCAATGGATTGAGATCAAGTAGACGCTGAGAAGAAAGCACACGTGTCAGTTTTCCAGGAAAGCAGCACTTGAATGCCAATAGGGGATACTGATGCCAAAAGAGCTGGGTCTTCTGCATCTTCTTAGAGGTACAAATGGATCATCTGTCCTTTATAACTGGTAAGGCACACATGCCAACTGCTGGTTGACAAATACAGGCAGTACTTCCTTGCCAAGGACCTAGGTTTGGAGAGGTGTGCTGAGGAAGGGGTGTCTGGAAACTGTAAAACAAATGACTCACATCAAATTCCAAGATGGCGGCCTATGCTCTGCTATAGCTGGCATTCCAAATCGCTTTCTCTTTGATTTGCTTTCTCTGAGAACTCCAGACAACTCTCTCCTAGTCTCACTCTTGCTGCCTTTGCCTGTGGATCAGGATAAAAGCTCTTAGTTTGGTAATGATGCTTCATCACCCTCTCCTTTTAGTCTGCTTGAGACAGTTCTCCAAGCAGTTCTCTTAATATTCTAAAAAAATTCTCTGGATAGCTCATCTCTTGCAGACCATAAGCCCAGTCTTTTATTTTACTTATCAACCCTGTGGGGTGGTGGGCTGTGCCCAGATAGCCTGGTCCCCGGTCCAGCATAGGTCTGGAACCCTAGAGCAATGGTGGACTGAGATTTCCACATGCATGGGAAGGCAGGAGTTCAGCCAAGCCTCCTGGGCACCTGGCTCCTGTCACTTAGCTACAGCGCCCCCCCACCCCCCTGCAGAGAAGTATATGGCATCAATCACGTAACAAGCCCTCTCACGTGCAAATAAGTTTTCCCCAAACTTTCAGTACAAGCCAATGAGAAGTACCTGCTGTCAAAACCTGAATCATCCCCAAAACTGTGTATAAGTCTGACCCACGGAATAAAGGTGTGTGAGAACTACTCCATCTTCTGAATCTTTGTCCTAAAGAGCTGTAACACTTGGGGAGAGATCGGCTCTCTCTCCTGAAGCGCTGCCTGAGGCTCTGCCACATTCCTTACTGGCTAGTTGGCTTCTCGTTGGTCCAGCCTGACCTGACTCAGTGCAGGGTGGCACAGAACTATGGCAAGGCAAAGAAGGAGGTGTAGCTGACTGGCAGGTGGAAGCAGGGAAGTGACTTCCCCTCCCTGCCCTAGCTTTTTTTTTTTTTTTTTTTTTTTTTTTTTTTTTTTTTCATTAGCTTCCCTTTGCTGGAACCCTTGTACCAGGCCCGGCCAGAGATCCCCATGGAAAACCTCTGGTATCCAGATTCACACAACCCAATCATTTATTCCATGTTTCTTTTGGATTATGCTACAAATCACTATCCTGTGACCCCAGCCCCTTAATTCTTAGGAAACATCTAGCGCATACTTTCTTTTAACACTGCAAATAGAATTCAGAGCCCTGTCTGCCTCTGTTAAGCACAGATGATAAACTAGCTGGGTGGGACCCTGTCTTGAAATTATCATTTCTACCACACCTGGGCCTAATCCTCCTCTGTCCCAGGCAGATCCTCAATGCAGAAATTTGTTTGCCTTGGTAAGCATAAACAAAAAACTTAGCTGGGTGTGATCTCCTCCAATTACTACTCTTTCCATCTCTTTATTTCCTTCCTTAGTACATCTCTTTATTTCCTTCCTTAGTATCTTTCTGACAGGTTGTTGCACAGCATAACTGCTTTTGTTTCTTTAGATTTGTGAAGCCCCTCATAATTTATATTGCATCCTTATATTTTACATAATTGAGAAACTATATATTTTAGAATTCATATTTTTAGAGTTCTTTTCCACCACCTCACGGGCAGTCCTGAAGGTCCCAGCATTTACCATTTTTCTGAGACATTAGTCATATCTTCACCGCCCAGACTCCTGACTATCTGATTATTTCTGATTATCATGCATTCATTAATGTTAACAGGGAGGATATTCTTGAAGGAGGGATGTAAGATATGTACATTATTATACAAACAAGCCTTATGCTCAACACTTGTGGAGGCCCAAGTCCACTGGCCCTGTACCACGGGTAGAAACCATATCATTCTGTCTCCACCAAGGCCATACCAGACTTGGCACTTCTAGCATAGGACACCTTCTAATATATTTTCTCAGACTATGATGAAATATATTTTCACGTAAGTTTTCCAAAGAAATAGAACCATTAAGAGATAAATAAATATTGATACATATATGGATCTATTGTGAGAAATTTTGGCTTAAATTATTATAGAAGTTGAGTGGACCAAAATCTGATTCTGCAAGCTGTAGATCAGTCAGTGGTGTAATTACAGGCAAGATCAAAGACTATTCAAGAGAGCCGGCTGCATAGGTGCCACTCCTTGAGAAACAATCACTAGTTTTCTAGTACAGACAGGGAAGGAGGAAGATGGTGTGCATGAGGCTGGGAGGAGGAGAAAGAGGAAGGTTGGAGTCTTTTTTTCCCTCTACATTTTATTCTAGTCTGGCTCTCAAAGGATTACACTATGTCTACCTACATGGCAGGGTGATTTATTTTATTGGGTTCACTGATTCCAGGGCTAATATTGTAGGGAAACATTCATGAACCTTGGAATAGTGCTTAACCGGATACATAGTTATCTCCTGAGCTAGTCAAGTTGACATACAAAGTCAGATACTGTGACCCTAATGGGTTAGGTCACAACTGTCATTTGCAATGGGGGTGGGTTTGAAAAGCTTCTGAGAGTTTATACAAACTTGGTAGTTCAAAGAAGGGTCATGTATACCTTTGCCTCCCTATGGATTGAAACACCAGCGGGTTTCTTTTCCTGGCACTTGAAAGCTACTTGAAACTATTACTATCCAGTTTGTACCTGTTGTGTATGTTTTAAATTTTCCAACCAGTGAGAGATATTTTTTTAAATCTTTACTTTCTGAAGGAAATATGAAGAATGTGTGTGGTGTCAGAAATTCGTAATTATAGCAGAGCATGGACACTTATGGAGAACAGATGTCTGACAGGGATTTTTTTTAAAAAGCACATCTTTCTAAAAGAGTCACAAGAAAGCCTCTGCATTTTCTTTCTTTCTTTCTTTTTATTTTTTTTTTACTATTTCAAATATGTTTTATGAGGTATAGACATGAACATGAATATTTTCCTAAACTTAAAAGTCATTTATATGGCACTTCTAGTTAAATGAATAGGAATAGACTAGTTAAATTGAAGATTAAATCACAAGAATAAGCATTCAAGGGCTAGAGAGATGTCACAGTGGTTAAGGGCACTGACTGCTCTTCTAGGAGTCCTGAGTTCAAATCCCAGCAACCACATGGTGGCTCTGAACCATCGGGAATGCCCTCTTCTGGTACGTCTGAAGATAGTGACAGTGTACTCACATATATAAAATAAATAAATCAAAAAAAAAAAAGAATAAGCATTGAAGAGAAATGGGGGATTTAAGCTAAAATAACATGTCAGGAAGGGAAGTAGACCAACATTTGAGAAATTCATAAACATAGGTAAAACTTGGCTCAGAGCTTCTAGATTTCCAGACATGGCCATAAAGAAAGCAATAGGATTTGTTATATATGTCCCAAGATGCAGACACATTTGTTTGGGATACATGGGATACTGAAGAAAGCCCCATTTCTATGTGAGCATTCTAAAAATGCTTCTTATGATTTTCTTCCTGTGCTAAATGCACTGAGGGACCGTAAAGATTTTTTTCCACCCCACACCCTCCTTATAGTTTCCCCTTCCCAACTGGGGTCAAGGCTAGGCCAAGTTCCCTTCTCCACCCACAGGAACATTCTTGAGTAAACAAATTCTCAGAATATACTGACTCTCTGAATAGTCCCAGGTAGAATTCAATAAGTTTGAGCTGTAAACTTGCTGATTTAACTGTGACCCTAAAACGTATAAAAACTGTTTCTAATAGACATTTGGGGTTGCCTTCTTTTCACTCACCTTAAGGGGCTGATTGAAAGTTGACCCCGATGTGCCAGAAAATAAACCTCTTGCTTTTGCATCGATCTACATCTCAGTGTCTCAAGATCACACTCGGGGTGTCTCAAAGTAAATACCACTGACTTTGGGTTGGAAGGTGTATTAGTTAGGGTTTTACTGCTGTGAACAGACACCATGACCAAGGCAAGACTTATAAAAAACAAAATTTAATTGGGGCTGGCTTACAAGTTCAGAGGTTCAGTCCATTATCAAGGTGGGAGCATGGCAGTATCCAGGCAGGCATGGCGCAGGAGGAGCTGAGAGTTCTATGTCTTTATGTCTTCATCCAAAGGCTGCTAGTGGAAGACTGACTTCCAGGCAACTAGGGTGAGGATTTTATACCCACACCCACAGTGACACACCCATTCCAACCAGGTCACACCTATTCCAACAAGGCCACACCTTCAGATGGTGCCACTCCCTGGTCCAAGGATATACAAACCATCACAGGGAGGCACGTCTTGCATCTGAGGGCTTGTCTGGGATTGACTAGACTGATCAGAGGGAAAAAGATTGTGCTTAGCAATGGCAACAGATGCCTACGTAAGTGTTTGTCTCTCTGTCTTCTGCTTTCACTTTTGGCTCCCCATCACCTCCCAAGAGGGAGCTGGGAGGAATTTGCTCCTTTTGGAAAAGGCAAGACACAGAATCAGAGGTAGCTGACTGAGTCTTGCCATAAACTGTTTTCTGCATCCACTGCCAGGGTGAACTGTATATAAACTAGTTTCTACACCCATGGCAGGGGTGAACTGTGTGTTGATTGTCTTTCTCTGTTTGCTGGTGTTGGTTATCTCGTTCTGTGTTCTTTCACTTGGACTGATGACATTTTTGGAGATGGGACAGACTGAATCTACCCCACTAAACATCCTAGTTAACTGTTGGATGGAAGATTGGGAAAAAGAAAACTTGTCAGTAGTAGTAAAGAAGGGCAAGTTAGTCACTCTCTGCTCCTCCGAATGGCCCATCTTCAGAGTAGGCTGGCCACTCAAGGGAACCTTTGACTTGCAGGTAATCAAAGCAATAGAGAAAAGAGTCTTTAGGCCAGGATTCCTGGGGCACTCAGACCAAATGCAGTTATCTGTATGGATCTAATGGAGGATATCCTTCCTCCCCTGAATAAAAGCTTTTTGTCTTTGACTCTCACAGGTCCTGGCCAAGAAGGAGAAGAACGCTGTAGAGACCAACAAGTATGTAAAAATCCTCCAGGACCTTCAAGACCCTTCCATAGCAGATCTGCTACTGATGGATCCTCCACTCCCTTAACTCCCAACCATGGCCCCAATTCCCACAGCTCCTCCTCAAGGATATCCCTTGAGCCCTTGTCCATCATCCCTAAACTCCCTTCCTCTGGCCCCAGCAAGGGGGTAGAGTGGGGAGGGACCCTTGGAATTAGGACTGGCCATGGGGACCTGGAGCAACAGTGGCCCTCCCCCTCCGAGCCTATGGCCCTTAGATGAGGATTACAATCAGACCATGCAATATTGGCCTTTCTCTTTGGCCAACTTGTACAACTGGAAGTTCCACCCCCACTTCCTTTTCAGATAACCCCAGGGGCTGACTAATCTCTTTGAGACTGTTTTATTTCCACATCAGCCTACTTGGGATGATATCCAACAACTCATGATAGTGCCCTTCACAACTGAAGAGTGAGAGAGGATAAAGCAGGAAGCAAGAAAGAATGTCCCGTCAGACACGAGGGCACTATCTATTGACCAGACCATCATCAACAGCTGGTTTTCACTGACTAGACCTGACTGAGACTTTAATATTGCCATAAGGTGATATTAAAGGTAAGCGGCAACTGAAGGTATGTCACCAGGCACCATTAGCAGGTCTCAAAGGTACTGCACAACGACCCACAACTTTGACCAAGTTATGTGAGGTTAGACAGGGATCAGATGAGTTGTCTGCTGCCTTTCTAGAGCATTCCACCAGTACACACTCTATGACCCCAGCAGCAAGGAGCACAAGCTACTGTGACTATGGCTTTTATAGACCAGGCTAGTAGAGACATCAGGAAAAAGCTTCAGAGACTAGAGGGACGACATGATAAGTCATTGAGGAATTTAGTGTAGGTTGCTGAGAAAGTCTACCATAACAAGGAGACAGAGAAGGAAAAGAATCAAAGAAAGATAAGGGAAGAGGATGAAAGGGAGATGATAAAAAACAAAAGTGACAGGAAAGGAATTTACAGAAAATCTTGGCTACAGTAGTTAGGGAAAGCAGACAAGAGAGACTCCTATCAAAGAGAGACAGAAAAAACCCTTGAAAAGGACCAGTATGCCCCAAAATGTCAACGGTGTTAGCCTCAGGTAAAGACAGTGATTAGGGGAGACAGGGTTTAGACCCCCTCCCTGAATCCAGGGTAACTATGAAAGTGGAGCTAATTGCCCCCACCAAAGCCTTGAAACGTGGAGCCAGCATGAAAAATAACATCTATGAGGATAGCAGGTATGCCTTTGCCACAGCTCACGTCTACGTGGCTGTACACCAAGAGAGAGGACTGCTCATATCAGAGGGAAAAGAAATAAAAAAACAAGCAGGAAATCTTGGATCTGATGAAGTCAGCAAGTGTGGGTATTATTCATTTCCCAGGACATCAGAAGGGAAGAGACTCAGTGGTCCAAGGCAATAACCAGGCAGATCACATGGCTCAAGACTTGGCTATGTAGAAGCCTATCCCGGTTATGGGCCTGCAAGAGACACCTGCTGGGGAATGGCACTGGTCTAAGGGATGGCCTCACTTAAATATACTGAAGAAGACAGGACTCAGATTGCTAGCCACCCTACCAACTATTACCTAGAGAAGGAAGGACAATGGCACACACAAGAAGGGAGAACCATATCTCTCAGAAAGTAAGCAAAAGACTTACTAGGCCAAATGCAGAGATTGACTCATTTAGGGGATAAAATGCTTGTGCAAGCAGTTAAGGGATCTAAAGTATATATAATGGACCTCAGGTTTTGGGCCAGAGATATAGTAGAATAGTGTAAGGTATGCCAGCAAGTGAATACTTATGTGGCCAAGAGTAAACAGGACAAAAGACCTAGGGGAGAGTGACCTGGAGTATATTGGGAGGTCAATTTTACAGAAGATAAGCCAGGAAAATATGGTTCCAAATACCTTCTAGTGTTTGTGGATACTTTCTCTGGATGTGTTGGGGTTTTCCTCACCAAGCAGGAAACAGCTTCCATGGTAGCCAAGGGATATTAGAGGAAATTTTCAGATTTCCCAAGATAATTGGACTGGACAACAGTCCTGCTTTTGTCTCTAAGGTAAGTCAGTAATTGGCAGAGATATTGGGGACTAATTGGAAGCTCCATTGTGCATACCATACCCAGAGATCAGGGCATGTAGAGAGAATGAAGGAACTCTTATAGAGACCATAACTAAATTGTTATTTGAGACTGGCACTGACTGGGTGGTGCTCCTTCCCCTGGCCCTGTTCTGAGTCCAGAACACCCCCTACTTTAACCTGACCGCTTTTGAGATCCTGTATGGGACCTCCAACTTCCTTGACTCTAGCTTCTAACCCTCCCAGAGTGACTTTTCAGGGTGACAAGTATCTTATGGATTGACTGCAAGCTTTCCAGATCAGCTACCAGGAATTGTGGCCTAGCTTAGTGTTAAGAGACATCATGCTGAAAACTTGGAACAAAGTGAGAACAGCCATTCCTGGTGTTCTTGACCACCCTTACCTCTGTTAAAGTGGATATAGTAACTGCATGAGTTCATGTAACTCATGTCAGACTAGCACCTGCACCTGACACTAACTGAATAGCAGCCAGACACCTGAATAACCCCCTTCTCAAGGCCAGAGAAACCATGAGATGCCTATGGTGTATCTTCCAGTGCTGAGCCTCAGCAACCCCCACAATCCTACCAAAGTGACTTGGCAAGTACTCTCATCCACTGGGGATATAGCTTGGTCCACTACAGAGGAACACCCACCTTTTATTTGGTGGCTAGACCTTGTCTTTGACCTCTCTAAGCTAGCAGTGGGCCTTGACTCCTGGTATATCCCCACCCTAGAGACAAAGGGGGGATTATCTGAATGTGGGGGACAAGGGACTTGTGAATCTAAACTGTGTCCCAGAAGTGGCCTTGGAGGATTGGGCTGAGGGTGCAAACACTCAAAGTTGTGGAGTGTCCTGCGAGGAACCCCCCCCGCCCCATATATGTATGTCCCCGAGATGGGACAAGCCAGCAGCAGGCCCATCAGTGTTGAATGGGGGTGACCACTTTTTCTGTGCTACCTGGGGCTGTGAAACATTGGGAAACACATACTGGAGACCATTCTGGGATAGTTAAAGATTCAATGGCCAAGGTGAGAGAAGGGCTAGCCAAGCAGAAGAGAGAAAGAGAACAGAGTCAGAACTGGTTTGAATCTTGGTTTAACTCCTTCCCTTGGTTACCCACCCTAATATACACCTTATTAGAACCTCTTATTATTCCCCTACTATTGTTGACCTTTGATCCTTACATATTGAACAAGCTTATAGCCTTTATAAAAGAGAAAATAGGAGCAGTGTAGCTGATGGTTCTGCCCTAACAGTATGAGATTCTGAGGATAGGACCTGAAGAATATGAGTTAGTTACCCAAGGCCCCTGAGCATAGCTCTAGGATTGGAGCTTATACAAGAAAAAAAGGGGGGAATGAGGGACCATAAGGGCCAGTCCCCCACTCTCATTACAGCTTCTCCCTCCTGTCTGGGGTAAAGGCTAGGCCAAGTTCCATTCTCCACTCACAGGAACATTCTCCAGTGAAAAATTCTCAGAATGTCCTGATAGTCACCTGACCCTCTGGAAAGTCCCAGGTAGAGTTCAAATGCATGTCATACTTGCTAGCAAATAGATTTAAAGGTCTATATGCTTAGCCAATAAGTTTGAATGGTAACCTTGCTGAAGTAACCTATGCCCCTAAAAAGTATAAAAAGTGCTTGTAATAGCCATTTGGGGTCACCTTCTCGTCACTTGCCTCAAGGGATTGATTGAAGGCTGACCCTGATGCACCAGAAAATAAACCTCTTGCTTTTGCATCAATCTATGTCTCAGTGTCTCACTCAGGGGCATCTCAAAGTAATTACCACTGACCAAGGGTTGGGGTTTTACTGCGTGATCTGTGGTCATAGCTCAGTGTGGTCACTGCTGTTGTTGATTGCTGTTCTTTTCTTTCTTTCTTTCTTTCTTTCTTTCTTTCTTTCTTTCTTTCTTTCTTTCTTTCTTTCTTTCTTTCTTCCTTCCTTCCTTCCTTCCTTCCTTCCTTTCTTTCTTTCTTTCTTTCTTTCTTTCTTTCTTTCTTTCTTTCTATTTTTTTAGAGATTTATTACATTTATATGTAAATGTACTGTAGCTGTCCTCAGACACCCCAGAAGAGAGAATCAGATCTCATTACAGATGGTTGTGAGTTACTATGTGGTTGCTAGGATTTGAACTCGGGATCTTTGGAAGAGCAGTCAGTGTTCTTAACCACTGAGACCTCTCTTCAGCCCTTGATTGCTGTTCTTTACACATGATTCTCAAGTTTAGCACAAATCAGACCACCTCATAGGTTATTTTTGTAGTATTCATTTTGTGAACTAGAGAGAGGTGATAACACTGTTCTGAAATTAAAACCTATGTTATGACTAGATATAATCAATATTGTACACGTTTTATTTAGTCTTTTGAACCAAAGTAACAACTGTTGTTCTGTGAACATGAAGCTGTGACTCTGATATGCAGAATAAAAGCATAACTAATTGGAGATCCGAATCCAGCTTTTTGTCCCTATTCTTGGCTTCTAGACATAATTCTGCATCTTATGAGGAATGAAGGGGTCTATCACTCAAAACTGAGTGAGTTTAACACATTTGTCAGTTATCACTCATTTTATTTCCTTTTGCCACATTTGTTTTTGCTGAAATGAATCAGGTTTATATTCCTTGGCAAGTGCCTACAGAGCAGGTGTTCTATGTCACTCAGTGCCAAAAAGCAAGCTTTACCAGTCTGCTAATACAGACAGATTTTCTTGAAGAATGAGGTTACTAACAAGGACATCTACTCAAATAGAATTTAACCCCAAATTCTTACTAAGTATCCATAACCTGTCTGTAATATTGTTATGTCTTATTTCAATTGAAAATTCATGTTAATATATACACTGGGGAGTTTCAGGACCATAGATGAAAGTTCAAACTACTAATGGGGAAAATATTTTCCTATCTCTATTTTCTTAGAACAACTTGTGGATTATTCTGTTGATACATGATTTTCTCAGAAGTCAGTAATATGTGTCCCTTCTCTTTTTCACCTCTCATAGGTACTTATAGGATGTTTGTCACAGAAGATGTTTAGTAAGAGTCACTCATGTTTCTTTTATAGGAAGAAGTTTCCAGAAAGGCTTGAATTGACAATACAATTGTTGTTTGGTGATAAGAGGCAGAGTGGCCTTGATCCTGCTTATTAATAAAAGCATTAAATATCTTCCTAGGCTGAGATTCTGAATTTCTTACCCCATTGCAGTAAGCCCATTGCTACGTATAAACCCAATATAAAATACCTCTGGCCTGTTTTCTTGCACATGCTTAGGCCACTATATGCTATCTCTGTATCATAGAGTTCAAGGAGAGGCAGAGTGAAGAGGACACATGGTCATCTACTGAAAGTAGATATCTCTTTTTTTTATATTTCTTTGAGGGAAAAAAAGCTGAGCTTCTTCAAAGTATGTAGGACAGACACTCTTAGAAAGTTTGTCTATCAACATGTGGCAAAAGCAGACTTCTCTTTACCTACAAATCTCTTTATAGGGTGTACTTTGGGCACGATCACAATTGTCTCTTGTGAAAATAAACCAATATGATCAATGTTTGTGTTTTTTGAATATCTAAAAGTTAATAAAATCAAGACAGAGAAATGCTTGCTACAATCACTACTCATCTATCTTCAACAATACTGGGAATTGGAAACATTTAGTTTGTTCTTCAGGTTTTTAGATAGCTACATGGCAGCAAAGAGTGCCTAAGCATCCTTCCAGCATGCAATGATAGGCAATAGAAGGTCGTCCTCTTGAGATGTTCTTCATGGCTCAGGTTGAGTGAGGATTATTTAATAGTGACATTATTTTCTACAACAAATTGCACACAAAGAACATCTAATCTACAAATGTATCCTTATGCCAAATACTGACTTGGATCTGAAATGCCAATGACATATATTTAGGCACGTTTCCCCTGCTATGAGGCAAAACTCATTACGATGCAATCACTTTAAACGAGGGTGCATATGGGTTATTAAGTATCAAACTGTGTGTGTTTATTGCTCGTTACTATATTTAGAAGTTTAAATAGCTTTACTGCTTTGAGAGGTAGTTGTTAGCTTTCAAATATTTAAAACTGAAACAACTAAACTGTTCATTTATTCCAAGTTCATGATTTTGTTTAGACAGGAACAAAGTGTTCTCCATGTGTAACTTTCCGTCAGTGAAGAGAAATTCAGGTACAGAATCTAGAAAAGACATTTTCTAAACTTAAGTTATCAATGAGAAGAAAGGCAATGTAGATTATGTTGAGGCTCTTGTCTGGAACAAACAGGCTTCTGAGGAAAAGTTGAGTTTTTGTTTACCATAAAGCATTTTCTCTGAGGCAGTGACTTAGTGGTTGCTAAAATCTGGAACCTTCAAGATCTAGACTGCTTCCCTTTCTAGATATTAGAATCTAGTACCAAAGGGGAGCATTTCTTTATGACAATTGCTAAATTTCAAACTCAAATTCAGAAAAAGTATATATAAGAGTAATAGCCTGCCTCATATCAGTTATAACTAATTGAGTTTAGTTAAAGACCTTGAGAACTGTGCCAAAATGTATTAAAAGTCTGTATACCAAGCTATAACTTATACTGAAAATTCTTAAGAGAAAATTTAGTTTGATGAACTTGTTTGTTTTTGTTTTGTCTTATTTTACAATGAAACAGTAGATTTAATACAAGAGACAGTCACTGGACATCATTTAAAGTTATAGTTTTGATCTATATGACAATTTTCTTACATACATGGAAATAATCACAGTTGATAATTAGACTTTCTTCTTTGAAACAGTGCTTTTTATAGGTATTTTCATATGGAATGCCTGAAACTAATGAAAGCCATAGTTTTGAATAATGAAAATGTGGACATATAAGTTCCTTAATTTCCATACTACCCTTAAGTAGGCTTCTCCACATCTTCTTTTCTATGTTTTTAAAGGCATCTGTAGTAATTCTGATTGCTACTCTATGGAGAAACCTCAGTCTATCCTCCCTCAGGGACCATGAAATTGGTGGAAGCTCCTGCAAATACTTTGCCTATAAACTGTTGCTCCTTTAAGCACTTTGCAGTACAGTAGGTTTGTAGTGTGTAGAGAAAATATCTTATGCACTGTATGGATGCATCATCTGCCAGTCAAAAGATCTAGGGCCTATAAGAAAGGGTAGAATAGAAAGTGGGGGTATCTGAGAGGCAGAAAGACTTCTGGGATAGAGCCAGGCACAGGGAGATTTGCCCAGGAAAATGTGACAAGACATATGGTACCCAAGCACAGGCAACCAGCCACATAACAGTATGTAGATTAAAATAAATGGGATAATTTAAATTATGATCTAACAAAAAAGCCTAGCTATACAGCCAAGGTATTTGTAAATATTTTTTGAATATGAACCTTATTTCTGGGAGCATGGGACTGGAAGGAAGAAACAGACCTAACTTCTACACTACTGAGCAGGCTGTATTGAGTAAATCCTACATTAGTGGGTAGTCCTGAACAGTGGAGGTTGTAGTTTAGCAGTTGTTCCTGATTTTTTTTTTTTTTTTGTACTAGAGAGTATACTACTCAGGATTTCCACTATGTGAGGCAAGTGCTCTGCCACTGAGCAGGTGCTCATCCACAGTCCTTGGAAATTATGTTTGAACCCTCCCCAAAAGTTAGGGCAAATTACTTCTGATAGTCCAATAGATACTTGCTAACTTTCTTGACTTGTCCTTTCAACCATTTGAATAAATCCATTTAACAATGTTACAAGATGTACTTCTCCTTTTCAAGAGTGCACTGCTGGTGAAGTTTATTCAATTTTATTTCTCCAAGGGATTACGTTTTACATTGAGAAGCCTTGGAGGATACATTTGTTGCTGAGGGCACCATTTTCTGACAGCTGCAATCTTCCCCAGTGCCAGAGTTTTGATATATAAACTGGTAGAAAGAGTAGTATTTTGCTTCTGTAAGACCTTGATGTTTAAAATCCATTAAAAATAATGATGATTTCTTTCTTTGTGACTAGTTAGCAGCAACTTAGGGGATTCTTCATGTTCATTTCACTGTATCTCATTTCATAGTTCAATTATAATTAAGTACCTAAGCAAAGGTACTTTATGAAGAGTCTACCATAAACCTATACTCACCGAGTACCGAGTTCTTGAATGGTAAAAGACTCAATTCAGAAACAATGAGAGACACAGATTCAGTCTTCAACAGGAAGACAGTGTGTTAAGGAGGATTAAAATATATTCAAACCATTTTACTATAAAGCAACATCAAAAGCATGCAACATTTTAAATCATGTGCAACGAGTGTTTATTCATAAGTTGGTGGAACATGCATTGGCAATGAGACTGGGACTGTAAACCTCAAGTTTTATTTTTATGAAACTATATTGAGTATATATTTGTGTTTAGCATTTAGGTGAATATATGTTGCATATGCATGAATATATGCTGCATATGAATGGATATAAGCATGCATTTGTAATTTCTCAGCCTTTTAATCAATACAGCCTCTTTCTACTCATAGTAAATAGTAGTAAATTTAGCATACATACTTATCCCTATTAGAAACAACTAAAAAAATCAATACCTAAAAGTATATAGTTAAGAAAACAAAAAAGGAATAATGTGGAATAGCAAATTGTATTTTATTAATTACATAAAATTGAGAGTTATTTTTAACATAAACATAAAGGACAAAGAAAAATCAAAAAAACTGAAAAATTTTGGAAGTATTAAAAAATTACAACAAATGATAACACCAAAAATAAACATAATAAAAAATATGTCTAGACTCTCCAGAGGAAAATGAACAGATGATCAAAAGCACATGACACTGTGGTCTACATATCTTGGACAAGTGCCATTTAAAGCCACAAGGATAAAAAGGGAAATCAAAAGTAATTTTTTTAAATAACTACAACAATACATTTTAAATATCTAAGAATAGATTTAATCAAAGGAGATGAGTGGCTATTACAAAAAAAAAAAAAAGGTAAAAACTTTGAGGAGTAAACCAAAAGAGGGAAAGATATCCCATGTTTATGGATTGGAGAATTGATACTGCTAAATACCCCTACCACCCAGTGTAGTGTACAGAACCAATGCAATTCTTATCAGCCAGTATTGACATTCCCTTTAGAACTGGAAAAATAATAATACAATTTATTTAGAGTCATATAAAATACAAACCTTCAAACTGTTTTCAGCAAAAAAGAACAAAGCAGGAAGTGTTACAATCTGTGTCTTCACACAGTTTAGCAAACTGAATCAATAAAACAGAACAGTCTTGGTATATCTGTGGTCATATTTAACAAGGTACGCCTACAATTAAGCCTTTATATCTTCTCCAATTAACTGATTTTTGACAAAAATAGTAAAACATTGTCTGGGAGGAAGGACAGACTTGCAGTTGATGCCAGGAAAATCAGATCACATGTAGAGGAGTTACTATTGACTCCTGCTTCTCCATGGTTACAAAAATTAATTTATGCTGGTGTTGTAGCTCAGTGGTAGAATACGCTGTTAATAAGCACTAAGTCCTAAGTTCAATCCTTAGCCCTGCGCAAACCAAACCAAATGAAACTCAAACAGAATTAAATGTTTAAATGTATAGGCTGCAATTATGAAAAGACTGAAGAACATGAGGGAAATCCTTCAGAGCACTGTAACATACAAAGATTTTGAATAAGATTCCCAAATTTCTATTCCTGAACAAGCATCATGACTAAGAAGCAAGTTGGGGAGAAAAAGGTTTACTCAGCTTACACTTCCACATTGTTGTAGATCATCAAAGGAAGTCAGGACTGGAACTCAAGCAGGTCAGGAAGCAGGAGCTCATGCAGAGGCCATGGAGGGATGTTTTTTACTGGCTTGCTTCCCCTGGCTTGCTCAGCCTGCTCTCTTATAGAACCCAAGACTACCAGCCCAGAGATGGTCCCACCCACAAGGGGACCTCCTCCCTTGATCACTAATTGAGAAAATGCCCTCCAGCAGGATCTCATGGAGGCATTTCCTCAAGGGAGGCTCCTTTCTCTGTGACAACTCTAGCTTGTGTCAAGTTGACACACAAAACCAGCCGGTAAAAAGAGAATGCAAAACTGAAAATCCCCTGCACAGGAAAGGATACTACAAGTCAATAGGCAACTACAAGAGAGATAATATTTTGAAATGATATGCTTTGTAAAGGGTGGACATTCAGAATATACAAGGAGTTCCAAAACATAGCTTATAAAAGAATAATCAAAGATATCTCTAAGAGAAGACACAGAAAGGCAACACACAGGGACAGGAAATAAACAATCAATACTACTGATCATCAAGGAAATGCAAGTGAATCGCAGTGAGGTTTCACCTCTCCCCAGGAAAAATACACAGTACTAACAAGACAAAACATAACAAGTATTAATGGGGTTATAGAGAAAAGGTAATTTTTATATATTGTACATAGCTATGAAATTTTGCTGTTGTGTTTTTTGAAATGATACCAGTTTTTGTTTGTTTGTTTGCTTTTGTTTTTTATGAAAGAATGATAAGACTACTGTACCATCACACAAGTCACTCCTGGATTTTTTCCAAAGGAAATGAATTCAAAATATCAAAAGACATCTAAACTCTCATGTTTATTGCAGAAATATTCAAAATGGCCAAAACAATTAACAATTTAAATGCTGATCAACTGACTAATGAATAAGGAAAATGTGCACATACAGAGTTAAATGCTAGTCAGCAATAAATAGGAGTGAAATTCTATCATTTGCAATAACTTGGATGGAACTGAAGAAGATTGCTTAAATAAGTCAAGCACAGAAATGTAACATAATAATACTTCTACTAGATAGGGGTGAGATTGTTGTTTTTCCATTTATTCAAGAGTTAAAAGACAAGAAGAAAGTCTAGAGAGAAGTTCATCAAGGTGTGTTGTCGTCGTCATGTTTTGTTGTTGTTGTTGGTTTTTTTTTTGTTTTTTGTTTTTTGTTTTTTCTGAGACAGGGTTTCTCTCTGTAACCCTGGCTGTCCTGGAACTCACTCTGTAGACCAGGCTGGCCTCAAACTCACAAATCTGCCTGTCTCTGCCTCCCAAAAGGTGTTTGCCACCACACTGCTCAGCAAACATATTTTGCTTTTTGTTTGTCTTTTCATATGGTACAGACTCCTTAGACAGAAGTATCCCAGGTTTTCAATACTGAATCTAAGGGCACTCAGGTAGATTTTTTTTAAAGATTTAATTCTTTCATTCTGGTGACTTTGTTTCATCTATGGACTCTAAGGTGTTCACACTTCGGGCATGGAGATTGGGTCTCTTTATGCTTTCACCTGCTGATAGGCTTCCCATCTTGGTGCATAAACGTGAAAATAGCTATCATAGGGTCCCTGTCTGGGTCACGGGTTTATAGACCAGTTTTGGTTGGGTGAGTTTAGGAGTTTTCTGAAGTCCTCTTCTTTTGGGTATACTAAGGAAAGAGAAGCTTACTGTGTGAGGAAATTGACCAGCTTTCCTTTCTCCCTTCTGCCTCTCACAGTGTCCATGGCTTCATTAGTCACATGCAGCATCTAAAAATGTTTTCTCTCAGAAATTTGAAGTAATTAGTTACCAGAGGCTAGGGGAAGTGACAGGACACAGAGAAAGAAAAAAGTTGGTAAGTGATTTCAATTATGTGAGATCTGGAGCACATTTGTGTACAGTTATGAATATATGTCAGATATATACCTCAGAAAGCTTGAAGAAAGGATTTTGATAGATTTTACCAAAAATCAACAAAGATTTCAGGAGGTTGTACCATTGAAATTGATTTAGACATCACATATTCACATGTATTAAGATAACTTATAATGTCCCAACTAGTATGTAGAATTAAAAAAAAATTGTCATTTAAGAAATAAATTCAAGAAGAAGAAAGTCATAAAGAGACAATTATGTCTCAGTAATTAGAATACATGAATCTAAAAATATGACTACTATCAACTGTTGGCAGAACTCATATACTGTTGGGAGGAATGCAACTGCTATAATAACCACTTTATAGACCACTATAAATTTTATTATAAAATTAAAGATATATGTATCCCATGAGCAGCTTATTTCTGGGTATTTACTAGAAATCAATCAAAGCACATTAAACAGTAAGACTTATAAGTGATTGATAATAAACTGGGAAAGCCTTCAAACTGATCATCTGTCAAGTGCTGAATGGATAAATAAGTTGTAGACCATTTCACAGTGTATTAGGTAAGCATCGGTGTTGATGTTGTACAGCTACAGTCTATGAATTGAGACATTCCCTCCTGAGGTCAGGCTCCTTATAACTCTGGAAGCAAATGAAATCTTAAAGTCTCAGGAAACAAGCAAAGGTTAGAACTGAAAGAACATTTCTAGTTAGTCAAGCAATTCAAGCTGCTGGGTAAAGGAGACTCTCCTACTAGCTTAGCTACTGAGCTCCAGAGATACAGCCTTGGTTAGCCATCATTCATGCTGGGGATGCTTGGATGATGAAGCTGTTGTCGAGTCATCCATGTTTTTATTGAGAACCCTTCACCCGACCTCTTATAAATAACCACATTAAACCTACTAGTTCACTAAACTAGGTTTGGATATAACTGTTTCTTTCTCATCACTGCCTTATCTACAGTGTCTAGGTGCTTATTTATATCTCCCCAAGAAAGCTTATACAGCACAGTGTGTGTGACTGAAATAGAGGTGGACAGAACCAAAGATGAGCTGGTGCTATGGTATGCAACAGAGGCTGTTTTGGGTGAGAGAAGAGCAGTTGAAGACTATCTCAGTGTGGCTACCTATCCTCATTTGGTATGGGAGTGAGTGCTATAATGGTAGTCAGATGCTTCTTAAGATGAGTAATGGGACACCAAAGTCCAGGTATCTGAGAATGGAACATTCTTGGGAGCAATCACAGAATGTCTGTATTCTTCTATGTAGTACAGGTTACAGTGCCTCTTGGATAAATGGGATTAACCACTAGAGTATAGGGATGTCCTCCAAACCACAGATGGGTTATAAAACATATTAAATTCATATAGTTAGCATGTGTGTGAAGGGATCATAAGCAAATTGTAGTATCAGGTTCATGGACATTTTTGTAAGTGTCCATTAATGAGACTAAGGTTCAGCTTGATTCCTAGGAGTAAGGAATTTATATAAGTTTGGACTATAATAAAAAACAAAGACAAAAACAAAAGAAAACAAAAACAAAAATCAGAAACATATGGATGTCATGTATTACAACAGCCTCTGATTTGCCAAGGAACATGTATAGGGACAGGATAAAAGGTCAGTTATTTTTTCCATTTTTTTTAACAACTGCTAGAGCAATGGAAAGAGAATACAAATTAGACATGCGCTAAAACCTAGCATCTAAGAGCAAAGAATATAAAGAAAAAATAGACAGGGAAGACAGAAGTGGTAAAAGTAATAGAAGGTAGCCCTCAAGTCTGGTTTTTAATACAGAGGAAGAAGGAAACCACGATTCAGATGCATACAAGGGTCTTCAGAGTGGCCTACTAGAAGACACTATGGCAACATGGCATGGTCAGTATCTGGAATGACTGCATTGGGAGAATCTTTTAAATGAGTGAAAAAGCCTCTTATGCCCTGGTTCATGGGGCTGTAGGGCATGACAGCAGATAATCGTGAAAATGTGGAAGTAGAGAAACTCAGTAATGCAACGACTCATCAGTCTTAGAACACAGTCAACATCACCTAAGGAAATGAGACTGGCTCCAAAGAGCAATTAAGGCCATCCTTCAATAGCTGATATCACCATGAATATGAGGGACTATACAGCAATAAAGGAAGGGCAGTTATTCATAAAGAGACGTGGGAATGAGGAAGGTGGTATTTAAATACCCACTTCACTGAGTTGAATATGACTATACTGATGGAAACTTAAGAAAGACTTTGATTCAGCAGGAGCATTGGGACTGTTTGAGGTTTTAGCAACTTTGCTGAGGCCCATGTAGGTCATGAACTTTGATATTGGCAAAGCTCAGGGAGATCTGAATGACTTTGACTGGCATTTAAACTGGGTTTGTAAGAGAACAAACACAATCAAGGGGAAATGAGAGGAGGATAAAGTTTTCAAGAGGACCTATCCAAGTCAATTGAAGGCAAGTGTGGTACGATTCATGCTGTACTGGAGCTCCTGAGGAAACAAATTATCAGAGTCCCAGCACTTGAGATTGTAATCTTTGCAAGACTCAAAACCTGACAAAGAACTGGCTCCAGAGAGGGGAGTGCTCCTACCAGGAGCTACAACAAACATTCCACTGAACTGGAAGATCAGACTTCCCCCTGGTCATTTTGGGCTTCTAATGCCCTTAAACCAACAAGCTAAAAAAGGAATAACAGTGTTAGGAGGGGTGATAGATCCAGATTACCATGGAGAAATTGGATTACCTCTTCACAATGGTGGTAAGCAAGATTATGTCTGGAGTGTAGGAGATCCCTTAGGGCGTCTCTTAGTACTACCATGTCCTGTGATTAAAGTCAATGGGAAACAGCCTAATCCAAGCAGGATGACAAAGGACGCAGACCCATCAGGAAGAAAAGATTAAACTTGTCATAAGTGTAGGCAGTTTCCTCCTTAGAGTTTGCAGTGTAAAGTGTACTGGGGTGTTCATTTAGCCTGGGGTTCTGTCAACAGTGGCATATAACCACTTCAAAGGAAAGGGTTGTAGTGCTGTCCTGAAGGCCTGTCAGAACCAAGGACTCAGCCCTTTGGCCAGGCATAACTGGCTAGAGTATGTGGCCCTTAGTCCTAAAGAAAGGCAGTGTTTCACAGCTAGCCTTGCTGAGACCATCAGTGGTAGAGAAGGATGTTGCAACAACACTGTCATGGTGCAATGGAGTAAGATGATGCCAGAGTGGAAATGTCATGCCATCATGCAGCACAGTGCTTGCTTCAGGGAACATTGTGATAGCACAAATTGAACATGGAGATAATTCAATGCAACATTGTGAAAGCAACATTGAACATTGTGATGTCATAATGGAGATGTGATATCATGATACATATTGTGGAGGCAAAATTAAGAATGTTGAGGGCAAACAGGAGCATTATGATATCAAAAGTAAGCTATGATATCACAACTCAGAATTGTATGAATACATTTCGATGGTTTGTATATGCTTGGCCCAGGGAGGGGCAGGATTAGGAGGTGTGTGGCCCTGTTAGAGTACGTGTGTCATAGGGGGTGTGGGTTATCAAACTCTCAATCTAGCTTCCTGGAGATCAGTATTTAGCTTGCAGCCTTTAGATTAAGATGTAGAACTCTCAGCTCTTTCTGAACCATGCCTCCTTGGATGCTGCCATCTTCCCACCTTGATCATAATGGACTGAACCTCTGAACCTGTAAGCCAGTACCAAATAAATGTTGTCCTTCATAAGAGTTGCCTTGGTCATGGTATCTGTTTCACAGTGGTAATACCATATATGTAACATTCTGATATCACTTTGGACCGTGTGACAATACAATGGACATGTAATATTGCTCAATGGAGCACATTATGTAAAATGTTTCATTTGCTTGAACAATGTAGCCTTATGATGTCATAACCAAGAATTCCATCAGTATAATGGAATGAAGGATTTGCAAATTCTAATATTGTGGTATCATTTGCAGGATGGTGAGCAGAGTGGATCACTATGATGTTCTAGTGATACCAGGAATGTTAGAGAAGGATATTGAGATTGCAATATGGAAGACTGTGTAGTCACAGAGGAGCTGTGGCATCACATGGAGCATTGTGTTAGACAGGGTGGAGCAATGTGATGACACAATGTAAAACTGAGATGGAAAGTCTAGCATTGAGAAGTCACAATGACTATAGTGGGGGAGCGATGAAAATTATAGCATTCATAATATTTTTCTATGTTTAATTATTTGTATATATGTATGATGGTTTGAATGAAAAGATTCCCCCATAAGCTTATGTTTGTGAGTCTCCATAACTTGGTCCCAGTTAGTGGCTCTGGTTCTATAAAACAAAATGCATGTTTTGAATGGAGAAAATATCCTAGAAGTAGGTTTTGGATTTTATAGCCTCACCCCATTTACTATTCTCCTTATTCTTCATATGTGAGAATGGAATGAAATCAGCCATCTTCTTGATCCTGTTTCCATGCCAGGCCTTTTATACTATCATGTACTCTCCCTCTGGAACCCTACAATTATACAAATGCTCTCTTCCATAAGTTGTTATTAGTTATAGTATTTTATTACAGCAAAGGAAAGTAACTAAGGCAGAATTTGGTTCCAGAAGAAATAAGGTTGATGCTATGAAGAAACTGATTGGGTTGGGTTTTTCATGAGTGTAGAAGATTTTTAAAGTTTGGCCTATAAAAACAATTGAATACTGTAAGCAGAGCTTAATGGGCCAGTCTAGTGGGATCCTGGAAGACAATAGTGCTCAAAGGGATGCTAACAGTGGGTGGTCACTCATGAGATTTCAGGTGGGAAAGAGTACTCCATTAGCCAACATAGTATTTTGGCAAAGAATCTGGTTACATTCTGCCTGTGTCTCAACAACCAGTCTGAACATAAATTAAAAGTTATGGGTTATATTCTTTGGCAGGTGAAATTTCAAGACATAATAGTTCTTTAAATCTGAGGCAAGGTTATTATTAATTACTCTTACGCAGATTTACAACATAAAGAACTAACAAAAAGAAATGAAAATTTTACCACTTGGAGAGAAGAAGGTCAGTAGGAATCTTAATGTTGCAGTTGGAGCATATGCCTAAAAGGAGGCAATAACTGTGAATGCAATTAGTGAAAAAACCTCTTGTTCTGCATTGAAAGAATAGGAAAGTTACCTTTAAGGTAAGACACCACTCAGCTAGACCTTCAGTTTGTGAAAGAATAAAACCCAAGTGGTTTCCTACTCCCATAAATAATCTACACACAAGACCAGCTGATAATGTGGTGTAAGAGGACAAGGGTCCATTGCAAGTCCCTGAGAGAAGTTATGTGAACTGTACATGGCACTGTCTCTGGATACGAGAAATATGCAAGACTGAGGAGGTTGTGGATTCTTCTTCTGTGGATTTGGAGCTACTAAGGCCAGACAGCATGTATTAAGATCAGTCTCTTTAAGGAAATCTTGAGAGGCTACTGTGTAAAGCTATGGGGATGAAGCTTGGGTATGATAGAGACCCCACAATGCTGGAGATAACAAGTCATGAGACATCAGCCATGAGCAGTTGCATATTTATTATTAAACCAGTCCTAGAGGGATATATATGTTGCAGGCAAATAAGTATAAAGAAAAGAGCCTTTTTAGCCCCCTTGAAGCTTGAGATGGAAACATGGACCTACAATGATTTGGAGTTTGCTCTGCTGGTTTGTTCTTGCTTGGGTCAGCCTTTCCTCACTATGCTACCCTTCCCTCCATTTTGGAATTAGGATCTATATTCTGTGCCATTGTGTGTTGAAAGTATGTGATTTAAAATTTTTAATTTTTTATATTTTTACAGAGGTTCACAGTTAAGTTTGCCTTTAGTCTCAAAACAGACTTTGGGTTTTTAAATAGTGTTGGGACTATTAAAGCCTATGGGCACTTTTCAAATTGAACTAGATATACTTTGTATAATGAGATGGCCATGAGATCCGGGGCCTATTGCATTGCTTTGAAGGAAAAAATATTCTCCACAGGACCATGTATTTGAATATTTTGTCTCCAGTTAGTAGTGCTAGTTAGAGATGTAATACTGTCTTTAGGAGATGCAGCCTTGCTAGAGGAAACATGTAGGGGCATCCTTTGATGTTTCATAGTCTTGCCCCAACTTGATTTTTCTCCTCTTACTGTGTGTGAAAGGAGTGTGAGCTTCCAGCTCATGCCTTCTTGTATTATGGATTCTCTCTCTGTAAGTGTAAAATAAAATAATCCCTTTATACTTTTAAGTTGATTAGGGTATTATATCACATCTAAAGAAAAGCAATGCAGTGTTAGTATGGATGAGGCTATGTAAACAAGTGAGGGTGACTACAGAGGCCATAGTGATTGGGTGCCTTGAAAGTGGTACTACTTGTGGCTTTGAGCCAGCCAATGTGGTTGCTGGAAAATGAACTTAGGTCATTTGAACTCCAAGAGCAGTTGATGTTCTTAACTCATCAGCCATCAGTTTAGTGTTATATCCCACATGTGATGATACAATGGAACATTGACTTGCACAGTTGATTATATTCATGTCACAAAGAAATATGTGATAGATAATGGAAAGCTGTGGTGTTAATGTGGAGTTGTTGTCACAATGAAGAATTATGTTGCCAAAGTGGTTCATTGAGATATCACAATAGAACATTGCAAAGTTAAAATGGAGCATTATGATAGCCAAATGGAATATTATGAAGGCATATTGCAATGTCAAATGCAAACTTGTGATAAAAGAAGGGGGCATTGTGTTGTGTATTGGAGTATTGTGACACAACAGAGCTATGAAGACATAATGCTCCAAATGCCATTGCACAATGGAGTCTTCCTGTGTAAAAATTGAGTATTGCTATGGTAAAATGGATTGCTGTGATGGCATAAAGGAGCGTTATGAAGATGGAATGGAAACATGATGAAATTTACAGTACAATGATGTCAAAATGAAGCATAGTGATGTGAAGTGAGCATTGTACTCTCACAATTGAGCATCCCCCCCCAATGGAGCATTATTATACAATAGAGCACTGTGTTTGCATAATGGAGCATTGCGATGACACAATGTAGCATTGTAAATACAAATGACCATGTTTTGTTGTGATGGAGCTATGATGTCCCAGTTCAGTTAGCTGTTGATCTAATGGAGCCTTTTGATTTTATAATGAGGATTGTGATGATATAATTGAGGTATGGTATCACAATATACCAATGTTCTTGCACATTAGAATACTGTGGTCTAAATAGTCATCACTGTGATGGAAAGTGGAGCTTTTAATGGAACAATGAATAATTGCAATGGCACAATGTAGCTGTGATTTCTAAAGGCAAGATTGTTACTGAAATGAAGTATTATGATGTCATACTGGAAATTTTGTTATCACATTCTGAATACTCAGTGTAGCACTGTCATGGATAATGAACTTTCTGATGTAGCAATGGTGTATTCTGCTGTGACAATGAAACAATATATCATAGTAAAGCACTGTTCCTTCTCAATGGAATCTTGTCATGCCATAATGAAGCACTGTTATGGAACAGTACAGCATGGTGAATGTAAACTTGAGTATTTTTATATCACATTAGAGGTGAAACCTGTGTTAGAGCTGGAGTCACATTGTAGAGATTGGTTGAAAATTCTGAGATTAAATGAATTTTGTCGTGGCAGAGTGGACTGATGTTAAGCTTAGATGGGAAAAAACAAAAAATATTTTGCATTCTAAGAGTCATAGAGTCTCACATGTAGTCCCTGAATAAAGGCCCCGCAAGGCCATTCATGACACAGGAAGGGTCTAGCTTAGGTTACATTGCATATCAAAAGATAATGGAGATGCTAAAGTTATGAGACACCTACCAAGGAGACCTCCATGCAGGGAATGAAAACAGGAATATGTGTATTACAGACAACAAAACTCTAAGGGTAGAGCCATCTAAGCCCTTCAACAGCAGGCACAGAACTATAGGATTTGACATTTGCACTGCAGCTTTTAAGTCTTGCTATGAACAAATATTTCCTTACTATCTCCTGAGTTCTGAGTTTTCAATGGCAATGTGTATCCTGTACCATCACCTGTTGGAAATTCGTAATTTGATTTTTGAGTTTTACAGGGGGTTAGTATTAAAAGATTTCCTTGAGTATCAGTAGAGACATTGGCCTTTGCAGTTTTGAAACTGTAAAGTGTTATGGAGACTTTTGAATCTGAAGGAAATGCATTTGTACTATGATATGGCCATGAGGCCTGTGTCAGGGCAGGGAGTGAATGTTTTAGCTTAATGATAAATCTTGCCATAGGACCTGGAATCTGTACCCTTGGTTCCCAGTTGGCAGTGCTACTTTGGAAGGCTTATGTGGTTTAGCCTTGCTAGAGGAAGTGTGTCACCAGGGGCACGCTTTGAGAGTTTGAAGCACACACTTCCTTCTGTTTACTCTTTCTGCCTTGTGCTTGCTTTTAAGGATGTAAGTTTTCAGCTTTTCTCCTCTTATCATGCATGCTGCTTGCTTCCAGGATTTCCTACCATGATGGATGCTTATCTCTTTGGAAGTATAAGACCAATTAACCTCTTTCTTCGATAGGTTGCTTTGGTCATGGTGCTTTATCACAGTAACAGAAAAGTAAGTAATACAATGATTTTGTAAGTAACCCTTCACCTACCCTCTTCTAAGTAACATCAATAAACTTATAGACTAGACTTAGGTGAAATTGTTTCTTTGGTCTATTGTTAGTGCTATATCTGGAAAATTCACCCATTGAAAAAGAGACAAATAATGACAAATATAGACACTGATAATTTTTTTCTTTCTGAGTAAAGCATTCCAAGACAAAAGACTAAATCCTATTTGCTTGTGCATATCTGAACCTCTAGACCACTCAATAAGAACAGAGCAGGACAAAGGTAGTTAGTGGCAGGGAACTTCAAGTACACAACTGCAAAAGGAAGCAATCCAGGCTTTCAAACTCTGGAGCATTCCAAGGCTTTCATTTTAACAGTGAGGACATGATTTTTGTAAATTATTAGGTTTTCGTAAAGTGCATACACAAATGGTGAGTTTTAATGTCTATAAATAAGTTTAATCAATTTTTGAGATTTAATATTTCAAGTCATTTGGAAATACCTGGAATTTATCGTCCATATTTCTGGACCTGTGCTGCTTTGCCACTTAAGCCTTGTCTCTTTGCCTCAGATGAGATGTGCTTAGAACAATTGAAAACCGATGAATTTCTGAATTAACCAGTAGAATGATCATTTTCTCTGGCTTTTAAAAGGCGAACAGATGGTGCCCATCTCTGGATGATGGAGAGTCAGGCTGATTCTGCTCCAATTTTAAAGCAGTTAATTTTAAGCAGCTTTTGCAAGAAAGAAAGAAACCTATGATAGAGAATTGTATTTTCTTGCTTTTGTTTCCTATTCATAGATTTCCTTTTCTCTAACTTTTTAAGTTTCTCGAGGCTTCTTTGAAAATTTTAAGGTTTGCATGGAAAATTTTGCAGGCACAGAGAAAAAAATTAGTATGCATTCTTTTTTTCTGTCTCTGCAATGAAAATCCATCAGCTTCAGATGTCTGACATCTATAGTGCATTGTGCAAAGTGTTAGTAAAATATGAAGTAATATAAGGCAGACAGGCAAAAGAAAGATTTCTTAAAGCACTTGAAATTAAAGTAGTTACAACTAAAAGTAGCTTTTTATATAAATTTTATAATAAAAAGCTCAGTTTTAGAAAAAATATTCAGAGATTAAAGAAAAGCCTTCTGAGTTCTCAACCTGCTTTGTACTTTGTTCATGGACTTTTCTGCTTCCACCAACCTTAGGCTCCTTATCTCATTAACTCCTAACATGGTTTTCCTTCATGACTTGTTCCTTTCTCTGGGATTCATATTTATTAGAAGGTGAGTGGACTAGAAGATTATCTGGCACAAAATAAAATCACTCTTTACATCCTTGGTATGGCTGAGGAGGAGTGATTAGCTTGTGTAAGGACATTTCACACAGCTGGTTATGGGCACAGGCATAAGTGGGCATATGCTGGCATATGTGGGCATAGATTATCTTTGATATGTTTCTCCAGGGAAACACCTTTGTGATAAGAAATAACACTAATGTTAGAGGTTCATTTTCTATTATTTGAATCTTGAAATCTTATAAACTTGAATCTGCCCCGATTGATTTAAACTGGTTCCAGCCTGAAAAATATGTTTTATTTTGTTGTAATAATGTTAGCTAGCACCTAATTGTCTGTCAGTGTTTATACATTTTGAGATACTTTTAAAAACTGTATTTCCATTTTTTTATGTGCACTGTTAACTCAGGCTTGAAAACAATGCCCTCTTTGGATGTGCCGACTTTCAAAGCCTTTCCTGCATTAAGTCTTTTTCAGAGACTTCATCCTAAAAATGGGGACTACTAAAGGCAGCCAGGTGTTAAGATTAACCATCTCCATCTCCTGTAAATGGAGTCCTGTCCCAGGTTATGCTGCCTGGGGTTGAGGAGTATTTGAGACACAGACCTTTGACACTTGATTCAGATCCTACTTAGGTCTCAGCTAAATAACTACAAAGATGATGAGACGAGTGCACTCAGGTACAACAACTGGAAGTCTCAAACTTATGATTTCCTGAAGGGCACAAATGTCTGACTATGACCCAGCAGTTTTACTCTTCTATTTGGGGCAGTGGCCTGATGCTAAGTTTGCTGTCTAAGTTTGAGAAATGGGTAGTAAAGTTGGGCCTTTTATGCTCCAAGTTGATGCTTAGTTGAGCTAAGTTTAAGACTCATAGTTTCAAAGACCTGACTATCTTAGAAACCAGGGGCCAGAGACAGGAGTGCAGGGGGGAGGGGTTAGGGATACTCCTCAGCTACCTGACTTCAAGTAGGAACTTGTGAGGCAGAAACTAGAGGTTGTGTGGAAGGTAAACAGGCTTTGGCCTGATGTATGATATGGTTTGAAGGCTCTGCACATGACTTTTGCCTGGATGTGAGCCTTCTAATTTTTATGAGTCCCTTGTCTTATTTGTAGGACAAAGTGGACCACTTAAATAAATGCTTGTGTTGACTTCTTTGTCTTGTTCCTCAGTGGGCAGAACACCGTTCCCTATCTTGTGGCTCTAGTTAGATAAGGCCCAGAGAGCCTTTTTGCTTCCTCCCCTTAACAGTTGGAGAAGCTCAGTCTTTAGGTATTGGCTAGTGGGTAAGGGCTAGTAGGGTGGTTGGGGCTTCTTAATAGTGGGTTATACTATTATGGGCCTGTGAGTAGATTTTTAAGTTTGAGGCCTGGAATAGTCTTTGCTGAGTGAGAGGCATCTCTCTTCATGCTGGGCAGATTTGAGTTATGGAGATACAGAGAAGTGACATAGCATTTTTGATATATTATAACAGGTTCTGTGTCTTCTCACCTCATTTCTTTTCCTCCTGTCCTGGTAATCTGCTGCAGGAGCAGCTGTTAAACATGGCCTGCCTATGGGGGATGATACGAGAGGTTACTACTTAGACATCATCTTACCTGTCACTTTCCTTCATGACAGTCTTTCTATTCTTCTGTTCTTAAGAAAGACACCTTATTTGAAAGAAAAATACAAATATAAGCATTTAGTGAAAGTAAACCCAAATATGACATCATAAAAATTCTTTCACCTAATAAGTCCCAATATTAAAAAATAGTTTCACTAGTCATTTAAAGAAGCTTAGTTAGTCAGTGTTTATTGTTTTGTCTTCTTCTGAGTGCTATTCATCTTTTCAAATATCATGAAATTAGCATATATTTATTGTGCAAAGAAATGGGTGTCACAAAAGCATTTCTGTCCAATCAACTATATCATATACGTTGTCTATATTCATTCTCTATTGCCATCTCCACTCCTCTTTCTATGCTTCTAGTCCAATTCCTCTTCCAAAACAATCCTACTTCTATTTTATGTTACAAATTTGTGCACATGTATATGTGTACATTTATGTATGTGTATATATATGATTGTATATATAGGCTCAGATATAAAAGAAAACATGTAATGATGTAATATTTATCTTTTTGCGTTTGCCTTGTTTCACTTAATTTGATCTACAGTTCTCTTTTCTTACAAATGGCATAATTGCATTCTTTTTTTATGGTTTGCTATTAAAATCTCATTAGGTATATAAGCCAGGTTTTGTTTTGTTGTTGTTGTTGTTGTGTGTGTTTTCACTTGTAGAATGGCATATAGGCTGATTGCATGCTTGGCTATTATGAATTCGCTCTCTCTCTCTCTCTCTATCTCTCTCTCTGTCTCTCTATTCCCCCCCCACACACACACACACCATGAATGACCTGATGTTTCTATAGTTACTATGACATAGATTCACCCCAGTCTATTCTAAGTGTATTATTGTAAACAAACAACAAATGTTGATGAGTATTAGTTTGCACTGGTGAGCATGGAAAGTGCTATAGCCACTATGGAAGTCAGTATGGGAACTACTATACGACAGTAGCTTTACCTTTCTGCCTGATGTTTCTGTCCTTCTATGAACATTCTGCATAATAACAGGACCTGATACAAGAAAAAGTCTATCTCTGTGATCTTGTCAGATTACCCCAAACTTCCCTTTGTGATCTGAGGTGACGGCAGTGATTGTGAATTCTGACTCAGATATTTTATAACAACCACACTGCTGTCAGTCTTTCACCTTGTGAAAACTCACCTGGAGCCTTCCTGGTCGCCAACATCCTGTGCTCAAAGTTCTGAGTGTGGTTTGGATACATCCTAAAATTCAAATACTTAGATAAGACACTGGTAAGTTATATATGTCTCTCCTTGTTCTTTCTTTCTTTCTTTCTTTCTTTCTTTCTTTCTTTCTTTCTTTCTTTCTTTCTTTCTTTCTTTCTTTCTTTCTCTCTCTCTCTTTCTTCCTTCCTTCCTTCCTTCCTTCCTTCCTTCCTTCCTTCCTTCCTCCCTCCCTCCCTCCCTCCCTCCCTCCCTCCCTCCCTCTCTCTCTCTCTTTCTCTCTCTCTCTCTCTCTCTCTCTCTTTCTATTTAGCAATCTGGACCACTGCTGTTGAAGTGCTAGATGACTCCGTGTTTCTCTCCTGGACTCTTTTCTAGACAAATCTTTTTACCTTTTATTTATTTTCTAGCTCCTCTCTGCTTTTTCATATAGCGGCTCTGTTACTCATCTCTGCCCTATTCAATTGTCTTGAAAGCATCTTGAAACAAACATAAAATGAAAAATCTCAAAGCTCTATAATTTCTATTTCTGAACTTACAAACATGAAATTTTAATAGCGAATGCCAATCTTTTACAAGTGTGTATTTTTTTTATTCGATGCACCTAAACATCTTGATACTATGCCTTCAAATGTATGAATAAAACAGTTGCTTCCCGATAATCACATTTAGAATCAAAGATTATAAATTACGTCTGGTCATAAATATCAAATCCATAATCAGTAATAAAGCTGTATTCCTTAATTACTTTGCTTTTACCATCTGCCAAGAATACATTAAAGAATGTAGTAAACAAAAAGAGTGAGCTGTAAACCCTGACTGGAATCCTAGTGAAACACCCCACAGGAGTTCTTTCTTCCAGTAAATGACACATTACCGCAGTGTAAGATTGGAGGGAAGGCGAAATAAAGGTAACTGTCAGGAAAGATTGAGAGGCCAATGCAAGATGCATACTGGGCAAACTGCTTTTAAGATGTCTTAAATTTAACTCTTGGTTGGATTTCAGTACAGCATTGATACTCTCCCCAATTTCAGTACATAATTACGTGTGTATAAAATGGCAATTTTAAAGATAACTTGTTAGATATTGAAATGTAAGTAGCCTTATATAAACAAGACAAGCTAGAAAACCCTGGGCAAAATTTCAAAGCATTAAGTGGTGGGTTTGGAAATCTGATGTGTTGGAGCTTGAAAACTGCTTTCTCTGCTTGGGCAGCACACTGTTTTCTATCAGTTTGAAGCACATGGAATGTTAAAGTTGGAAGGATCTTGGAAATCATCTAATCCAAGGATTCATTATACAGATGAGTGAATTAAAATAAAGATTATGAAAAGTGTAAAGATGAATACAGGGCCTGTCTCTGATGATTCAATTGTTTCACATTATTGAAGCTGTTAGAGGATGAGCCTAAGCCAAGGGGGATAATAAACCAGCCAACCGATGAGCAAACAAAAACCCTACTGATAAGTGATAGGACTGAGTTAAAAAGAGAGAAAACATAATGCAGGCAGAACTCATTCAAATGAAAATCATGTGAGCCATGGCAGAGGTCGTAATGACTTTAGCCAGCTGCCAAGATTGAGAGGAAGTTGGCAGCACTTAAAAAAATAAATTTAATAAGAAAAAGGCCATTTAGGCTAACTGACTTCTGAAGGATAGCTTTAATTGTGTTGGGTAGTGTGGTTATTAGCATTAAACATCTGAATTTTATTATTAAGAATTTCAATGATGGCTTTTAAGAAAATTTGATGTATGTACTGTGAATAATTATACCAGCATATTAAGGAATTTTAATTTTAGGAATATCAACTTTTGAGTATTATAGCCCCATTTCAAAAAGTAGAAATAGGCAATATTTTTAGATTAAGTTGGAATAATTATCACCATAAGAATGTCAACAGATTTTTTATTAGCAGAGCTTCATATTCTAATATTTGTTCTAGTGTGACATTTTATTATTAGTCTTTGCTTGTTAAAAATATTCAGGTTGAGCTAGAAGGAGTCAGTGAAACATGTGTTTGTGGCAGAAGCATTAGTTCTTGGATTGGATCCCAGCATGTATGTAAAAGCAGAAGGATGCTTCCAAAAACCTAACTGAGGTGTGGTGGTCAAGGGAGAGGGGGAGGAGGAGGAGGTGAGTCTAGGATCTCACTGTTTCCCAGTCCAGTCAAAATAGGAAACTACAGGCTTAGTGATAAATCTTGTATCAAGGAAGGAAGGGAAGAATAATGGGGAAAAAAGCCTGACACTGGTGAGGGCATCTGCAAACTCAAGTACACAGTGTACACACAAGCCCACAATATTAAAAGAAACAGTTAATTTGGGTCAAAATAGCAGATAACACATTACATATTAACACCAGGAAGATGAAAATGACAGAAGAGTTCTTCAATAACAATGTGAGCCATGAACAAAAGAAATGCACACAGTGCTAAAATAAATACAAATCATATTATTATGTGCAAACACATATTTTATGATTTAAGAAGCAAAGATAAAGAAAAAGAAAAAAAATAGAAAAAAATTACCATAGTAGTTACAGTCCCAGATATAAGGAAACACTGTTTAAATCAGAACGATCTATTATAGCCATGACGTTGATTTTTTTTAATCAATGGTTTCATTGAGTTTATAGGAAGCAAAACCAAAATAATTTAATGGTTGTTAGCAGATAGAAGTAGCAGAGAAATGACAAAAGTTCATTTAACCAGGCATTTCAACATCCATCAGAGTTGACCAGAGTAGTCCTTGAGAGAACAAACAAAAGGCGACATTATCAAATCAGGGTTCACTAATATCTCATACAAAGAGATTATAGAAGGTGAGGCAGTGAGGTAGAGTTCCCTCCTCACCCTCCTCTCTCTTCCCCATTGCAGGTATTTTTTATGTTATGAGAAAAGAATTAATAATGCCCATTGGATGATATTTACTTTTGAGTGTTCTCAAGTGCACATTTTTTTAATACCTTCAACTGCTTGGTTTTGTTTGTTTGTTTGTTTGTTTTGTTTTGTTTTGTTTTTGTTTGTTTGTGTGGGTTTTTTTTTTGTCCCCTTTTCCCTTTATAGAGCCAGAGAACAGCTCAGCATACTTCCTACACAGTGTTTAGAGGACATCTGACATAAACATTTTTGGGTCTGAAGTGATGAAGCAAACTCTACTTTTAGAGCTAGTTCCTCATTCAGTGGAAGCAGCACTTGACAATTTATCCATACAAAATACACTGTGCCTAGTTAAGAACCAGATGCAGTTTCAACATTTGACAATATAACAAGGCTGTGGTGTGTCTGGGCTTTAGAAGAAAACATGAATTTCAAGTATAGTCCAGGGCAAATCCTAGTTAATTATAATTTAGCTTCGTGATAATGGGCAGACAATTTTAGATATCAGAGATTCAGCTTCTGGTCTCTGTCTTTATGGGAGCTGAAACACATTACACATATTAGCTTCTTTTTTGAAATGCCTTGGCTACTCAAAGGTCGGGCAGTTCTAATTCTCCTGTGGCTAGCATACTCTTTCCTCTGGTACTTTTTTGTCTCAACACCTTCTAAAATCTACTTTTAACTATGCTGCTCTGTTACCGTCTGTGAGGCCCATTGGTCTTTGCTGCCCAAGACTCTTCTGGGATGCTTTCTCTTTCCTCCTACATTTCAGATGATCTTCCCTCTGCAGCTTTAAGTCTCCCATTGCATCATGGCGATCCTCCATCTCATTCCCTGAGTCCTAGCCTCTGCAATTTAAGAGTTCCACCCCTTCTCCCTTTGCACAGCCATTGGCTCCTGGCATCTTTATTGATTGATCAAAAACTGATTGGGAGTTCCTCTTGGAGGATTTTACCTTTGATGAATATGAAGTGACCCTCCTTGTCTTTTTTGATAACTTTGGGTTGGAAGTCGATTTTATTCGATATTAGAATGGCTACTCCAGCTTGTTTCTTCAGACCGTTTGCTTGTAAAATTGTTTTCCAGCCTTTCACTCTGAGGTAGTATCTGTCTTTTTCCCTGAGATGGGTTTGCTGTAAGCAGCAGAATGTTGGGTCCTGTTTGTGTAGGCAGTCTGTTAGTCTATGTCTTTTTATTGGGGTGTTGAGTCCATTGATATTAAGAGATATTAAGGAAAAGTAAATGTTGCTTCCTTTTATTTTTGTTGCTAGAGTTGGCATTCTGTTCTTGTGGCTGTCTTCTCTTTGGTTTGTTGAGGGATTACTTTCTTGCTTTTTCTAGGGCCTGATTTCCATCCTTGTATTTTTTTTTCTGTTATTATCCTTTGAAGGGCTGGATTCGTGGAAAGATAATGTGTAAATTAGGAAGAAAATTCCTGAATAGAACAGCAATGGCTTGTGCTGTAAGATCGAGGATTGACAAATGGGACCTCATGAAACTGCAAAGCTTCTGCAAGGCAAAAGATACTGTTAATAAGATGAAAAGACCACCAACAGATTGGGAAAGGATCTTTACCTATCCTAAATCAGATAGGGGACTAATATCCAATATATATAAAGAACTCAAGAGGGTGGACTCCAGAACATCAAATAACCCCATTAAAAAATGGGGCTCAGAATTGAACAAAGAATTCTCACCTGAGGAATATCGAATGGCAGAGAAGCACCTGAAAAAATGTTCAACATCCTTAATCATCAGGGAAATGCAAATCAAAACAACCCTGAGATTCTACCTCACACCAGTCAGAATGGCTAAGTTCAAAAATTCAGGTGACAGCAGATGCTGGCGAGGATGTGGAGAAAGAGGAACACTCTTCCATTGTTGGTGGGACTGCAAGCTTGTACAACCACTCTGGAAATCAGTGTGGCAGTTCCTTAGAAAATTGGACATAGTATTACCGGAGGATCCAGCAATACCTCTTCTGGGCATATATCCAGAAGATGTCCCAACCGGTATGAAGGACACATGCTCCACTATGTTCATAGCAGCCTTATTTCTAATAGCCAGAAGCTGGAAAGAACCCAGATTCACCTCAACAGAGGAATGGATACAGAAAATGTGGTACATTTACACAATGGAGTACTACTCAGCTATTAAAAAGAATGAATTTATGAAATTCCTAGCCAAATGGATGGACCTGGAGGGCATCATCCTGAGCGAAGTAACCCAATCACAAAGGAACTCACACAATATGTACTCACTGATAAGTGGATATTAGTCCAAAACTTAGGATACCCAAGATATAAGATACAACTTGCCAAATGCATGAAACTCTAGAAGAATGAAGACCAAAGTGTGGAAAATGTGCCCCATCTTAGAAATGGGAACAAAACACCCATGGAAGGAGTTACAGAGACAAAGTTTGGAGCTGTGATGAAAGGATGGACCATCTAGAGACTGCCATATCCGGGGATCCATCCCATAATCAGCTTCCAAACGCTGACACCATTGCATACACTAGCAAGATTTTGCTGAAAGGACCCAGATATAGCTGTCTCTTGTGAGACTATGCCGGGACCTAGCAAACACATAAGTGGATGCTCACAGTCAGCTATTGGATAGATCACAGGGCCCTCAATGGAGGAGCTAGAGAAAGTATCCAAGGAGCTAAAGAGATCTGCAATCCTGTAGGTGCAACAACATTATGAACTAACCAGTACCCTGGAGCTCTTGACTCTAGCTACATATGTATCAAAAGATGGCCTGATCGGCCATCACTGGAAAGAGAGGCCCATTGGACACACAAACTTTATATGCCCCAGTACAGGGGAACGCCAGGGCCAAAAAAAAAAAAAAATGGGAATGGGTGGGGAGGGAAGTGGGGGGGGAGGGTATGGGGTACTCTTTTGGGATAGCATTGGAAATGTAATTGAGGAAAATACATAATAAATTAAAAAAGACTGATTGGGGATAAGGACCTTTAGTATTTGGACACATAGATCCCTAATTTAATCAAAGCATTAGAACCAATGTCCAACAGACATTTATTTTATAAACTGAGAAGCAATGATGTTTAGGGACCAAAGAAAGTAAAAGCTGTTGAAAAAGAAGTATCAGCTGGAGATTCTTCCTTCTTCCCATTCTCTAAGTAAATGTTACAAAAGAGATGTAGGAACTCTAAGAGTTCAGTGGATAGTCCAAACTAAAATGCTCACAATTAAAACTGTATGCCAGACTTTGTCTCTGTAACTCCTTCCATGGGTATTTTGTTCCCAATTCTAAGAAGGGTCAAAGTGTCCACACTTTGGTCTTCCTTCTTCTTGAGTTTCATGTGTTTTGCAAATTGTATCTTGTATCTTGGGTATTCTAAGTTTCTGGGCTAATATCCACTTATCAGTGAGTATATATCATGTGAGTTCTTTTGTGATTGGGTTACCTCACTCAGGATGATGCCCTCCTTTGGAGCTGAGATGAAAGGATGGACCATCTAGAGACTGCCATACCCGGGGATCCACCCCATAATCAGCCTCCAAACGGTGACACCATTGCATGCACCACCAAGATTTTGCTGAAAGGACCCTGATATAGCTGTCTCTTGTTGAGGCTATGCTAGGGCCTGGCAAACACAAAAGTGGATGCTCACAGTCAGTTATTGGATGAAACACAGGGCTCCCAATGGAGGAGCTAGAGAAAGTACCCAAGGAGCTAAAGGGGTCTGCAACCCTATAGGTGGAACAACAATATGAACTAACCAGTACCCCCGGAGCTCATGTCTCTAGCTGCATATGTATCAGAAGATGGCCTAGTCGGCCATCATTGGGAAGATAGGACCCTTGGTCTTGCAAACTTTATATGCCTCAGTACGGGGGAATGCCAGGGCCAAGAAGTGGGAGTGGGTGGGTAGGGGAGTGTAGGGGGAGGGTCTGGGGGACTTTTGGGATAGCATTGGAAATGTAAATGAAGAAAAATACCTCATGTAAATAAATTAAAAAAAAAAAAGAGTGTATGCCAGGCAGCTCAGTGAGGATCTAAAGAGCCTTTAAGTCTTATAGTCTAAGAGGATCTAATTCTTTCTAAGGACTGCATATTATTGGTAAGGAGGATAAGAAACTATTTTGTCTAGAATCATAGTATGTCACTGATTTATATGAGTTTGGTAAGAAAGAATAACTTAATTAACTTAATGTCATAGTATTTGTGAATAATATTTATATAAACTCACTTTAATTTTTATGAATGTTAGTTGATTTTCTTTCTGCTTTTTTTGTGAAGAAAATGTCAGGATATGAGTGTTTGAACACACATGAAAGTGGAATGGAGTCTGAAACATTATGGACAAACATACCAGAAGAGCAGCATCACTCAAGGGTAAAATCTAGACTTAGACACAGTTGGATTCTAGCCTATGACTTTCCATTTAGGGAGATATTAGTCTAATAATTTAATAGTCTTTTGCCTCAGTGTCTTGCCTGTAAAGTGAGACTATAACATCAATCACTAGATGTAAGAAACATACAAAGTAGTAAGCAGATATTTCAACATGAACTCAGTGTTTAAGTCCACTCTGTTCACAAGTCATCACTAAATAAATAAGGGAGAAGATAGAGGTTGGTTGCTGTGTAGCTTCTTTTTGTGGGTTCTTTAAATCAAATTCACTTGCAAAGGCATTTTATAATAGGTAAAATAATTTATTTGGAAGCTGAAATGACAACTGCAGTCTGAAATTAAGACTTATTTCTGTACTAGGGCCTAAGAGATTAAAGTATAATGTCCTTAAAATTGTGTGACTAAGGATGTTATGTTGATGGTAGCAAAAGATTTCTCTTTTAAACATATTTGTTTATATTTCTGTACATTTGCTCTCTGCCTTCATATTTCAAGTAGAGACTCTTAAATATAAATGATTTTTGCGTGAATTTTTTATGTTGTTTAAAGACTTTGGCCCAAAGAAAATCCTCAATTTTGACACAAATGTAAGACACTATAAAATTTAAAATGATAAAATATTTCTGCCTTAAAACTTATCATAGACAAAACAAAACATAAATTTGAAGTTGGTCCCAGCTATACAGGACACACTATCTCTTCTACTCCATATGGCAAACTGTCTCTAAGTATTATCTACCAGAAGACCATGGGAGACAGTGCACAGAATGTCTGTTGGGGCCAGATACCTAGGTGGCCCAACTTAACAAGTATTAGATTCCATATTCTCAACAGAAACCCCTTTGTCAGATGTTTCATTGCTTGAAGGAAAATGTAGATTCATGATGAAAATCGTTTTTAGCCAGGGTATGTTGGAAACATGCTACAAATCTAGGTATTCAAACACCAGAGGATGAGTAGTCTTGCAAGTGTGCCTTCCTAAGGATGCATTTCCTGTGTTAGCATTTTATTTATTTTATTTTTTACTTATTCACTTTACATCCCACTCACTCTCCCACTCCCAGTCATATCATTCTACCACCCTTTCCCCCATCTCCCCTCCCCTGATCATCTGACCCAATGGGGGTGCCCCTGGGTACCCCCTCCCCCACCCTAGCACTTCAAGTCTCTGTGAGACTAGGCACTTCCTTTCCCACTGAGGCCACACAAGAGAGTCCACCTAGAAAAACATATCCCACATATAGGCAACAGCTTCTGGGATAGCCTTAGCTCCAGTTGTTAGGGACCCACATGAAGACCAAGTTGCACATCTGTTATATATGTTTAAGGAGGTCTAGGTCCAGTCTAAGTATGTTTTTTTGGTTGGTAGATAAGACTCTGAGAGCCCACTTGTCTGTCTGTCTTCCTTTGGAATATTCTCTTCTGGGCTGGCAAGCCTTCCTCCTATTCTTCTGTAAGTCCTCAAGCTTCATCAGCTTTTTGGCAGAGGGTGTCTGTATCTGTCTGAGTCAGCTGCTAGGTAGAACTGCTCAGAAGACAATATGCTCCAGTCTACAAGCATAAAAGAATACCACTAATAATGTCTGGAAAGAACTCCTACAGCTGATAAACACCTTCAGCAAAGTGGCTGGATACAAAGTTAACTCAAAGTAATTAGTAGTCCACCAGCATACAAATGATATACCTGACAAAAAAGAAATTAGGGAAACAATACTCATTAAAACAGCCTTGAAAAATATAAAATATCTTGGTGTAACTCTAACCAAGCAAATGAAATATCTGTATGACAAGAACTTCAAGTCCCTGAGGAAATAAATTAAAGAAGATAATAGAAGATGGAAAGATCTTCCATGCTCATGGATAGATAGGAGTAACATATCCTATTGAAATATGGTGAAATGATCATTTTACCAAAAGCAATCTAGAGATTCAATGCAATCCCCATCAAAATTCCAACATATTTTAAAATAGACCCTGAAAGAGCAATTCCTAACTTCATATGGAAAAACAAAAACAATAGGAGAGCCAAAACGATCCTGAACAATAAAAGAACCTCAAGTTGTACTATAGAGCAATAGTGATAAAAACTGCATGGTATTGGTACAGAGAGAGCCAAGTTTCCAAGTTGATCAATGGAATTGAATTGAAAGACTCCGAGATGAGCCCCTGGCTCAGGCCTCAGGACAATAGCAGACACCCAAGAACTCACGATAGACCGAGCTTGTTGCAAACCACATGAGGCTTTATTCGGGGAAAGCCAGAGCTCTGGGGACGACTCATATCCCACGCAGGGGTAGAGGAGTCGACCTCAAGGGGAAAGAGGTCCCAGTTTTTATAGGCCCTCAGGGGGGAAAGGAGAAGGGGGTGAGTAGGGGATTTACAGATCTAAACAATGTCTATTCTCAAGAAATGGGTATGGGAGGGGTACAAGGAAAGAATCTAATGAAGGTGCAGCAATGGGCACACACCTGGTCAGAACATTGGCAGACACACAGGTTCAAGGAGTGGCCAGAGCATTGTGCACCTCTATTTTTCTAAATCAGTGAAGCTAATTCTGCTAACACTGACATCTATCTTGCCAATTTCAGGGTTTCTGTGTAATTTTACATTCTGCCAGGATCTTTCAGAATCAAAGACCCAGAAATAAGTCCTTAGACCCATGGGCGCTTGGTTTTGATAGTGAACCCAAAACCAAACAACGGAGGAAAGAAACGATCTTCAACAGATCGTGCTGGTCTAATTGGTTGTCTACATGTGGAAGAGTGAAAATAGATCCATATTTATCACCGTGCTCAAAACTCAAGTCCAAGTGGATCAAAGACCCTCAACATAAAGTCTAAACCTCGTAGAAGAGAAAGTGGGAAGTATCCTTGAATGCATTGGTACAGAAGATAAGTTCCTGAACAAAAAAAAATACCGGTGGCTCAGGCTCTAAGCTCAACAACTGACAAATGGAATCTCAATAAGCTGCAAAGCTTCAGTACGGCTAAGGACACTGTCAACAAGACAAAACAGCAGCCTATAGACTGGGAAAGGATTTTCCCTGTATCTGACAGATAACATTGTTTTGCAAAGTTTATATATAGATTATCTTGAGGAAAACAATTAATCTGTAACAATGATTTATTCCAGAAAAGGCCAAAGGACAGGAAATTTATTTTAAAAAATACCTTTAAGGTCTATTTACCTTTTGTTATCCATTTACTTCTCCCATGAGGGCGAGTATTATTCATCTGAGATACATTATTACTTCACTGTATTTTATTAAAATAGTTTTTCTGATTTTCTCCTTTTTTACAACCTCTCCAATAATTTTCTGTCCAGCATTTTACTTAGGATCTAGCCCTAGGACTGGCTTTCCTTTAAAAAACTGCTTGGGAAGGTTATGCCCATTGTTAAAGGTCCCAGATACATTCCATTTCCTCCTTTACAAATTATTTTCTAAGTCACACATTTATAAATTAATTTTCTCTACCTCCAATCATATTCTTTTTATTTACATTTTTTAAACCTTTGGGACTCCTTAAATCACTTTATTATGTGGCACATCCTTGGGCTTTATGATAGCTAGCGGGCCTTTGAAAATTTCATATTCATGGCCTGTTCTGAACTTACGTGAATTGTGTTTTAGGAGCTCATAAGAGGAAGACTGAGTTCTCTTCAGGGATGTGATGTGTCAGCTTCTTCTTGCTTTTACTATATTTCTGTTCTATCAGGCTGGATGATGCTCTGTTACTCCAGGCTTGGAGTTAGTTTAGGACAATAGTGCATAGACAAAACTTTCGTCTCCCACACTGAAAACTAGCAATATTGATCTCTGGGAAACCCTTATCAAATCACTCATATTGATTTCATATATTTGATCCAATCTTATGAACATAGTAAATCACCCTCTGTCCTTGCCATCTACCTCAGCAATTCCTTGTACTCTCCGTGTACACTTTCCTGTTTTTGTTTGTTTGTTTGTCCTTTTTAGATACTAATTTGGGAGAAAAGGAAGCTGTATAACTTAAAAATAGGCTGTAGTAAATAAGACATCTCAAAACTACTCTGTCATGCATTTTCTATAAACAATATTACCTTGTAATCAAAGTTATTACACTTAAAAAATAACTCCATATCATGTTGTCCCCAGACCCTATTGAAATTCCCCTAAGTATACTAGTGTGTCTTTTATCTTTACTTTGTACAATCAAATTTCTAATCAAGGATTGCATGCGAATTAGTTATTCATCTCTAGTGCATTTCAATCTGTAACAGTCACCTTAATATTCATTATGCTGCAGATTGGCTTCTGATGAAAGAAGACCACTATCATTCTATCTTCTTAATTTGCCTGTTCTTTCCTCAGAAGGTCATCCTATTCTCCATATTTCCTATAAGCTCAAAATTAAATATAAGATTATATTCTAACCAAGTTAAATAATTTACAAGAACATTTCAAAGTAAAATATTTGCTTTTATTTTGTATCATGTCAGAAGACAGCTAAAGCTCCACCAGCCCATACTCTGTGATATGCTCAACTACTTAGAGAATAGAGTGATCACCTGACCATTTCCTTGCTAATAGATTTTCCTTTTGGTAATTAATAAATTATTGTGCAATGGCACCTATATTTTATACCATATACTTACTAGTTTTAGAATCTGAAGATGATTCTTCCTTGATTTGATTATTTTAATGTAAGCCACAAAATAGAGATCTTCAAATTTTATATTTCTTTTAAACTGTATAAGTTTGAATTCTGGAAAAAAATTTACTCTTACTGAAAAGTATGTGATTACTTCAAATGTATTTTATTGTTTATTATTGCTTTATAGTTATTATTAGTTAATTGTTTGAATTATTTATTTGTTATGTCTGTAATTTTCTTTTACCTTGAAGACTGACTTAAATGGATTGGTTTTGAAATACATGAAGAATGAGTGTCTACAGTGAACTTTCCCAGAAAGCTTTGTTATCTGAGATAAAATTCTAGTGAAGAACTAGAAAGATGAGTCAGTGGTTAAATGTATTGGCTTCTCTTCCAGAGGACTCAAGTTTGATTCTCAGTGCCAACATTTCAGCTCACAGTGTTTCTAGCTACAGTCCCAAGGGCTCCAACAGATTCTCCTAGATTATGTAGGTACCAAGTATGTATGTGGACAAAATCTCTATGCACATTAAGTGAAAATAATAAATGAAAATTTAAAAAGATTTCAGTGAGATTTCAATCTTCATCTTTCATTAGATACTTCAGTCCTAGTCATTGTAATCATCCTAAAGACATAAACTATGTTTATTTCTTAGTGGTATTTTAGAAAGTGAAAGCTGTCTTTGAGATGGATAGAATTTAGCATATGCCGAGAAGCTATTAAATATATGGAAGAATTGTAATGAGATTTTTTTTTTATGAAGAGAAATACATATTTGTTGCCATCACAAAATCTCTAGTGGAAATCATGCCATTAAGAAATAAAATATACCAGGTTTTCTTAATGGGATGAGATCAGACTAAACAGTCCTACTAAACACATCTTCTGACGATATTTTCATAAAGTTAATGAGCTTACACTCACACATACTTTTGGTAAACTACTCAAGAATCAATAAATATTTCTATAATCATGCAAAGCAACTGAGGACTCTCTGGTTGTTTTGCAAAATTGAAAGTAAAAATTTGTGGATTGTTGTCTATATACAGGTTAGGCTAGAGCCTATGACTGGGCAGTGGGAAAAAGAAGGTGGGCTGAGAGTTTTAGAGACAGGACAGATAAGAACACAGAGGAAGAAAGAGAGAAGATGGATAAAGAAAAGGAAGGACGCATTCCACATGGCTTTCAATAGCCACAGGTAGCTATGAATGTCATAGACGGGATGAATAATTACAGGAAAATTTGTCCAGTCTAGGTAGACAGCTTATATCAATATCAATTGGCTCTGAGTTCATTTTGTGGGCATTTTGTGGGTTGAGGAATTACTAATATAAATCAGACCAATAAATTACAAGCCTCTAGAGTTTTGATTTTACAGGGTTACACAGGGATTTGTGACAGCTAACCATGGTGTTGGGGGGGGATGGGGGGAAGGGATTTGTGGCAGGGGAGGGGTGGCTGGGAATGTAAGCAGGTTATGCACCAAGAGAACCCTCATTTGGGCTGCTGCTGATTGAGGATAACCATGGAGGCTGTGAGCCCGCCAGGGCCAGAGAGTGGCTGGCATTAGTGTGGTTATATTTAATTATTACACTCAACAGAAATTTAGTGATAAATAAAAACTATCATCTAAAGAGACTTAGAATTGCTGTCTTAGTCAGGGTTATTACTCTTGTGTTGAAACACCTTGGTCAAAAGCAAGTTGGGGAGAAAAGGGTTTATTTGGCTTACATTTCCACACCATAGTCCATCACAGAAGGAAGTACAGAGAAAAACAACAGTAGGGCAGAAACCTAGAGTCAGGAACTGATGCAGAGCTCAAGAAGAAATGCTGCTTACTAAATGCTCTGCCACTTTTTTTCCTTCCTTCCTTCATTCCTCCCTCCCTCCCTCCCTCCCTCCCTCCCTCCCTCCCTCCCTCCCTCCTTTCTTTCTTTCTTTCTTTCTTTCTTTCTTTCTTTCTCTCTCTTTCTTTGTTTAGAACCTAGGTGAAAACACCCACCACCCACAATGTGCTGGGCCCCTCCCCATCAATCACTAATTAAGAAAATGACCTACAGACTTGCATACAACTTGATCTTATGGAAGCATTTTCTTAATTGAGGCTTCCTCTTCTCTGATGACTGCAGCTTATGTCAAGTTGACATAAGACTACCCAGCCTGGTTACCTAATACAGTGTGACTAATTTGATATATAAATCAAAATTTTGTAAACATAATGTCACTAAATTTTCTTATATAACAATACAGACTTTTAAAAATTAGGTCAATTAACTGATGCAATTAATGAAGTCATAGCAGGTAAATAGAGAAGTCTAAGGAATGAGACCACATGGGAAGAAGTTGTTAGAACTAATATTTAGATATCAAAAAACTATAGCTCTCTGACATGTTATGTTCTTGTTAATAAAAACACAATGAAGGCTTTATAATTGTTAAAACAAGCATTTGTTGTAAAAGTTAGATCATTCTTCTACCCAGTACCATGCTCCCAGAAATAACACTCAGACTCAAAATATATTTACAAATACATCAGCCATATAGCTAGGCTCTTCTCTAACTAGATCATAAATTAAAATAACACATTTATTTTAATATACATTCTTCCATTAGTGTGGTTACATGTTTTCCTGCACCAGACATTTTCAGAAAGTTCTTTCTGCATCCTGATGGCCCTACCTCCTAATCTCTGCCTAAACTACAGGACATCAATTTTATTATTGACAGTTGCCACATCCATACAGACACAATACATTTTTTCTACTCATTGTTCCTTAGAATTCTATAGGCTGGGAAGTCAATAATCAAGACACTAGTATATTAAGTGTCTTATAGAGGCTTATGTGCTTCTGATTCCAATATGGTATAACATTGCTTGAGTCTAACATAGAAACAAAGCTGTAATATCCAGGTGACTCTATAAAGACCCTCTATAAAGACCTTGCTTTCATTTTCTCATTCCTAAGGTTGGAGAATTCATGGCCTAAACAATTTAAAATTTACTTAATACTACCATAAAGTTTGTGCCTTAGGTTCCTCCATGTAAGAGTTTGAGAAATACACACATTGGGTCTGTACATTTCTCTAAGGCCTAAGCTGGGTGACTGTTTTCAATAAAGATTGTAAGATGTGCAATTCTAATACACTGGAACCTGTAAACAGCATCATTTTTAAACATAGCCACCTAATTCTTCTATAATCTTTAAGATTAAGGAATATAAATATCAGAGCAGAGAAGAAAATCTAATCCTGAAAGATTCTAATGGAAGTCAGAAAACAAATGCCTTCCTACTGAAACTAAATTATGTATGCAATGCAAGTCACACTCAATAGTGGCAGAAGAGAGTTTCTTCTAAAAGTGAGAATCAAAGAAAAAATTATGGAGACTACTAAGTAAATTAGGTAGCTAAAGCGATGGCTCCTGTAGTTAAGAGCACATGTTTTACTTCTGGGGTCCTGGGTTCTCTCTTACACTCACATGGTGGTTCATAACTATCTGCAAAACCTGTAGCTAGTCATGCATGTAGGGCACATATGTACCAAACAAAACATATTAAAAACATTTAAATTAGATTAAGAACTACACCTCAACATAAAAAAAATATTTCAGAGGACAGGTGTCTGCCTGGCTTGGGAGGCGGCCTCAGTCTCAGCAGCAGTGGTCACCATCTGGGTTCCGGGACTCCGCGGGACCTAGGAAATTAGTCTGAACAGGTTAGAGGGTGCGCCAGAAAACCGGACAGCTTCTGGGACAGGCGGAAGCACAGAGCCGTTGAGGCAGCACCCTTGGCAGGCCGCAGACAGCCGGCCACCGGACCAGAGGACAGGTGTCCACCTGGCTTGGGAGGCGGCCTCAGCCTCAGCAGCAGCGGTCGCCATATTGGTTCCCGGACTCAGCAGAACTTAGGAAATTAGTCTGAACAGGTTAGAGGGTGCGCCAGAGAACTGGACAGCTTCTGGGACAGGCGGAAGCACAGAGCCGCTGAGGAAGTACCCTTTGCAGGCTGCAGACAGCCGGCCACCGTCCGGACCAGAGGACAGGTGTCCGCCTGGCTTGGGAGACGGCCTCAGCCTCAGGAGCAGCGGTCGCCATCTTGGTTCCAGGACTCCCTGGAGCTTAGGAATTTAGTCTGCACAGGTGAGAGTCTGCACCACAGAAGCTGACAGCTTCTGGGAACAGCCAAAGCAACACAGCTTCTGAGAAAGGCCCTGTTTTGGGCCTTCTTCTTTGACCAGGAGGAGGTCCAAAAATAAGATATCTGCGTACCTTCCCTGTAAGAGAGCTTGCCAGCAGAGAGTGCTCTGAGCACTGAAACTCAGAGGAGAGAATCTGTCTTCCAGGTCTGCTGAGAGACGGTAACAGAATCACCAGAAGAACAATCTCTAAACAGAGTCAACTATAACTACTAACTCCAGAGATTACCAGATGGCGAAAGATAAACGTAGGAATCCTACTAACAGGAACCAAGACCACTCACCATCATCAGAACCCAGCACTCCCACTTTGCCCAGTCCAGGGCATCCCAACACACCCGAAAACCTAGACCTAGATTTAAAAGCATATCTCATGATGATGGTAGAGGACATCAAGAAGGACTTTAATAAATCACTTAAAGAAATACAGGAGAACACTGCTAAAGAGTTACAAGTCCTTAAAGAAAAACAGGAAAACACAATCAAACAGGTAGAAGTCCTTACAGAAAAAGAGGAAAAAACATACAAACAGGTGATGGAAATGAACAAAACCATACTAGACCTAAAAAGGGAAGTAGACACAATAAAGAAAACTCAAAGTGAGGCAACACTGGAGATAGAAACCCTAGGAAAGAAATCTGGAACCATAGATTTGAGCATCAGCAACAGAATACAAGAGATGGAAGAGAGAATCTCAGGTGCAGAAGATTCCATAGAGAACATCGGCACAACAATCAAAGAAAATGGAAAATGCAAAAAGATACTAACTCAAAATATCCAGGAAATCCAGGACACAATGAGAAGACCAAACCTACGGATAATAGGAGTGGATGAGAATGAAGATTTTCAACTCAAAGGACCAGCAAACATCTTCAACAAAATTATTGAAGAAAACTTCCCAAATATAAAGAAAGAGATACCTATGAACATACAAGAAGCCTACAGAACTCCAAATAGACTGGACCAGAAAAGAAATTCCTCCCGACACATAATAATCAGAACAACAAATGCACTAAATAAAGATAGAATACTAAAAGCAGTAAGGGAAAAAGGTCAAGTAACATACAAAGGCAAGCCTATCAGAATTACACCAGATTTTTCACCAGAGACTATGAAAGCCAGAAGAGCCTGGACAGATGTTATACAGACACTAAGAGAACACAAATTCCAGCCCAGGCTACTATACCCAGCCAAACTCTCAATTACCATAGATGGAGAAACCAAAGTATTCCATGACAAAACCAAATTCACACATTATCTCTCCACGAATCCAGCCCTTCAAAGGTTAATAACAAATTAAAACCAATACAAGAACGGGAACAATGCCCTAGAAAAAACAAGAAGGTAATCCCTCAACAAACCTAAAAGAAGACAGCCACAAGAACAGAATGCCAAGTTTAACAACAAAAATAACAGGAAGCAACAATTAGTTTTCCTTAATATCTCTTAACATCAATGGTCTCAACTCCCCAATAAAAAGACATAGACTAACAAACTGGCTACACAAACAAGACCCAACATTTTGCTGTTTACAGGAGACACATCTCAGAGAAAAAGATAGACACTACCTCAGAATAAAAGGCTGGAAAACAATTTTCCAAGCAAATGGTATGAAGAAACAAGCTGGAGTAGCCATCCTAATATCTGATAAGATTGACTTCCAACCCAAAGTCATCAAAAAAGACAAGGAGGGGCACTTCCTTCTCATCAAAGGTAAAATCCTCCAAGAGGAACTCTCAATTCTGAATATCTATGCTCCAAATACAAGGGCAGCCACATTCATTAAAGAAACTTTAGTAAAGTTCAAAGCACACATTGCACCTCACACAATAATAGTGGGAGACTTCAACACACCACTTTCACCAATGGACAGATCATGGAAACAGAAACTAAACAGGGACACACTGAAACTAACAGAAGTGATGAAACAAATGGATCTGACAGATATCTACAGAACATTTTATCCTAAAACAAAAGGATATACCTACTTCTCAGCACCTCATGGTACCTTCTCCAAAATTGACCACATAATAGGTCACAAAACAGGCCTCAACAGATTCAAAAATATTGAAATTGTCCCATGTATCCTATCAGATCACCATGCAATAAGGCTGATCTTCAATAACAAAAAAAAATAACAGAAAGCCAACACTCACGTGGAAACTGAACAACACTCTTCTCAATGATACCTTGGTCAAGGAAGGAATAAAGAAAGAAATTAAAGACTTTTTAGAGTTTAATGAAAATGAAGGCACAACATACCCAAACCTTTGGGACACAATGAAAGCATTTCTAAGAGGGAAACTCATAGCTCTGAGTGCCTCCAAGAAGAAACGGGAGAGAGCACATACTAGCAGCTTGACAACACATCTAAAAGCTCTAGAAAAAAAGGAAGCAAATTCACCCAAGAGGAGTAGACGGCAGGAAATAATCAAACTCAGGGGTGAAATCAACCAAGTGGAAACAAGAAGAACTATTCAAAGAATTAACCAAACGAGGAGTTGGTTCTTTGAGAAAATCAACAAGATAGATAAACCCTTAGCTAGACTCACTAAAGGGCACAGGGACAAAATCCTAATTAACAAAATCAGAAATGAAAAGGGAGAAATAACAACAGATCCTGAAGAAATCCAAAACACCATCAGATCCTTCTACAAAAGGCTATACTCAACAAAACTGGAAAACCTGGATGAAATGGACAAATTTCTGGACAGATACCAGGTACCAAAGTTGAATCAGGATCAAGTTGACCTTTTAAACAGTCCCATATCCCCTAAAGAAATAGAAGCAGTTATAAATAGTCTCCCAGCCAAAAAAGCCCAGGACCAGACGGGTTTAGTGCAGAGTTCTATCAGACCTTCAAAGAAGATCTAATTCCAGTTCTACACAACTTTTTCACAAGATAGAAGTAGAAGGTAGTCTACCCAACTCATTTTATGAAGCCACTATTACTCTGATACCAAAATCACAGAAAGATCCAACAAAGATAGAGAACTTCAGACCAATTTCTCTTATGAATATTGATGCAAAAATCCTCAATAAAATTCTCGCTAACCGAATCCAAGAACACATTAAAGCAATCATCCATCCTGACCAAGTAGGTTTTATTCCAGGGATGCAGGGATGGTTTAATATACGAAAATCCATCAATGTAATCCATTATATAAACAAACTCAAAGACAAAAACCACATGATCATCTCATTAGATGCAGAAAAAGCATTTGACAAGATCCAACACCCATTCATGATAAAAGTTCTGGAAAGATCAGGAATTCAAGGCCCATACCTAAACATGATAAAAGCAATCTACAGCAGACCAGTAGCCAACATCAAAGTAAATGGAGAGAAGCTGGAAGCAATCCTACTAAAATCAGGGACTAGACAAGGCTGCCCACTTTCTCCCTACCTTTTCAACATAGTACTTGAAGTATTAGCCAGAGCAATTCGACAACAAAAGGAGATCAAGGGGATAAAAATTGGAAAGGAGGAAGTCAAAATATCACTTTTTGCAGATGATATGATAGTATATATAAGTGACCCTAAAAATTCCACCAGAGAACTCCTAAACCTGATAAACAGCTTCGGTGAAGTAGCTGGATACAAAATTAACTCAAACAAGTCAATGGCCTTTCTCTACACAAAGAATAAACAGGCTGAGAAAGAAATTAGGGAAACAACACCCTTCTCAATAGTCACAAATAATATAAAATATCTCGGCGTGACTCTAACTAAGGAAGTGAAAGATCTGTATGATAAAAACTTCAAGTCTCTGAAGAAAGAAATTAAAGAAGATCTCAGAAGATGGAAAGTTCTCCCATGCTCATGGATTGGCAGGATCAATATTGTAAAAATGGCTATCTTGCCAAAAGCAATCTACAGATTCAATGCAATCCCCATCAAAATTCCAACTCAATTCTTCAACGAATTAGAAGGAGCAATTTGCAAATTCATCTGGAATAACAAAAAACCTAGGATAGCAAAAACTCTTCTCAAGGATAAAAGAACCTCTGGTGGAATCACCATGCCTGACCTAAAGCTTTACTACAGAGCAATTGTGGTAAAAACTGCATGGTACTGGTATAGTGACAGACAAGTAGACCAATGGAATAGAATTGAAGACCCAGAAATGAACCCACACACCTATGGTCACTTGATCTTCGACAAGGGAGCTAAAACCATCCAGTGGAAGAAAGACAGCATTTTCAACAATTGGTGCTGGCACAACTGGTTGTTATCATGTAGAAGAATGCGAATCGATCCATACTTATCTCCTTGTACTAAGGTCAAATCTAAATGGATCAAAGAACTTCAAATAAAACCAGAGACACTCAAACTTATAGAGGAGAAAGTGGGGAAAAGCCTTGAAGATATGGGCACAGGGGAAAAAAATTCCTGAACAGAACAGCAATGGCTTGTGCTGTAAGATGGAGAATTGACAAATGGGACCTAATGAAACTCCAAAGTTTCTGCAAGGCAAAAGACACTGTCAGTAAGACAAAAAGACCACCAACAGATGGGGAAAGGATCTTTACCTATCCTAAATCAGATAGTGGACTAATATCCAACATATATAAAGAACTCAAGAAGGTGGACTTCAGAAAATCAAAAAGCCCCATTAAAAAATGGGGCTCAGAACTGAACAAAGAATTCTCACCTGAGGAATACCGAATGGCAGAGAAGCACCTGAAAAAATGTTCAACATCCTTAATCATCAGGGAAATGCAAATCAAAACAACCCTGAGATTCCACCTCACACCAGTCAGAATGGCTAAGATCAAAAATTCAGGTGACAGCAGATGCTGGCGAGGATGTGGAGAAAGAGGAACACTCCTCCATTGTTGGTGGGATTGCAGGCTTGTACAACCATTCTGGAAATCCGTCTGGCAGTTCCTCAGAAAATTGGACATAGTACTACCGGAGGATCCAGCAATACCTCTCCTGGGCATATATCCAGAAGATGCCCCAACTGGTATGAAGGACACATGCTCCACTATGTTCATAGCAGCCTTATTTATAATAGCCAGAAGCTGGAAAGAACCCAGATGCCCCTCAACAGAGGAATGGATACAGAAAATGTGGTACATCTACACAATGGAGTACTACTCAGCTATTAAAAAGAATGAATTTATGAAATTCCTAGCCAAACAGATGGACCTGGAGGGCATCATCCTGAGTGAGGTTACACATTCACAAAGGAACTCACACAATATGTACTCACTGATAAGTGGATATTAGCCCAAAACCTAGGATACCCAAGATATAAGATACAATTTCCTAAACACATTTAACTCAAGAAAAATGAAGACTGAAGTGTGGACACTATGCCCCTCCTTAGAAGTGGGAACAAAACACCCTTGGAAGGAGTTACAGAGACAAAGTTTGGAGCTGAGATGAAAGGATGGACCATGTAGAGACTGCCATATCCAGGCATCCACCCCATAATCAGCATCCAAACGCTGACACCATTGCATACACTAGCAAGATTTTATCGAAAGGACCCAGATGTAGCTGTCTCTTGTGAGACTATGCCGGGGCCTAGCAAACACAGAAGTGGATGCTCACAGTCAGCTAATGGATGGATCACAGGGCTCCCAATGGAGGAGCTAGAGAAAGTACCCAAGGAGTAAAGGGATCTGCAACCCTATAGGTGGATCAACATTATGAACTAACCAGTACCCCGGAGCTCTTGACTCTAGCTGCATATGTATCAAAAGATGGCCTAGTCGGCCATCACTGGAAAGAGAGGCCCATTGGACACGCAAACTTTATATGCCCCAGAACAGGGGAACGCCAGGGCCAAAAAGGGGGAGTGGGCAGGTAGGGGAGTGAGGGTGGGTGGGTATGGGGGACTTTGGTATAGCATTTGAAATGTAAATGAGCTAAATACCTAATTAAAAAATATTTCAGAAAAACATCTAGCTAAGCGTTTTGTTACGTAAACTCAACAATGATAAAACTAGAACTTATGTAGTAATGATGATGATGATAAAAATAATAATACAGTATTATAGAAATGACCAAATGAAGATTCTAAAAAAGGACAGAATAATTAAAATATAGTAGATGTGTTAAGTTGTTGCATGAAAAAAGTATAAATAAATAAATAGAAAAAGATATACTCCCTTAAAATTACTTCATAATGCTATGGAGATTGAAATATAAAACAAAAATTGAGGGAAACTAAATGAGAATAAGTCTTAAATATTGGCAAGCGATAAATAATGGGAATGTAGAAAATAGAAAACAGACTTCAGAGCATAACATGCTCAGATATCTAACACTTATCATTTCCAAAACTGAGGAAACACAATTACTCTCTTATTTAAATTGCTCCAAAATATCTGGTAATTTTAAATTTAACTCACAAAATGTGATGTGAAAATTATGTATTTAACTCTTAATTATTTACATACAACATTTGAAACCCTTGTAATTTCCCAAACTATAGATATAAGAGGAATATTTTTGTTATTTAACCTAATTGTCCTTCAAGCTCATTTGAGTTTGTGTTGATCACATGAGTCTAGAATACCTGAGCTAGCCTCAGGATGTGTTCTTTATTAGAGGAACCAGTCATTTGAGTAGAATGGGTAACTCTCAGTCCCATCCTCTCTGTTCCACAATAGGCTTGGGTATTGTGTTTCATTTCTAAAGGCCAATGATGTAATAATAATAATAATAATAATAATAATAATAATAAATATATATACGTCTACATATTATTCCCTGCAAATCCTAAACAACATGATTCCCACACAGAGCTTTGTGTTGTTGAAGACCTTTGCATGCTGAGAAGATGCTTCATCTTTAACTCAGTGAGAGGAAAACTTCCTGATGTTAATATATATATATATATATATATATATATACACACACATATATATAAACTGTGTGTATGCTATATGTATAATGTATATGTATATGTATGTATATATACATATACACTACACATATACATCTATACATATACATGTATATATACATATATTATATATATGTATATACATATATACATATATACATATATTACTATTATATACATGTATGCATATATATGTATATACATATATACATATATACATATATACATATATTACTATTATATACATGTATGCATATATATGTATATATACATGTATATGTATAGATGTATATGTGTAGTGTATATGTATATATACATACATATACATATACATTATACATATAGCATACAAACACACACACATGTGTGTGTTTTGTGAGATGGCTGTGGTCCAGTTAGTAACACAATAGTGAACTACTAATGGAATGTCCAAGAATCCAGTATTTGTATGTTCCATGAGTCTAGGTATCTCAGCTGATCTTCAGAAGGTGCCAAAACTGTAAAGAAGTATGTTGCAATGCCAGTGAGGGAATGTACTTACTAGCAAGAACTAGCTAGATAGAGCAAGCAGGCAAAAAGCGGAAGCTTCCTTTTTTGATGCCCTTTATATAGGCTGCCAGAAGAAGATGTGGTCCAGATTAAAGGTGAATCTTCCCATCTTAAAACATCTAGATTAAAAGTGGGTCCTACTCCTTCAAAGGATTTTATTAAGAACAGAAGTCTCACAGGACTGCCCCAATGCTAGGGTGTATTTACACCATGGGGCTTTGTACACTTTTATGTGCAGTGTTTGCCCATTGCAAAATAGAGCATCAGATTCCCTGTTATAGATGTTTGTGAGCAGTTCGATGTCGGCACTGAGAACTGAACCCAGGTTCTCTGTAAGAACAGTATTTTCCAGACATAGCTGAGCCATCTCTTCAGCCCCACAAAGGTTTTGTTAATCAGATGACGCTAATATAAGCTAATGCTCTCTACTGTTGAAGGGATAATATAAGTCTAAGCATTTACCATATTGTTGGCTTATCAAGGGTTTGGTGAAAGTCTGCGTTCATTGGGAACAGAGTAATTGTGGATGTCGAGGGAAAATTCCTGTGAGATTTTACCTTGAGTTCCAGTGAATGGCTTTTCCAATTCAGGATCATTTTTAATACTTGTCAATTTGGGAGTCAAACTGTATCTCTGGGAGCTACACTGTATCACACGAATCACACTGTACCCCTGTGGATCACTCTGTATCATAAGGAGTCTCACCACATGCTATCATTGGGAATTACACTGTATCATTGGGGGTCAGACTATATTACTGGGAGTCACACTGTACCTCTGGGAGCCACAATGTAACACTAGGAGTCAGACTATATCACCGAAAATAATACTGTATTATTGGAAGTCACACTGTATCACTGGGAATTATAGTGTAATATGGAGAGTCAGGCTGTATCACAGAACCTCTGGTACAGTTCTTCTAGGGAACTTTAAAACAGATTTTGTCTTTCTAAGGAACATCATAAAAATCTGACCATTTTTCATTGTGTATCTGAGCAGAGGCACAGTGAGAGAGACACTTATATCAGGAACTTTGGAAGGGAGACATTCATAACATTTCAGGTGGGATCAGTTACAGTGGTGGGTGTCAGTGATCCTGCCAGCCTGCTGAGTCTAAAGTAATTGTTGCTTGCCTCAGGCTTCCCTAGTTCCTTGGGTGATGGATATTGACAGGGAGGAAGAGCCTTGTAAAGAATTTCCTGGCTGATTTATAGACATCCCAAATGGTGCCTGTGTGCGTCTCTGTGTGCTTCAGGGGCATGATGTATTTCCAAGTTACAGTCCGCTTACCTTGTGTTCACAATTGTGCCACTTTCTCTCCAAAGATCAATGCATCTGAGGAATAAGAGAAGCCCTATGCTGTGCTCTCAGGAGGCTGCCCATGAACAATCCCTCAGAGTCACAACAGAGCCTAAATGAATGCTTACAGGGGCCTGTGAATGAGCAGTGTCTGTAAGGACTTGGTTCTCACTTTAACTCATACTTCACGGCAATGACGTAGGAACTGGCACAGGCCACTCTTGTCTGACAGAACAACAGCTTCCTTTAATTCAGGTGAAATGCACAGCACTTTTTACTAAGAGATTAGCAGAAAGCCTCATTAGTGTTCATTGGACACTTACATGAAACTGAGATAATAAAAAGCACATGCATTAGGACTTGGTTCAAATGGGGCATAAGCATTATTGTCCTTTTTCTGAGTGAGATCAAGCTTTTAGAATTAAACGACATAAGGAGTAGAGGCCAGTGGAAAGTCACACTAGTAACGCATGTCGGACCTAGTTATTAGAGCAAACAAGCTTTTAAAACTCTTGACAATGAGTAATAGAGCATTGAACAAATAAGACAAGGTTAGGTGATTATTCTATTTCCTATAGACTGTTCAAGTGCAAATATTAGAACATGCATTCCACAGCGGTACTGACCTCCCTGCTCCCATAATGGGATAACAGAGCAGAAGATGAGATGATCTAGCTTGAGAAGTTTAGTCTATTTCATAAACAAGGCCAAACAGTATTATTTGCTTCACAGTTTTGGTTATACCTTTGTAAATTTTGCCATTTAATTATGGAAATCTCTCAGGGTTTTTTTATTCCTTCTGATTTTTAAACATCCTGAAATTATGCAAGGCAAAGGCATATGTGTCAATTCCAAAGTTTGCCACTAGATACTAAAGCATTACCTCATTGGTTAATATTTCTGTTTGGAGTCTAGTGAGCATTTCTTCCCGTCCTGTGGAAGCCTTAGTAGAAGGGAGCCTTGTGGATGGATACAGGCTTTTGAAATGTACTACAGCTAGAAATTCCAGACACAAGAATAACCTTAAGCTCAGCCGCGGCCATCTAGCTTCCAGCTACACCTTGTACTCTGGGCTCTTTCTTGAAGAGTTTGGGTAATATGCTGAGTCATCACCAAAGCAGAAACTTGTAATCAATGTCTCATGAGGATTTGGAATACTAACCCAACATTAATTTGTAATTCAATTCAATTCAATTCAATTCAATTCAATTCAATTCAATTCAATTCAATATTCACAGTTGTGAGTCTCTCAGAAAAAGTGAAGTATTAGACACTTCCCTCTGTTCTTTATGTAGATTTTTTTATTCCCAACTAAATATTTTAGTATCATGAACCTGTGCTGAGGTCACAGGGAAGGGCAGTGATCAACTGTTTGGCAGTTGGTGTGGGGGAAGGGAGAGTGGGAGAAAACCCTCACCCGCCAGAGTTCCAGTGCTCTGGGTGGGTGGATACAGAAGGGCTGCCACTCGCTTTCCATGCGCCCCCCCCCCCGGGGGGGTGCTCTGGCTGTGGGAAGGCAAGGAATCCCAGCTCACCTGGCAGTGAACAAGGGGCAGTCCTAGGTAACAGGTTCTCAGTCTTGGGCACCAGACACCACTGGACACTATGGAAGAGCTGAGAACAGAATGTGGGCCCGGAGGCTGGCTCAGTCATCCCTGGGGCGAAGGGAGGAGAGGGCAGGGAGAGGGGGAGCTGGATATGTCTCACGTGGTGGAGAGTCTTTGGTCCTTTCTGTGGCTGGAATGCAGGAAGGCCTTCCCGTGGGTGAGAGGTTAGACACCGCTCCATAGGGGAAAGCCTATCCCATCTTTCAAGCATGGCGGTACTTGATGAGCAGAGACAGTCTATGGTTTTAGAGCTTTATTGTAGAAAACCCGGGAAAAAGAGAGAAGGTAGAAAGAGGGAGACCGGCCATGTCCACATGGAGAGAGTGGGGAAGGGAGAGAGAGAAGGGGGGTTAGAGAAAGGTGAGGGCTTAAAGAGAGCAAGGGAGGGCCAAGGAACCCCTTTTATAGTGGGCTGGGCTATCAGGTAACTGTGGGGAGGAGCATACCTGGCTATCGTCAGGTAACTGTGGGGGTGGAGTCTAGCCAGAATGCCAGCAGCTTGGGACATTGTCTGTGTGACTTATAGCCACAGAATTATGGAGTTGGGAGCTCTGTGGTATCAGGCACCTGTCTCTGTGAATGTGGTTCACTTTTCCATCCCTTGTAGAGTTTTCTACTGGGTCTCTGGAGCAAGCCTCATTCAACCTAAATAGGCTGCCTTTCACAGCCCCACAATTAACAGTTATAGATGCTTCTTGCTTGCCTTGTGCTAAAACAAAATGGCATTGCATTAATAAAAATACAGTTCTATGTAGCTTTCCTGTTTCTACTTGAAGGTCTAGAAATAGTTGACCTACTTTGATTTTCTGTGTCCACTTTTATATAGCGTTGAGTAGGAAAGATATGTCTTATATTGTTCAGTGGTATTGTGTTCTCACTTCTTTATGTGCTCACGGCTCAAGAAGCTCCCTTGTGTCCTCTGTGCTTCTCTCTGTTGTCTTGGACTTGGGGGCTAATGAGGGAACATGCATTTGAACTTCCAAGGAAGAGGAAAAGAGGAAGGGTTAAATATTGGATTTTTTAAGAGCTAGAAGTGATAAAAGGTGAAATATCTAAAGACAGACTGAAATCAAAAATAGAGCTAAAAAAATAACAAAAGTGTTTGTTTCTGAGCCTGGGAAGCTATTTAGTACAACTTAGACCCCAAGTTGATGACTAGATGGGGAATTTCTTTTTAAGTGGACATGCAGAATCCTAATTATAAAGCCTAGAGGCTCTAGTGGTGCTCCGTCCCAGGAGAAGTCTAGCTTAGATGAAAGGCATCTTGACAAGGAGATGAGGGACATAACTCTAGGAGATAAGCACACAGTCTAAAGGTCATAAAAGTCCATGATGGAAAGACACAAAGACTGCCATTTACAACCCTGAGGAAGAAAATCTCAGTCATGACTGAAAACTAATATCCTAATGCCTTATCTAACAGGTAGATTGAAATACATTGAACATTCTCTAAAATAATATGGGTTTATATTTTGTATTCTGGTATAAAACATTAAGATCATATTTGCTACTACCAAAAGCAAACTTTTTCCTGGGGTGGTTTACAAGGAAGATAATAGCTTTCACTAAATCTTGATGAATGAACAGAATTCAGGTATAGAGGTTTCTAAGAAGAGGAATTATTCTGAGGAAAGGCATTAAACCGTGGCATCTTGCAGTACTTTACAAAGCAATAGGCAACTCAAAGCATCCCTGTAGCTTTCATTGTAAAGTGAAAATATAAATATAACTTATATACCTTTCTGTCCTCTCTCTAACCCCTCCCAGCTCTTTCCACTCAAATTCATATCCTCCTTTTAATAATTAATGTCCTTAATTAATAACTAAGTGATTATTAACAAAATGTAATTAATAATAAACACTTAAATATGTAAATACAACCTGTTAAGTCCATCTATTTTTACTTGCATGGGATTTCAGGGCTGGGCACCAAGTATTGATAACCAATCAGGAGAAGACTAATTCTCTCTGGTGAAGACTAATACTCCCTCTCTCAGCAGTCATTAGTTTCCTGTAGTTCTTTGTCTCAAAAATGGAACCCTGTTAGATTTCTGTCATTAGTGTTAGTATGTGCATTGGCGTTGTAATGATTTAGGTCTCATATAGCATTGGGGTACCATAAGTGTATCAACACTGTCATCTTTAGGAGACAGAACAACCTTAAAGGATACTTTCCAGTCATCTAGCTCCTTTGGTGAAGACTCTGAGCCTTAGATGGAAAAAATTTTGTTATAGAAGTTGGGACTGGTGCTCGCTTTGGCAGCACATATACTAAAATTAGAATGATACAGAGAAGATTAGCATGGCCCGTGCACAAAAATGATATGCAAATTTATGTAGCATTTCATGTTTTTTACTGAGACTGTGGAATACTCACAAAAAGAGATCTATCATGACTGCCCTCTGAAAGACCCAAAAAGGAGCTGAAAGTGTCATATGCACTTATTTGCACCCAAACAATGGACAGAAGCAGCTGACCCCTGCTGTTGAATTAGTGAAGGCTGACAAAAGCTGAGACAGGCCATTCTGTAGGAGGACCAGCAGTCTCAATTAATCTGGACACCCTAGATCTTTCAAACACTGGACCACAAAACAGACAGCATACACCAGCTGATATGAGGCCCCCAACATACATACAGTAGAGGACTTCCAGGTCTGTGTTCATGCAGAGATGATGTACCTAACCCTCAAGAGACTGGAGGCCCTAGAGAGTTTAGAGGTCAGGTGCGGTGGGGGGTGGGGGCATCCATGTGGAGACATGGTGGGGTGTGGAGAAGGTGTGGGATGTGAAACAGTTGGAGGGTGGATAGGGAGGGCTGTGGAATGGAATATGGAGAGTAAAAAATAAATTACAAATAAAGTTAAATTTAAAAAAAAAAGAAATTAGGACTAGGCACCACATAGTTATTTGTTCTCTACATTTTGATTGTCTGATATTTCCTGTAATGGTCCCTATCTGTTGTAGAAAAAGTTTTCATAGAAGAGGGATGAAACATATATTTATCTGTGGGAATAAGGGTGGGGATTTAGAACATAATTAGGAATTATGGTTTAGGAAGTTGGTAGTTATAGGTTCTTCAGATCTATGACTTCACTAATCCCTCATAGTTTCCCAGATTTCCAGTGCTAGGCATCATTTCCCACCTTTTGACTATACCATGAATCTAGTTATGCAATTCATTCTTTTAGACAATGGTCCTAATTCACTGTAGACACAGAGATAGAAGCTCAGACACTGATTGGGTGAAGCTGTAATAGCCCAGTACATAGAAGAGGCAGAAGTACAGAAAAGAGACAAAGCCCACAAGCAGGACTGCACCCAGAAACCTTTTTAGTAAATCCACTAAGCAGTTTATCTGTAGTCTATCTACAAGCAGCAGGGATTCAACTGGTCCAAGTGGAAAGGAAATGAAAGTACTGCTGCAGGATTCTCACTATCAGTGTCTCATCCCAGCATTTATCACTGTGCCTAAAAGGTCCACCTGGGATATAAAAGTTCTGTGGATGGTAACTGAACCTACAGTTTTTATAGCTGGAAGTTGAGGTGTCACATAGGAATATGGGAAATGTGACACTGACTACTGAAGCCTGCCTTTTACACACACACACACACACACACACACACACACACACACACATTCCTAGACAATGGCCAGGGAAGCTAAGTGTAGATCTGCAGATCTTTCCCTCTCCTTCCTCTCCTCCTGTGGTGGTTTGAATATGATTGGCCCAGGGAGTGGTACTATCAGGAGGTCTTATTGGACAGAAGTGTGTCACTGTGGGTGTGGGCTTTGAGACTCTCCTCCTAGCTGTCTGGAAGAGCAGTCTTCTTTCTACTTCCTTTGGATGAAGATGTAGAATGCTCAGGCCCTCCACCACCATGCCTACCTGGACAATGCCATGTTCCCATCATGCTGATAATGGACTGAGCCTATAAGCCAGCTCCAAATTAAATATTTTCCTTTTTAAGAGTTGACTTGGTCACATTGTCTTCTTAGCAGTGGACACCCTAACTAAGAAAATTCAGAATCCAATTCTCTAGTTTCATGCCCAGATAACACTCCTCTGCTCTAGCATCCTTTGCCTCCCTGCCTCCATCTCCAGTACATTCCACATATCTCCTCCAACCTTCTTTTCCATCTACCCTATCTTAGTCCCAAACTCCACAAAGCTTTTCCTGGGAATTCACTGCAGAAGAAGCAAGAAGGTAAAAAAAAAAAACAGGTAGGTGAGCTTCAGATTTTCACTATTTCCCTTCTTTTCCAAGTCCAATTTTCCCATCTTATTCCCAGCTCTGTATCAGACTACGTCTTGTGGCCTCTCCTATAACTTTCTGTCCCCATTCCCAGGGAACTAATTATATCCAAATGGAGCAATCTTCTTTTTCCCTCCTCTGGACCCCCTCAGCTATCCTGCTATCTACCCCATTCCTAGGTTTCAGCTTCCAATACCTAGAAACATATTTTAGCTGCAATGACAGTGGTCATATCTTGCAAAATTCAAGGTGAATTTTCTATTAGGCAACACACAAACACTGTAACCTCTTAAAATGAAAGAGTTGCAAAAGAAGGCAAGGAACTAAACACCCACCCAATAAAGACAAGAGCAGATATTAGCACCTAAAATCAGAATCATGCCTAAACCAGATGTCTAGATAACAGAGTAAAACCACAATACTTGTTATTAAAATATATTTTTCCTAGAGCCCAGCAACCCATAGCAGGCCCTGAGTATTGCAACATAGCTGAATCATACTTAAAAGACCTTAGCATACTGTTTATGAATTTTATAAAGGTCATTATAGAGGAAATAAGTATTTTCCTTAAAGAAATTTATAAACCTGGTCAGAGCACAGGTGTCCGCAGAGCCCGGGAGGCTTCTGCCTCACGTTCCGCGGGGGTCACCTTGGTTCCGAGACCCTGCGGCCGGCGGTCTGCGGGTGAGAGTGTGGAACACAGAGGCCAGCAGCTTCTGGAACGGGCGAGAGCCACAGAGCCTCTGAGGCGGCGCCATTTCCGGCTCCAGACAACCGGCCACCTTCCTGGTGAGAGCACAGGGGTCTACCCGGCCCGAGAGGCTTCTGCCTCACATTCCGTGGGGGCCACCTTGGTTCCGGGACTCCGCGGCGGACGGTCTGCGGGTGAGAGTGTGGAACACAGAGGCCAGCAGCTTCTGGAACGGGCGAGAGCCACAGAGCCTCTGAGGCAGCGCCATTTTCGGCTCCAGACAACCTGCCACCTTCCTGGTCAGAGCACAGGGGTCCACCCGGCCCCAGAGGCTTCTGCCTCACGTTCCACGGGGACCACCTTGATTCTGGGACTCCGCAGTGGGCAGTCTGCAGGCCAAAGCAACACAGCTTCTGGGAAATATCCTGTTTTGGGCCTTCATCTTCGGCCAGGAGGAGGTCCAAACACCAGATAACTGTGCACCTCCCTGAAAGAGGAGAGCTTGCCTGCAGAGACTGCTCTGACCACTGAAATTCAGGGAAGAGAGCTAGTCTCCCTGGTCTGCTGATATAGTGTAATAAAATCACCAGAGGAACAATCTCTAAACAGAGACAACTATAACAACTAACTCCAGAGATTACTAGATGGCGAAAGGTAAACTTAAGAATCTTACTAACAGAAACCAGGACTACTCACCATCATCAGAACCCAGAACGACCACTTCACCCAGTCCAGGGCACCCCAACACACCTGAAAAGCTAGACCTGGATTTAAAAGCATATCTCATGATGATGGTAGAGGACATCAAGAAGGACTTAAATAACTCACTTAAAGAAATACAGGAGAACACTGCTAAACAAGTAGAAGACATTAAAGAGGAAACACAAAAATCCCTTAAAGAATTACAGGAAAACATAACCAAACAGGTAGAAGACATTAAAGAGGAAACACAAAAATCCCTTAAAGAATTGCAGGAAAAGACAACAAAACAGGTGATGGAATTGAATAAAACCATCCAAGACCTAAAAAGGGAAGTAGACACAATAAAGAAAACCCAAAGTGAGGCAACAGTGGAGATAGAAACACTAGGAAAGAAATCTGAAACCATAGATGCGAGCATCAGCAACAGAATACAAGAAATGGAAGAGAGAATCTCAGGTACAGAAGATTCCATAGAGAACATCGGCACAACAATCAAAGAAAATACAAAATGCAAAAAGATCCTAACTCAAAACATCCAGGAAATCCAGGACACAATGAGAAGACCGAAGCTACGGATAATAGGAGTGGATGAGAAATGAAGATTTTCAACTCAAAGGAGCAGCAAACATCTTCAACAAGATTATTGAAGAAAACTTCCCAAATCTAAAGAAAGAGATACCCATGAACATACAAGAAGCCTACAGAACTCCAAATAGACTGGACCAGAAAAGAAATTCCTCCCGACACATAATAATCAGAACAACAAATACACTAAATAAAGATAGAATACTAAAAGCAGTAAGGGAAAAAGGTCAAGTAACATATAAAGGCAAGCCTATCAAAATTACACCAGATTTTTCACCAGAGACTATGAAAGCCAGAAGAGCCTGGACAGATGTTATACAGACACTAAGAGAACACAAATTCCAGCCCAGGCTACTATACTCAGCCAAACTCTCAATTACCATAGATGGAGAAACCAAAGTATTCCATGACAAAACTAAATTCACCCATTATCTCTCCACGAATCCAGCCCTTCAAAGGATAATAACAAAAAAACCAATTCAAGGACAGGAACCACGCCCTAGAAAAAACAAGAAGATAATCCCTCAACAAAACTAAAAGAAGACAGCCACAAGAACAGAATGCCAACTTTAACAACAAAAACAACAGGAAGCAACAATTACTTTTCCTTAATATCTCTTAATATCAATGGTCTCAACTCCCCAATAAAAAGACATAGACTAACAGACTGGCTACACAAACAGGACCCAACATTCTGCTGCTTACAGGAAACCCATCTCAGGGAAAAAGACAGACACTACCTCAGAGTGAAAGGCTGGAAAACAATTTTCCAAGCAAATGGTCTGAAGAAACAAGCTGGAGTAGCCATTTTAATATCGGATAAAATCGACTTCCAACCCAAAGTTATTAAAAAAGTCAAGGTGGGACACTTCATACTCATCAAAGGTAAAATCCTCCAAGAGGAACTCTCAATTCTGAATATCTATGCTCCAAATGCAAGGGCAGCCACATTCATTAAAGACACTTTAGTAGAGCTCAAAGCACACGTTGCACCTCACACAATGATAGTGGGAGACTTCAACACACCACTTTCATCAATGGACAGATCGTGGAAACAGAAATTAAACAGGGACACAGTGAAAATAACAGAAGTTATGAAACAAATGGACCTAACAGATATCTACAGAACATTTTATCCTAAAACAAAAGGATATACCTTCTTCTCAGCACCTCACGGGACCTTCTCCAAAATTGACCATATAATTGGTCACAAAACAGGCCTCAACAGATACAAAAATATTGAAATTGTCCCATGTATCCTATTAGACCACCATGGATTAAGACTGATCTTCAATAACAACATAAATAATGGAAAGCCAACATTCACATGGAAACTGAACAACACTCTTCTCAATGATACCTTGGTCAAGGAAGGAATAAAGAAAGGAATTGAAGACTTTTTAGAGTTTAATGAAAATGAAGCCACAACGTACCCAAACCTATGGGACACAATGAAAGCATTTCTAAGAGGGATACTCATAGCTCTGAGTGCCTCCAAGAAGAAACGGGAGAGAGCACATACTAGCAGCTTGACAACACATCTAAAAGCTCTAGAGAAAAAGGAAGCAAATTCACCCAAGAGGAGTAGATGGCAGGAAATAATCAAACTCAGGGGTGAAATCAACCAAGTGGAAACACGAAGAACTATTCAAAGAATTAACCAAACGAGGAGTTGGTTCTTTGAGAAAATCAACAAGATAGATAAACCCTTAGCTAGACTCACTAAAGGGCACAGGGACAAAATCCTAATTAACAAAATCAGAAATGAAAAGGGAGACATAACAACAGATCCTGAAGAAATCCAAAACACCATCAGATCCTTCTACAAAAGGCTATACTCAACAAAACTGGAAAACCTGGACGAAATGGACAAATTTCTGGACAGATACCAGGTACCAAAGTTGAATCAGGATCAAGTTGACCATCTAAACAGTCCCATATCACCTAAAGAAATAGAAGCAGTTATCAATAGTCTCCCAGCCAAAAAAAGCCCAGGACCAGACGGGTTTAGTGCAGAGTTCTATCAGACCTTCAAAGACGATCTAATTCCAGTTCTGCACAAACTATTTCACAAAATAGAAGTAGAAGGTACTCTACCCAACTCATTTTATGAAGCCACTATTACTCTGATACCGAAACCACAGAAAGACCCAACAAACATAGGGAACTTCAGACCAATTTCTCTTATGAATATCGATGCAAAAATCCTCAATAAAATTCTCGCTAACCGAATCCAAGAACACATTAAAGCAATCATCCATCCTGACCAAGTAGGTTTTATTCCAGGGATGCAGGGATGGTTTAATATACGAAAATCCATCAATGTAATCCATTATATAAACAAACTCAAAGACAAAAACCACATGATCATCTCGTTAGATGCAGAAAAAGCATTTGACAAGATCCAACACCCATTCATGATAAAAGTGTTGGAAAGATCAGGAATTCAAGGCCCATACCTAAACATGATAAAAGCAATCTACAGCAAACCAGTAGTCAACATCAAAGTAAATGGAGAGAAGTTGGAAGCAATCCTACTAAAATCAGGGACTAGACAAGGCTGCCCACTTTCTCCCTACCTTTTCAACATAGTACTTGAAGTATTAGCCAGAGCAATTCGACAACAAAAGGAGATCAAGGGGATACAAATTGGAAAAGAGGAAGTCAAAATATCACTTTTTGCAGATGATATGATAGTATATATAAGTGACCCTAAAAATTCTACCAGAGAACTCCTAAACCTGACAAACAGCTTCAGTGAAGTAGCTGGATATAAAATAAACTCAAACAAGTCAATGGCCTTTCTCTATACAAAGAATAAACAGGCTTAGAAAGAAATTAGTGAAACAACACCCTTCTCAATAGTCACAAATAATATAAAATATCTCGGCGTGACTCTAACTAAGGAAGTGAAAGATGTATATGATAAAAACTTCAAGTCTCTGAAGAAAGAAATTAAAGAAGATCTCAGAAGATGGAAAGATCTCCCATGCTCATGGATTGGCAGAATCAACATTGTAAAAATGGTTATCTTGCCAAAAGCAATCTACAGATTCAATGCAATCCCCATCAAAATTCCAACTCAATTCTTCAACGAATTAGAAGGAGCAATTTGCAAATTCATCTGGAATAACAAAAAACCTAGGATAGCAAAAAGTCTTCTCAAGGATAAAAGAACCTCTGGTGGAATCACCATGCCTGACCTAAAGCTTTACTACAGAGCAATTGTGATAAAAACTGCATGGTACTGGTATAGAGACAGACAAGTAGACCAATGGAATAGAATTGAAGACCCAGAAATGAACCCACACACCTATGGTCACTTGATCTTCGACAAGGGAGCTAAAACCATCCAGTGGAAGAAAGACAGCATTTTCAACAATTGGTGCTGGCACAACTGGTTGTTATCATGTAGAAGAATGCGAATCGATCCATACTTATCTCCTTGTACTAAGGTCAAATCTAAGTGGATCAAGGAACTTCACATAAAACCAGAGACACTGAAACTTATAGAAGAGAAAGTGGGGAAAAGCCTTGAAGATATGGGCACAGGGGAAAAATTCCTGAACAGAACAGCAATGGCTTGTGCTGTAAGATCGAGAATTGACAAATGGGACCTAATGAAACTCCAAAGTTTCTGCAAGGCAAAAGACACCGTCAATAAGACAAAAAGACCACCAACAGATTGGGAAAGGATCTTTACCTATCCTAAATCAGATAGGGGACTAATATCCAACATATATAAAGAACTCAAGAAGGTGGACTTCAGAAAATCAAATAACCCCATTAAAAAATGGGGCTCAGAACTGTACAAAGAATTCTCACCTGAGGAATACCGAATGGCAGAGAAGCACCTGAAAAAATGTTCAAAATCCTTAATCATCAGGGAAATGCAAATCAAAACAACCCTGAGATTCCACCTCACACCAGTCAGAATGGCTAAGATCAAAAATTCAGGTGACAGCAGATGCTGGCGTGGATGTGGAGAAAGAGGAGCACTCCTCCATTGTTGGTGGGATTGCAGGCTTGTACAACCACTCTGGAAATCAGTCTGGCGGTTCCTCAGAAAATTGGACATAGTACTACCGGAGGATCCAGCAATACCTCTCCTGGGCATATATCCAGAAGATGCCCCAACTGGTAAGAAGGACACATGCTCCACTATGTTCATAGCAGCCTTATTTATAATAGCCAGAAGCTGGAAAGAACCCAGATGCCCCTCAACAGAGGAATGGATACAGAAAATGTGGTACATCTACACAATGGAGTACTACTTAGCTATTAGAAAAAATGAATTTATGAAATTCCTAGCCAAATGGATGGACCTGGAGGGCATCATCCTGAGTGAGGTAACACATTCACAAAGGAACTCACACAATATGTACTCACTGATAAGTGGATATTAGCCCAAAACCTAGGATACCCAAGATATAAGATACAATTTCCTAAACACATGAAACTCAAGAAAAATGAAGACTGAAGTGTGGACACTATGCCCCTCCTTAGAAGTGGGAACAAAACACCCTTGGAAGGAGTTACAGAGACAAAGTTTGGAACTGAGATGAAAGGATGGTCCATGTAGAGACTTCCATATCCAGGGATCCACCCCATAATCAGCATCTAAACGCTGACACCATTGCATACACTAGCAAGATTTTATCGAATGTAGCTGTCTCTTGTGAGACTATGCCGGGGCCTAGCAAACACAGAAGTGGATGCTCACAGTCAGCTAATGGATGCATCACAGGGCTCCCAATGGAGGACCTAGAGAAAGTAGCCAAGGAGCTAAAGGGATCTGCAACCCTATAGGCGGAACAACATTATGAACTAACCAGTACCCCGGAGCTCTTGACTCTAGCTGCATATGTATCAAAAGATGGCCTAGTCGGCCATCACTGGAAAGAGAGGCCCATTGGACACGCAAACTTTATATGCCCCAGTACAGGGGAACGCCAGGGCCAAAAAGGGGGAGTGGGTGGTTCGGGGAGTGCGGGTGGGTGGGTATGGGGGACTTTTGGTATAGCATTGGAAATGTAAATGAGCTAAATACCTAATAAAAAAATGGAAAAAAAGAAATTTATAAACATAAATAATAGATGGAAATGTCTAAAACAGTTCAAGTTTGAAAAGTGGCAATATAATCAATAAAGGAAACATGAACTGAGGGAAATTTAGACATAAAGAATAAAATTAAGAACTTGAGCAGGAACCTCAGAGACAAGCCTCACTAGCAGAATACAAGAAATGGAAGAGAGAATCTTAGGGATTGAAGACACAATAAAAGAAATCAATACATCAGTCAAAAAATATTGAATCTAAAAAAATCCTGTACAAGAATTTCAGGAAATCTGGGACATTAGGAATGTATGAAAGAAAAGAAAAATCAGGTCAAAGGCAAAATTATATATATATTTTTTTTTTCCAGACAGGTATTTTCTGTTTTAGCCCTGGCTGTCCTGGAACTCACCCTGTAGACTAGGCTGGCCTAAAACTCAGAAATCCATCTGCCTCTGCCTCCCAAGTGCTGGGATTAAAGGTGTGGGCCACCACTGCCCAGCTAAAAGTAATGTTTTCAACAAGACTATAGAAGAAAGTTTTCTTAACCAAAAGAAGAGGATGCCTATCAAGATACAAAGTAGAAAGTTGAGAGGAACAGAAAAGAAACACCTATATATACATAATAGTCAACAGAGCAATGAAAGATTAGCAAAGGCTGCAAGGGAAAAAGACTAAGGACATACAGGAACAGACCTGCTAGAATAATATTTGACTACTCAATAGATACTTTAAAGGCTAGAAGTGTTCGTACAGGAGATATTCTACAGACTCTTTATTGAATCAGAAGGGGGGAATTGTTCAATTTTGTCTTTACTGTGTATTCTAATGAGAAATGTGTCTTCCAAGACCTGGAGTCTGCTCCTAGCCCCTGTGACCCTCCCCTAGGTTAATCCTGATTGGTAAATAAAGATGCCAACAGCTAATAGATGGGCAGAAGAAACATATGTGGGGTTGAGGTTTCAAGAGCTAAGTTCAGAGAGGACAACGAGGAGAAGAAGAAGCTGACATGGGAGGATAAAGAATTTGCAGGAAAGGAGAAAGGAGCAGAGGCCTTGTGTTGAGAGAGGAGAGCATGGCTGTTGAGGGCTGCCCAACTGTATCTAAGAGCAGCTCATTAAGAGAACACAGATGAGGGAGTGGGTGGGTTGGGAAGCAGGGCAGGGGGAGGGTATAGGGGACTTTCAGGACAGCATTTGAAATGTAAATGAAGAAAATGTCTAATAAAAAAAGAAGGATATTAACATCTAATAAGAGAGAGAGAACACAGACACTAGCCCAGACTACTATACCCAGCAATACTTACAATTACAATAGATAAAGCAATAAGATAATCCATGATAAAACCTAATATAAGCAATATCTATGTATAAATGCAGCCCTAAAGAAGGCTCTAGAAAGAAAACTCCAATCTAAGAGTGTTAACCACTCCAAAGAAAACACAAGAAATAAACAATCCCAGAGCAGTATATTAAAGGAAGAGAAACACATACACAAACACAGGCACACACGCACACACACTGTCTTAGTTTGGGTTTTATTGTCATGAAGAGACAACATGACCATGACTACTCTTGTAAAGTAAAACATTTAATTGGCTTGGCTTACAGTTTTAGGGGTGTAGTCCAGTATCATCATGGTGGGAAGCATGGTGGCATACAGGCAGACATGGGCTAGAGAAAGAGCTGACAGTTCTACATCTTCCTTTGAAGGTAGCAGAAGGAGACTGTCTCACAATGGATCTACCTTGAGCATACATGACTTCAAAACCCACCACTACAGTAACATACTTCCTCCAACAAGGCCACAGCTACTCCTAAAAGACCACACCTTCTAATAATGCCACTCTCTAATGCCAATCATTCAAACACTTGAGTCTTTGGGAGCCATTGCTATCAAACTACCACCACACACACACACACACACACACACACACACACACACACACACACACACACACCTAGACTCTGGCCGGAGAAGCAGGGAAGCTAAGCACAGACCTGCAGATCTTTCCCTCTCTTTCCTTTCCTCCTGTAGTGGTTTGAATATGATTGGCCCAGGGAGTGGTACTATCAGGAAGTCTTATTGGACAGAAGTGTGTCACTGTGGATGTAGGCTTTGAGACTCTCCTCCTAGCTGCGTGGAAGAGTAGTCTTTCTGCTTGCATTGGATGAAGATGTAGAACTCTCAGGGGTTGAGTTGAGAGTGGAGAGTACAATGTAAGTATTGCTTCATGTGTCTAATTGTCATGCATTGGAGCTATACCTGGTGGATAGCCTTTTCCATTGCTTTGGGAGCACTTTGTATTTATCAAATTTAATATCTTAGGTATGGACTTTTATCTCTGATATGTTTGAAATGACTTACACTACTCTGAGGTTTGCTACTTTTCTAATTTAGCTAGTTCCTAACTTAATGTAATAAATTTTTCCATTTCTGTGTTGTTAAGGTCTAGTATACGTGGCCAATCTTTTCGTAGTAATTATCCATCTCTATCTTTTACTTTACTTTTTTTGGAAACTTTTGTTTAACTATGTATTTTATTAATGGCATTTAATCTTATTTTCTTCTACCTCAGCTTAAAGGTTTCGTGCTGCTTTGGAACTATTATGCTTGTTCCAGTGCAAAATACCACCTGACTTACAAAATCCTATATAGAGAGCATTTCACCTCCTCTTCCTTGAGAAAAACCCTAAAATATTTTAATATCTTTTACTCCAAGTCAATTTAAATAAAGGTCATATATCAAAGTTAGATATTAAGCTCAATACTTACAAAACATAATATTAGTATGTCATCCTATAAATGTTATTAGTATTAAATAACATATTTTATTCACCCAATTCTTGTTCATCATTCTATTTATATCTCTAATTTCAACTAACATTAGTTTTTATTCTTCCTGATAAATAGCCTCTGGCATTTCTTTCAGTGTAGCCTACTGATAATGTATTCTGTCAGGACTACTTTGTCTCAATGTCTCTAATTATGATCTTTGTTTTGAAAGACATTCTTCTTGGTGTAGAATTAAAGGTGTATTTATTTTACTGAAGTTCCCATTTCATTAGTTTCTTGCCCCCACTGTTTTTGTTGAGATGTCAGCTATAAATCTGATTTACACTCCACCATAGGTAATATGTATTTTTTTGTGAGTGTCTTTAAAAGTACCTTTAGTTTTCTTCTTCATTTTACCAGAGAATAGCTAAATATGGGTCTCATGTGTATATAATGACTGTGTATCTTCTAACTATTTATAATTCATCACCTACCTATTTGCAATTTTTGTATGTCTTCGTGTTTATGGAACACACTGGAACACATAGATTCAGCTCTAGTATTTCACCTTCCTGCTGAAATCCCAGGGTTAGTTGGACGTGTTACTCATCTCCTACAGTCAGGTACTTTTAGGAGAAAATAACACTGCCTTACTGAATTTCCATTTTCTCCACTGTCTTTCCCTAGAGTTCGCTACTGCATTCATATGTCTCTGAAAGGAGTGAAGAGTGTAATCAATACACCCCATTAAAAACACAGTGTGGTGTTCTGAGACGAATTGTATTTGTTCCTTTAAGAAGAGGAATATAAATTAATCATGAGTATTTTTTTCTTTAAAACTTCCACAGATTCATAGTGTGACATAGTTTCAATATGTTGCTGCAAATGTATAAATAGATAATTAATGGAAAAATTATCTCTGAATACTAATAATTATCTCTGAATTTCTTTCTATATTATTTCAAAGGAAGCTTGCGTGTATCGCAGAACTCATAGTGAGTCCCAAGATAATTTTTCAGTTATAACAATTTTTTCTAGTATGTTTTAAAAACAATGCTTTTTCTTACTTTGGAATTAAACTTGGATCTTCAATTAATCAAACTGAGGGTGATTAAAATACCTAATGAGAAGAATTCTTCAAAGACTCTTTGCACAAATTTTGTATTTTTAGAGATTTATTTCTCACACACTGCTTTCAGTAGCCATGACTAACCTTCATTTTTTGCCTCCAAATAATAAAGTTGTATTTGTAGATAGAGCAATGGAAGTCTTGAGTAACTGCATCCAATGCAGCGTAATCCTGTGATGTGATATGGTAGCTGCCACTCAGTTCTGCTCCTTTTTCTGTGTTCACAGGTAAATCCCGTGTCTTAGTGCCATGGTGCTTTCAACAACTTAGGAGAAAATTACCCAGGAGAAAACCGGAGTCAACTGTAATGTAAGGATTGACAGTGTGTACCTTCATTTTCAATAGCCTAACAGGAAATACTCCATCGGGCTGAACTTGATGTTGTGAGGAAAGATTCTGATTTTGGCATTTATTCCTACTGGAGAGACACTTCATATAACTCCAGAAAGTATTAAGTGGTTAATATTTTTCTAAACTTGTGGTTTTTCTTCAGAGTAAGTAAAACATTTGGCAGGTTTATTGAACTGTTGATACAGTATGATGCCTCAGGGAGGCCAAGATCTTCTTACTAAAATGCTTAAAAATAATGACAGTTTACATCCTCAGCCAGGGAGGAATGCTTATTAGGAGGGAAAATGAAAAATAACTACTAGAATGCTCAGAACAAAGGAACTAAGAAAGAGAAGTGTCAAAATTGGTCAAGTTCAAAGACTAACATTGATCTTTAACAAATGAACTTTATGAAAAAAAATTCTCACAGTATAATTTTCTTTATTCTGTAAATTAAAAATTAAATATAAACTAAAATTTAAAAAAATCAAGTAATTATTTGAAATTTTATTTTTTATATTTATGCACAAATTCCTTATGAAATGTCATGAACAGTTTTAGGAACTTTGTTTAAGAATCACTTTGCCCCTTCTTAGAATTGGAAACAATCACCGATGGAAGGAGTTACAGAGACAAAGTTTGGAGCAGAGACAAAAGGATGGACCATATCCTAGAGACTGCCATATCCAGGGATCCATCCCATAATTAGCCTCCAAATGATGACACCATTGTATACACTAGCAAGCGTTTGCTGAAAGGACCCTGATATAGCTGTCTCTTGTGAGACTAGGCCGGGGCCTAGCAAACACATAAGTGGATGCTCACAGTCAGCTATTGGATGGAGCACAGGGCCCCCAATTGAGGAGCTAGAGAAAGTATCCAAGGAGCTAAAGAGATCTGCAACCCTGTAGGTGCAACAACATTATGAACTAGCCAGTACCCCGGAGCTCTTGACTCTAGCTGCATATGTATCAAAAGATGACCTAGTCGGCCATCACTGGAAAGAGAGGCCCATTGGACACGCAAACTTTATATGCCCCAGTACAGGGGAACGCTAGGGCCAAAAAGAGGGAATGGGTGGGTAGGGGAGTGGTGGGCAGGGTATGGGGGACTTTTGGGATAGCATTGGAAATGTAATTGAGGAAAATACGTAATAAAAAATATTAAAAAAAAAAGAATCTTGTGTTAATAATGCTGAGGAAAGTATGGCCGTATGAATAGATTGCATAAATTACTTTCTTATATAATACTTCAGTTTTACAGAGTTGGTATGTAACTCATGAACTATGCTTCTAAAAATTAATTTGTCTTTCAAGTGTTTGGAATTAAGAACTGTAGTGGGAAATATTAAATAAAAGGCTCACTATTCCCGGCAAGGCACCATTGGTCTGGCAGGCCAGGCTCTGGCAGTCAATGGCCAGCCTGTTCTCATCTCGTAGAGACTATCTTGACTCAGAGCTCAGAAATCTCTCCCCTCAGCTCACTAAGTTTCCACTGGCGGGCTGCTGCCATGCCAGCTTCATGCTTTAAAACTCCCACAACCTGTTGTGGTGCACATCTGAAAAACAAATGCTTTGAAGTTGTACCTTACTCTTTGGAATCCATCTGAGCTGCTGCATGAAGGAAAACACCACACAAACTTAGTTGCGAAACAATGGTAACTCAATCGCTGGGTGCAACAACTATAATCCTAATGTTGTAAGCCATAGTGAATCTAAATCTCCTGGTGGCAAATACTGGTAAATTCGCCATCTAAACTTGTAGACACTAGTAGCTACATCTTGTCCTCTCGCTGTTCTATCCAAAAGCCCCTATCTACCTCCTGTTTCCTTTCTTCCTCTCTGTCCAACCTGGAAGTCCCGCCTACTCGCCCAGTAATTAGTTCCTTTATTCATTAGGGAAAGTTTACAAGAATTCACCAGAGTACTTGACTCATTCCTCATTCCAGACAACTCCTCTTGGGGAAGCAGAATTAACATTAAAATACAAACAGAACCACCGGCCATCCACAAGAAAGAACAGGCTTTGTGACATTGTTTGGATGAATATATATATATTGTTTGAAGTCCCTTTTATATTCTATTTCATATTTATATTTATCTTGATAAATATATTATGTTTATATATTTAATAATTACATTTTTGTGTACCCATTGTGAGTCATATATGCTATTGAGTGCTTGTGGATATATGAGGGCTGCTTGCTTGAGAGGGTGTTGGACTTTCACCTTGTAGGCTCCAGGGCAAAAGCTCAAGCCATCAATCGTGACAGTAATCACTATCCCCACTGAGCCCTCTTGCACATCTGTGTTCTCATATATATCCTTCACACACATTCACTGTACATTTTAGTTTAAATGTTAGCCTTTTTTTGTACAAAATGAGCTGTTTAAATATGTAGGTAATGTTCTTGTTCATTCATAAGTAATGATATGTCTAGCATTTGGTTAGTGGTCAGTAAACAATGAATAAATGAACTGAAGAATAGTTGAATAATGAATAATATGAACTGAAGTTGTTGTTGTAATCCAGGCCATAGTAGTCAATGGTTGCACTGTGATCATTTATAGCATTGGTCTTGAAAGCAGAAAGCACAGAACTCTGTAACAATAGAAATTAAGAAGAGGAGAAACTGATGGAAGGTAATTTGCCTCTGCTATATGTGTAAGGGCCATTACGAATATTATCTTAAAATATATAGTTTGCTAATCTTTATAATCACTGACACTCCTCCTCTGTCCCTTCTGGTGATTCCAATTTACTTAAAAGATATTTAAGAACTTGAACTTTTGTCAAGCTTCAAACAAGATTTCAATGCAGCAAGTGTACAAAATCTCCCATTTTTGAACCTTGAAAGTGTATAAATTTAACATATATAGGAGCCACTTGGCAGCATTATAAAATTTATTATCACTTATGCTTAAAACAAATTAGGAATCCCACACATGCAAGCATGAGTTTAAGCATCACAAACACCTTTAGATTACAATAAATAGGCAATAAATTACACCACAAGATTTATTTCTTCAGAATGCAAATGAATCCATCTGGAAAATATGATAAAATTCTAGTAATTTAATAGGAGAATGAAGCTTGGAAAGGAGTTGTGGCTGAGTGTCATCTCAATGAAAAATGGCTGGCTCTGGATACTGAATTAAAAATAAGCATGAAAGTTCTGGGGGAAATGGCATATTTGGAATACTATGTGGAGATTGGAAATGATCACAGAGGTATAGTTTCAGTTTGTACCACTTGTGCAGAGGAAGTTTGATCAACCAAAGTTAATGTAGACTGTTTTGAAGATAATAACAGTAGCAAGTATGCCCCTGTGATAACCAACTTTGGAGGAAATGGCTAAATAATAATATAACTTAAATTACTTAAGTCAAATCACTGAAAATTTATGGCTTTCTTTATTTCAAGGTATAAGTCAAAATAGTAGAAATAGCCACAACAATGTGAAAGTTCTTTAATTTTCTTTAAGAATTCTATGAAATGTGGAGATACTATTTGACATTGTACAAGAATGCAATAAGCCATTTTATAGGTAAGATTGCACTTGCCAGAAAGTACTGTAGGATTTTATCTACTGAAAAATATAAATAAAATTCAATTTAAGTGAGCAATATGAAATTCTTCTTCTAAATATGCCTAATATAAGTATAATTTTTAATGTTCCCTTTTGCCATTCTCTTGATCTTGAGCAATGTACTGTTAGCTGGCCATTTTAATTGCTGCACTTTCAGTGATGAGCTTGATTCTAATTAGAATTTGATTTAATTTTTTTGAAAAATTTTCTATTTACATCATTAATATTGTTCTAGAGCTTCCCATTTTTTTTTGCTGAAAATACAAACGAAAACTTTCCTTAAGAATGCATCATTCAAAATTTAAGACTACATTTCTTTACTTTTAAGAATCAGACATGATACATGCACTTCTAATATATAGAAGAATTTTAATCCAGCAACATGGCTGTTCTGGCAAGGGATTACATCCAAAGATCTTCTAGGTCTTTGTGATCTGGCTGGAATGATAGATTTTTAATATCTTTGGGTGAAACACAGACACTCCTGTAATACATACCTTTTATCCCAAACAATTAAGGTAAAGTTAGTTTGTGTAAGGAAGTAGCCATGTTTGAAATATTTAATTGAAGGCCAGACAAAGTAACTAATCAGAGAGAGATTTGACAAAATGAGTCAGAGGTATGATATACCTAACTATTAAGATAACAGCACAGAAAAGAGAGGCAACTGAAGAAAACAGTCCAGAGAGAGAGAGAGAGAGAGAGAGAGAGAGAGAGAGAGAGAGAGAGAGAGAGAGAGAGAGTTTTACTGGGATAGTTTTACAGAGCAAAGCTGCTAGTGATGACCGAATGTGCCAGAAAATGAGAAGGAACCAGGAAGTTGTATCAGGTTGCCAGGTTGAGTTTGAGGCTATGCAGAACAAATCAATCCTAAGTCAAGGGAAGCCAGTTTGAATCAGTTAGCTTGGAAGATTAAAATGACCTGAGGCAAGAAACTTCTAGACCTAGGCCTTAGATACAGAACAGAGAAGGAAATGCTCTGGGCTCAGCCCAAGCCATGTATTTGCACAGCTTGGTTATGGCTCTCACCTTACCACTACATTATTGGTGAATAAAAGATACCTTTTCACTAATATTAAGCATCCTGGGAACAGAATATACTTGAAACCAATTCCAGTAGACAAAATATAAAATAGGACAGTCTCAAAAGTATATGTTTAGTCCTATAATATACACTTTCCTTGTATATCACATATACTAGATGGTTATTGGAAAGACAGATTTTTCTTACAGTTCTTACATAACCGGGTGGTAAATAAATAAAAATTTAATAATTTCTGGAAATAACAATTCACTTAAAATACCTTCAAGAAGCCAGGTGATCATCCATTCTTTCTTATGATACATTTTGATCTATTCTTTTTCAGACATCCCAGTTGATAACAGTCCCTTTCCCAGCTGAGCAATGGAAGACACTATGTATACCACCCATTTTAGCCTGACACCTTTCAAGTAGCGCCTTTATTTCCCTGCTTCCAATAACTAGATATTTAATATTTCTAAGTTAATGGTTCTCTAAACGTTCTCAATAAGTGTGTAGTAGAAAATACACATCAAGGTTAATTTCTCTTTCAAAGTCTCAGTTTTTTACTGTTTTATCTTGTATTGAGGAAAGTCTTCCTAATTAGACAAGAGAGGTTAATAGATTAGCAAAGAAGGATTGGTGTTTTATGGGCTACAAAATTATACCTAACAACCACAATAAAATAAAGCTTCCACCTTGTATTATATGCAATCTACTCATTAAATCTAATTGATTTTATTTTATCTTGGTTGTGAGTTATCATGTTTCTATGAAATATTAAACTCCCTGTATTAATCTATCATTTTTTTCTCCTGAAAAGTAAGATGTATTAATTAGCCCCTCTATTGTCAAGTAAGAGAGGGATTTAATCTATAAGACTAAGAAAACAGGGTAGATTTCTCTACCTGATTGGTCTCTGAAAAGTCTACAGTTCAAATTCTGAGGTTATTTTTTATCTATCTAATTTATTTATTTATTTAGCTTGCTCTAATTATCAGAAAGTATCTCCTAAGTATAATTAAATGGTATTCTTTTCAAATTGTTACTTTTACAGTTATAGATGAAAAAGAAAATATATCCATAATGAAAATACTAGAAAGTCTTTAATTTTATGAAATTAGTTCATCTTTCATTCTTAATTTCAATTACAGAGGGATTGATAATTATAAACTTCTCAGGAGGATGCAACAATTAAAAGTCACCCTTGATTTTTGCAGTTACTCTGCAAGATTTCAAATCATTTAACCGAAGAGAATATCATGGTTTGAAGATCTGAGGCATAAAGAAATGAAGCTAATTAAAATATCTGGCCAAAAGATCTGTCAAATACTTGAAGGCAGTAGTGTGTTACTAGAGCCTGCTTTTCTGTAGATGTCAGTGGATTTTGATATCACAGGTTGTAGACATAAAATTTATTTATTGTATTTATTGTAGATATAAAAATGTAGTGTGCATTTTTCAGACTGCTTCTTTAGTCACAAGAACCTCAAGGGCATGGCCAGATGTCAGGGATGCTTCCAAACACAGAAGTCATGGTAGCTTTCACATTGTAGGGAAAGCCTAAGAGACATGTTCACAAATACTAATGTTCTTAATGATATTTTGAGACAAATAGCCACTTTCTCAAAGTCTCATAACATAAGACTGTCTATGTGGAAGAAATAAAGTAAGGAAGAAAGAAAACCAGGCAGAATTCAGAACAGATTTAATGAGTTGTCACCTGTCAGGATTCCTGCTTATAGCAAACACAGCAATGGTGATCAAAAGGCCTGCCACACTCACACAGCTCATCACTGGCAGGAAGAGACCAGAATATGTCCATTACCATGATGGCTTTTCAGACTAGGAGGGTTTCACAACTTGATTGGCTGTCGTTTTATAGTTGAGGGGTTGTAAGTTAGAAAACTGTTCTATCGGAAAGAAAAATAAAGTCTAGAAATCTATCAGAATTTCCCGAGACTTGCTGCAGGAGAAGGATTTTGGACTTCGATCCACATGCTGTGAAAGTTGGCATTCATGTCCTATGACATTCTCTGGTTGCCTTTATAAAAACTGCATCTCTGGGGATTGGGCTTGGCTATGTTTACAGAAAGGAATAATAGTGCATAAAGGATTAAACATGAAATTAAAAAGTATGTTTCTTCAGTGCTCATTTGAATGCCAGAGATGTGAGGAAACCACCTTCCCAGAAAGCAGACTAAAGTGTGCTTTTTCTGTAAGAGAGACTCACCAGGTATGCTGCGTTTTATTGTCCCCTAGTGTCAAAATGAAGCTGGGAGAAGAGGCAATTATCTAGGCCATTGAAAACTGATATATTCCTATTACTTTCATATCTGGTTTTGTAATGCCAGTCCTTCTGAGACTGAATTTGCAATTTTTCCTAAGGGAATACTCAGTTTATAGAGCCATAGGTTTTTCTGCATACAGCTCTGTATTGTTATGAAGGGGCTTCTTCCCCCCATCCCCCTTTGAGAAGACCCCATTGTCATTTGCACTTGGCTTCTGTTCCCCTGGGTTTTGAAAGTCTGTAGGGAGGAAGAAGTGGATGTCTTCACAGATGGTTACTCCATCTTTGCCCCCTAAATACCAGCTAAAAGGCTGAGGCCTGGTCTGCAAATTGCTCACCGCTGTCCTGGTCCTTCAAGCATATTCTGCTACTTCCAGATTTGTTGTGCTGAGTTTCATAGAGGGATTAACTCAGAGGCTGAGTAATGGGAAGAACATTTTTTCTAAACCAAGCCTGTCCCTCAAACCTCCTATATTGACCACACTGATATTTGAAATGGCCTGACTCCTTTGTCTCTGTTTTGTTCTCAAAAGCAGTAGAGTGTTTAAATATGCTTTTTTTTTTTGAAGCTTACATTGTGGTATAGAAATACATTTCAACTGATTAAAAGTCCAACACCAATGAAAAGTTATAACTCCAAACATCCCCTGCTGTTGTCACCCTATGATCACTATTCAATCTATAGTTTGTTTCCTAGGCTTTGTTCTGCATAAACCTATATAAATTTCAACATTAGAATTCTTTGTTTTTGTTTTTGTTTTTTGTTTGTTTGTTTTTGTTTGTTTTTTTTTTTTGTTTTTGGTTTTTTGAGACAGGGTTTCTCTGTGTAGCCCTGGCTATCCTGGAACTCACTTTGTAGACCAGGCTGGCCTCAAACTCAGAAATCCGCCTGCCTCTGCCTCCCAAGTGCTGGGATTAAAGGCATGTGACACCACACCCAGTGATAAGGTTCTTAATTCCATAAGACTGGGACTAGACTTCAAACCAAAACAATTTGCTGGGTTACAAAATCCAGCTTAAATAAGCACTGGTCCTGAGTTCCTATGAAACCAGGCACATTTAAACCTTTAGTCAAGGTTCTCCAGAGGAACCGAACCAGCAGTAGATACATGCAAATATATTCTCTGCAAGCATAGATCCAGAAAACCTGGCGATCTATAGATCAAAAACCTGACAACCAGAAACCAATGGCCTGATCCCAAGCTAGGTTTGAAAGGGGAGGAATTCCGAGGGCGAAGCATGATTAACATCCCTGCTTACACAGTCAGTCAGTTGGTAAGAGAGAAGGCAACTCTCTTATCTTCCACCACTGTGTTTCACTAACTCTGTCTAAAGACTCAATGATGCCCACCCACACTCGAATATTGTGTTACTCAGTGTGAAGTGAGCAATCTACTTTACTTAATGCACTATTCAGAGGTTTTAAAAAGAGAGCCAGTGTGTATTTACTTGTATATAAAGCATGAACTAATCGTTCTGGCTCTATTAGCCTGTATTAATTGAAGTTCATAGAAGAGGTCTTTTTATTCCCCTCAGGTACATGAACCTCCCAGAACCTCCCAGATTTTGTCATTGGAAACTCAGTGTTTTGCCATCCTGGTATCACCAAAATTGCTAGCCCCCCTTCTCTTGATTGATTAGGAACAAACATTGGATAGCTAGGTAATCTGCGCTGAACTCAGTCCTTTCCTAGCCATGAAGTTAGATATGGTGTTCATATTCTTCCCCAGCTTGCCTTTATCCCCTGAGTTTTATTAATATTGTATTATATCTTGTGTGGGAGAAATTGACTTTCTCTGCCAGCTTGGTTTGAATCACAGCTCTGTTGATATAGCAAGATTTGACCTTTATTCTCATCTCTTCCATCCTTTAGATATTAGTTTCATCTTCCTTGGGCTTTTCTAATACCATAATTTCTTTTCTTTAAACACAGTTATTGATATAAATGGTTTGGTTCATTGATGGACTTTTATAAACCAGTTGTTTATTGTAGAGAAAAACGTGGTTTTGGTTGTGGGTTTTTGTCAATGACTTTTTAAAAATCTACTTAGCACTGAAAATTTATATATGCTGTAGGAAAATAAAGTCTGGTGTATGACAATTATGTCATCCCCTAAGTTTTAGCTCCATTACTTTTTCCTGCATATGGATTAATAAAAATTAATTGGAGAAAACATATAACCTTATAGATTTTGCCCAGTCCAAATCTGATCTAAGGTTCTTCATTTTCAAAAGTATATATTGTGACAACTATTCATTTCTCATTACATTTCTGATCCAATTTCTCATATCACTTGAATTATATTCTCTACTTTGATTGCCTTGCTTCAAACTAATTTTATTGAATTATTTCCAATCATTATGATTTCAGGTTTTGGAGGCTAGGGACTCTGTTCCCTTTGTTTGTTGTTATAGCTACAGTATGATTGAACACCCCAGGTCTTAAAATGGAAGCTGAGCCAGTAAACTCAACTCTTGGCAGCAAAATATTTCTGATCCTATGTTTCTTCCTAGAGTAACTACTATTCTCAATGGAGCAAGGATTCTAAGGTCATTCCCCCAGCCTCCCTCATGTTCCTCCCTTTCCAAGCTCAGTTTTCCTTAAGTACTTTCAATCTCTCTCTCTCTTTTTTAATTTCCTTTTCCTTTGTTATAGGATATATATCAAGTCTTTGCAAAAGGTAAACAAAATAGAGATGTTTATATTTGAGTCCTCATATAAGTTCTCTGCCCAATCAGATATAAAACTGGTCCTCTGTAACTCCTTCCATGGGTGTTTTGTTCCCATTTCTAAGAAGGGGCAATTTGGAGCTGTGACAAAATGATGGACCATCTAGTGATTGCCATATCCAAGGATCCATCCCATAATCAGCTTCCAAACGCTGACACCATTGCATATACTAGCAAGATTTTGCTGAAAGGACCCAGATATAGCTGTCTCTTGTGAGACTATGCTGGGGCCTAGCAAACACAGAAGTGGATGATCACAGTCAGCTATTGGATGGGTCACACAGCCCCCAATGGAGGAGCTAGAGAAAGTACCCAAGGAGCTAAAGGGAACTGCAACCCTATAATTGGAACAACAATATGAACTACCCAGTACCCCGGAGCTCTTGTCTCTAGCTGCATATGTATCAAAAGATGGCCTAGTCGGCCATCACTGCAAAGAGAGGCCCATTGGACTTGCAAACTCAGTACAGGGGATCGCCAGGGCCAAAAAGGGGAAGTGGGTGGTTAGGGGATTTTGGGGGTGGGTATGGGGGACTTTTGGGATAGCATTGGAAATGTAAACGAGGAAAATACCTAATTTAAAAAAAATACTGGTCCTAATACCTGGCTACAACTGCTATTTCACATGCATTGGTTTTTCCACACAACTCACCCAGCCATTTTAGATGTTGCCTAGCAGTTTTACTTTACCGTGTGTTTATGCCCTTCATTCTTTGTGACTGCATGCTACCCTGCTTCTTTCTCCACTCTGCCTGTATCTTATTTTCTATTTCTGTTTCTAGTCTTATTGCTCTCACCAAAACATTATCAAGTTCTCTCCTTTCTTTGGAGGCTATACCAGTTTTTAGAACCTTGGTCCCCTAATGAGTTTAAGCACCATCATCCTAGTATGTGTCCTCACTAATTTTATTTCTATAGTTCTATAAGACATTCTTTCTATTTCCTGGATTTTGCATGGATACCCGACTACAATGTAAAACTAGACCTTCTCTCTGGTGAAATAATCAACAGAAGGAAAGATCAGCCTTTTTCTCTGTGTATTCCTATGTATTTCCACAAGAGGAATTTAAACAATGAGGCTATTTTGAGTGTTGATACCAGCATTTTCTTTCTAAACATTAATTAAAAATTATATCATTTTGGCATGAGCATATATGCTCTTTGGCATTGATATGGTGTGAAAAACAGTTGGTCTTAATTCTAATACCCATTTCTTATTTGTAAGTATAATCCCCTCCGCTAATCAGAGAGCTTGCACAGAGGAACAGAATAACTTAGCTCATGTTTTCCAACCTGTTAACAGAGTAAGAAGCAGCCATCTTACTTTTAATTTAGTGGGTCATTCTTAGTAAGTCCCATCATGCTGAAGAAGCACCATCTTTATAGTTGGTAAACATATTTTGCAATAATTCTTTATTGAGTTTACCTTGGCTTTTATGCTTAATCTTAATTTTTTATTAAAAATTAGGATTAATATAATGACTTCACAGAAGAACCATAGGGCCTAAAGATAATATAACTGGAGCACATGGTATGTTAATTAATCATCCTAGAAACATCTACTGAGCACCTGTGAGGTGTCAGTCACAGGTTAGGACTGAGAGATCAGCAGTCAGAATATAGACAGAAATCTCCACCCATGGGAACCACATTCTAGAATAGGATTGGTGGGTTGTAATGAGTTCTCTTGACATCATTAGTTCTTCTCGGTTTTTGGTCTTCCTCTAAGACTTCATCTGTCTTTTTTCATCTGGCACCTTTCCATTCAGAGCTGCAATAATCTTGTAATTTCTTCTGTTTATCCTTGTTTTCCATTATGGGAATACTGCACCAAGGAACTTCACAGATCCTGTGCTTTCTTTATGAATTTTATAATAACTAGTCGCTACTGGAGTCTCAGCTTCCATAAATCACACACTATATGTTAAGTATCTGTCTTCCTAACACTTTGACTTACACATCTACACCCTTACTGTCTCATTGATAGTTAATGAATATAACTCCAAGAAAAGTCATTTTGTATAATTCAGTTGTAGGTGCAGAATATCCTATAGTGCATTGTTTCATCTTGAAAAAAAAAAACAAATTTTAGTCATATAGCAGATCCCCTTTTACTCCATGACTAAATAATTATGTAAACTTAATAAGATGAAAACAAATACAAGTTTGTTTTTCTAATTACTTTTCTTGGGGTAAGGTACCTATGTGATCCCCCTTACATTGTTTCTACTGTGAAGTATGGCAAGATAGGAACAAATCATGAGTTTATTGTTGACCCAGGGCCCCATATGTAAAACTTTTTCACCTGTCTTTGAACTTCTGAAATGAAAGCTTATTTTAAAACTGAAGATATTCTATTCTGAACGGTGTTAAAGACAAACATTTACAAGATGAATTTATAAAAGTAAAACAAACATCAATGCACCCGAGTAGCTGTTGCAGAGGGCTAGAAGCCAGAGAATGCAGAGTCTGCATTTACTCTGCCTACTCCACTCCAAGATCCTTATTGTTGTCACTGTAGAGCAGACCGGTAGTGGGTGAGGGCCATTCATATTCAGTTCCCGTCAGTGACATTCATGTTTTACACATTTTAGAATATATACTGTTCCTTTAAACAAATCTCTATCTCAGTTATGTACCTGTGTCACTATAATCTGTTGTTAACAGTCATGCACAATCTAAAATGCCTTGCAGATGTTAGGATAACTGTTTGGGAAGAAAATTTTACTATGCAGCAGCATTAAAAACATTACAGTGCCTCCAAAACAAATAATGCATACACTTTTTTTAATTAAACCATACACACATTTTTGTGTACTAAATGTATCACATAATTACTATAGTTTTATATTCACAGGAAAAAAGCATGCTTTATGTAATAATTTTACCTTAGTAAATACTGTACAAGATGATTAAAAGGATTAATTTAGTCACAGCCTGGGTAGCTCCATAAAACTGAGAAATATTCTTATAAAATATTCTCTGAAACAATGGGAGCATTATGGTGACTATTGTTCTCTCCTGTTATTTAAATCTCTATGGCCGGCGAATTTGTTGGAAGACTAAATAAATTGATTTCTGGTTTGAAGTCAAGACTATTGCTGAAGGACTTCCACAAAGGAGAGACAGTAGTAAAGTATATTTTTTTTCTACAGTGTTGCCTTTATTCTTAGGAAACATTGCTTCACAGTACTTGAATGAGAAGAGTTGAGCCATATTTTCCTATGGGAATTTGTTTTATTTGTTGTGAATTTTTGATGTACAATTCTTTCTCAGTAAATATGATTATGAAAGTTATCAGGCAAGCATGAAGCCTCAGTGCAGGGAAGCAGCAGGAACAGACACTAATAGAGTGCAATTCATTGGCTGTCTCCTGTATGTTTTGACTGATACTCTTATGAAGGAAGTTTTCCTTAAAGAATTTATCATAACCATAGCCAGGAGCATACACACACACACACACACACACACACACACACACACACACACGACACAGCTGTGTGGTCTGATCTAAGAAATGAATTTGCATTGGAAAGTGTGGTTTTTGAAATTATTCCCTCTGGTGTATAGTGTCCTTATAACAACTACTTCCTAAAATAGTTGTTTGTGTAAGTAACATGGTGGTTTCATAAGACATTTTTTTTGACAGAAAAAACTGAAAAAGAAAAAAACTCTAACTTTTAGGACAAATTTACATTTCCCTGTGCAATTCTAGAAAACAAACATGTTTGCCTTACTTTGGTAGAAGGGCTTGTGGGTTCCTCCGTGTTAGGAAAACACTGTGTTAAAGACAAGTGAGTCCACAGCTATCCTGTATTAGTCCCTTAAGGACCATCGATAGCTCCTCAAATTTAATTCATCAGTACAATATAAATAGAAAAGCAAATGGCCCTTAAAATGTCTGCATGTTCCAGACTGGTAGCATCCATAACTGTTGCCATGTGGCAACCCGATGATTAAAATGATTACAGAACAGGTGGCATCCAGCATTACCAGAGAGATCACACATCAGTCATTTAAGAACAGGAGTCAATTAAGCTTGTCTATTAAAATGAAGAAGTGTCTGCAGTCTTGCACTGCTTCCCAAGTACAATTTAAGGGCCTCATAGTCTCTGGTGCTTTCAGGAATAAGAATTAATTCTAGAGCATTAAATATCCTTTTTATTCCCATAAACATATTTAAAGTAACAACTGACATTGGTCCACCCAGCCTCTGGATTTCTTAAATCAACACACAATCAACAAAGAGCAGCAATGAACCCAGATTCAATGCTAGTTTTAGTTGCAGTTTCTGCAGTTTTCAGAGGTATATACTTTTTTTTTCAGTCAACAGTTTTTGGGTTAGTGTGCTAGCCTTTTAGTATAACCTGATCAGAAATGTTCCTATAAAGATTTGTTTTCCTGGTGAGTTGCATTTACTTACCTATCTGATAGATGGTAGGACTTACTGGTTTCAAATTAAAACTTTATTGTCAACCTGTATTTATTGAGTGACTAAAAATTTTCCTTTGTGTGGTTCTGTGGAGCCCTTTTCGCCAAAGCCCAGGGCTAGACCAAGCCTGCAGTCCCCGACTCTGTTCTCAGCTCTTCCATGACTCCAAAGGCACATGGATGTGCAAGAACCTGAGGACCCGACAGCCGTAGCTTTTTCCCAGGTCCTGGGACTACCCCCCTTCCCAGCCAGCGCCAGCTTTTCCATGACTCAGACTGTGCTTCCCCACACCTTTGTATTGAATTTTGAATTTGTACAAAACTTTTGCAAAGGACCATACTTGCTCTAGTTATTCACAATCATGACTTTTAATTTGCCTTCCTCCAATATATCTATATATGTAATTTTATTAGATATTATATTTATTTACATTTCAAGTGTTATTCCCCTTCCCAGTTTCCCCCCAGACCTCCCCCTCCCCTCCCCTCCCCTTCCCCTGCTTCTATGAGGGTGCTTCCTCCACTCATCCACCCATTCCAGTCTCCCAGCTCTGGCATTCCCCTACACTTGGGCATCGAGCCTTCATAGGACCAAGGGCCTCTCCTCACATTGATTCCCAACAAGGCCATCCTCTGCTACATAATAAGGCTGGGGCAATGGGTCGCTACATGTGTACTCTTTGGTTGGTGATTTAGTCCCTGAGAGCTCTGGGGGGGGGGGGGTCTGCTTGGTTGATATTCTTGTTGTTCATATGGGATGCAAACCCCTTCAGCTCCTTTCTCTAACTCTTCCATTGAGGACTCTGTGCTCAGTCCAGTGTTTGGCTGCGAACATCTGAATATCTGCCTCTACATTTGTCAGGCTCTGGCAGAGCTTCTCAGGAGACAGTTAAAACAGGCTCCTGTCAGCAAGCATTTCTTGGCATCCACAATAGTGTCTGGGTTTGGTGTCTGTATGGGATGGATCTCCAGGTGGGGCAGTCTCTGGATGGCCTTTCCTTCAATCTCTGCTCTACACTTTGTTTCCATATTTCCTTTAAACAGGAGTAATTTGTGGTTAAAAATTTGGAGATGAGTGGGTGACCCCATCTCCCAACAGGGGGCTTTGCCTAACCTCTCTCTATGGTCTCTACAGGTTCTCCCTCCCCTTCCTTGGGCATTTCAGCTAATGTCATCCCTGTGGGGTCCTGGGAACCTCTTGGTTTCTTGGAATCTGGGACTTGCTGGTGGCTACCCCCCGTTCCCCATCCCCCAATGCAGTACACCTCTGTTCAAATTCCTGGCCCTCTCTCTTTCTATCATACCCATCTCCTCACATACCTGATTCTGTCCCCCTTTTCCCAGTCTCCCTCCTTTCTTCCTCCCAAGTCGATCCCACTCTCGACTTCCAGTGAGTATTTTGTTTCCCCTTCCAAGAAGGACTGAAGCATCCCCATTTTGGTCTTCCTTTTTCTTGAGCTTCATATGGTCTGTGAATTGTATCTTGGGTATTTTGAGCTTTTGGGCCTATCTTATAAATTCAGTAACAGTAACTTGATTTAGGAAGGTCCTATAAGTTATAAGACACAAAAAGCTCCTCTCCAGTGTTATGAAATTAGTAAATATTCTGGAAGAAAGATTATGAGAGACAAGAATTCTGCCTGCAGGGGTAGCAGGAATATAGCTTTTATGAGTGCTACGTAGGGCTCGATTTTGGTGATGTAGTCACAATGAGTAATTCATGTTCCACTAAATGACCCCAATATATTCATTGGTTCACTAGGCTGTGTTTGTGTATGCTCACTTTAATCTGTTCTTGGTGCTCTACCTGGGTAAAAATGATTTCCTCATGTTTTCCACACAAATAGTCACAAAACATTCATCTGTTTGTCTATCTGTCTGTCTCTGTCTATCTCTTATGGTCCCTCTTTTCCCTAACCCTCTCCTTTTATCACCCTCCCCTTCCATTTCCCCTTTCCCTCCCTTCTTACCTATCCTCTCTCCCTCCCTCTCTCTCTCTCTCTCTCTCTCTCTCTCTCTCTTTCTCTCTCTCTCTCTGTAATAATTTTGCAAATAATTCCTAGATGAAATTTAATATTGCACAACTTCAGTATTTGTTATTTCCTTGTCCTGTAGGTCACGTGTTGTTTATCTCCACTCCCTCTTCAGCCTTCTTTACCCATGCTGTCATTCTTAGCAACAGAATTACTCAGAGGAGAGGACTCTTACTGCTTGATGTTTTCTAGAGTAAGCATTTTCCTTGGGGTAAAGTCAGATTTTGTCAGTCAAAGAAGTGGGGAAAGATACAGTTGCTCATTTTATGAATCCTTTTATGTTTAGCTATGAGTCCTACATAACCCCAGGGAAATGGAAGTGATGGTTCAATGAAAATGACAGATGTACCACAGGATGAGGGATTCATTCTGTGATGGAGCCAACTGGAATTTCCTGTGGACCTAGATGGAAACAGATTTCCACCCCTGAAAAAACAAAACACAAACAAACAACAGAAACTTAAGGCAGAAGGAAAAGGACTAGGATTGTGAGTGTAGCAATAAGAAGCAATGGTATCTTATCTGGAACTTGCAGGCTCACAAAGCTCCAGGAAGGGGACAGAGCAGAGGTAGACATACAATCACCATCTCTCTATTGATCACTCAAGACAGAACAGAAATGAAAAAAAATATACGCAATTGTAATTAGGAGTGTACAAAAGCGAATCAACTTTTTTGTTTTTATTATGAATTTATCTCTCTTTTATTTCAAACCATAATGTATGTACTTAGAGAGCCATTTATAGATCAGATGCAGAGTTCCTGATGCTATGGAATGCAGACTCTATGCTTCCTTGACAACTAAAACTAAGGCATTTTCTCCAAACATATTAATGATACACTTCACTGCTCTCAATAGTTAAAGCCCTTTCAGATTAAGAATGGCAAGAGCTACTCAGGTCAGAGAGTAACTCAGTTTAACATTCCAAAGGAAAGCAAATGGCTTTTTTATTTTTCTTTTAAAGAGCACAGCTATGTAAAGTGAGTTCATATACCTCGCTAGTAGGCTGTATTTTATAATGAATGTTTACCTAGACAACAGAATGACAATTTTTTTTATTTATAGACAAAAGATTGATTCAGAAACAGAGGTAAAGCAAGGAATGCATCAACTATAGGACATTATAGTTATATAATTAAATATGTTCATCAACATTTTAGGGCAACTAAGAGTTCTATTTATATGCATGTAAGATTTAAGATTGTACAATTACACAGTGCCAGAATTATGGGTTAGTAATGGGTACAGTATGCCTACAAGGTTGTATATGTTGCTACTTGTCCTCCTATCTGACACTACTGAGAGGTGATAGGCCCTTTAAGAGGTGCTGACTATGAGATGTCTTTAAGTGTGATGTTGGGAGGGATTTAGACTACTCATACTCTCCTTTTTCCCTTTTGTTATAGGATCTCTTTCTTCACATGTTTTCTTATTATAATGATCTCACCGACCCCCAGACCCTTAGTAGAACTAAATACCCCTGATTCTCTAGAGCTTTGAATTAAATAAACATTTTAAAAAATCAAGTCACCTTTCTCCAGGTATTTTGAAATAATTATAAAACTAGTAATGACAATATATACAGACTAATATATACAAATTACATATAAGCTAACACATATATAAAATATATGTATATATATTATATAAACTAATCATAAGATTAATGCAGAAGGGACAAATTAGAAAGCAAGGAAAATTACATATTTCACATAAATAACATAAGTTACATATGACATATACATTTATCTTTTACATTTGTTTACTATGTTGATATACATTGCACATTCAATAAAGAAGCACAATAAACTTAATCTTTCTTATTTAGTATAAATAACTTATTTCACTACTTAAAAATCTTCAGTGCTCAGTACTTCTGCCTCATTTCAATTTATTCTCACAGTAATTCTATAAAGATTGGTTCCAATTTGTATATGTTTATCTTGATTTATATCCAAGTCTAAATCGAGGTCTTGAAAGCTTACACAGTTGCTCAGGATCATACCCATAGGTATGCAGAATAAAATACTCTGCAGTCTCATTTAGAAGAAACTGTCAGGAACTCCCCTGAGATGCAGGCTAGCACCTTATGTTAGTGTTAAAACAACACTAAAAATAAAAGTTAAATCTTTAATCCTCCATTGCCATAGCACAATGTAGGAGTCTGAGGTGACACCAATTCCTGTCTTTCCATTTTTCCACAGCATAACTCCATTTAAGTTCAAGTGGATCTCTGTAGATGATGGGAATTGTCTTATTCTGAGATTGCTAGTAGTTTCATGGAATCTGGAATTGGAAAGAGTAAAGAGATTCAGGGTATAGCTGGAAATACAATATTGGTTATAGGAGACAGTGGTGCCAAAACTCTCAAATGAAAAGACCTAGGAAAGCTGGTTTGGACAAGGAGGAATGTAAAATGAGTCAGGATGTTAGTCCATAATTTTAATGTCCTCTCCTTCCTCCTCCTCCCAGCCTGAAGCCCAGGAATCACAAATTCCACTTATGTCTCTTCTCTACAGCTATTGGCTGTTGGCATCTTTATTTACCAATCATAGTTAACTGGGGGCATGGTCCCTTAGTGTCTCATGTGTGCACTATCTAGTAGAAATATTTTTGGGCACCCAAATTACTATTAGAATATAAGCAGCATTAGAACAAACTCACTACATGTAGTATCTCAACATCTTGCTTACGCTTCTTTTCAAGAGAACAGTGTTGCCCAAGGCTGACTCTGCTACCTGTCTGTGCACTTTTCATCTGTCATGTTTCCAGAGACAGTGTTTTATCTTATTTCTCACAATTAACTCTTTCCTAGCAAAGAAACTAATTGTTACTGTCATTAATAATGGCTATGAATCTTTCATTATGAAAAGTGAATGAATAAACAACTATTATATATCACTGTGTTACTAGAAACTTTTCCTACCTGACTGATGTGAGGAATGACTTTCTCTTAGTTTATTTGGGCCATTTCTTAATTTTTCTGATTCTTCTAATTTCAAATTTATACTGAATAGGACTATGGTGAAAGAAAACAACATTTAAATAAAATTAAAATATAGAGAATATAATTTTCTTTGTGTACTTTGCTTATAAATATGTGAACATTATAAGAAAGATTAATTTATTTTTCATAAGTGTTCTGGGATTTCAGTTCCAAAGATTTTACTCTGAGTACCACAGTTAGATAATGGCTGGTTGGATTCTATGTGACTTAATACTCTGTCTCTCTAGGACAATCTTTGAATTTTTTACCTTCTGAATGTGTATCTACTTCAATGTATATTCTAAGCGTGTGTGTATAAAACTCCATGAAAGAAATTGGAGTCTAGAGAGGTTTTTTGTTTGTTTGTTTGTTTGTTTTTAAGTTTTGAAGATCGTGTTGGGAGATTGCTCAGTCTTGAGCATTTTCCCATTTCTCGTTACTGACTCCATCCTCCAGGCCTACAAACAAAACCTTGTTTTAGTTCATTTGTTCATTTCTGCAAGGTAATAGCCTAGTTTAAGTGTTACTAAGTGGACCATGTAAAACTGCATTAAATATCCCTTTCACTGTGCAAGCTCATTAATGTGGACTCCTTTCAAAGGCAGTTGCTTCTATCTGAGAGGCCTGTTCTGCAGGGACAGAAGGAGTGAGAGGCAAGCCTCTTTGATTTGTGATGGAGGTAAAGGATAACAGGCATAGAAAATTTTCTTTCTAGAAATGGTGGAAACATTTGAATCTTTTGAAATTTGAGCTTAAGTTGGATTGTCAGTATAAATGCAAACTGTCATATCTTTCAACTGTGGACTTTCAGTGGGAGTAGACACTGAAAATGTCATTTTGCTTACATGTTGGATTTACATGGGCTTGTTGATTTTCTAAGAAAGCTTGGAAAGAACTGTCTCTATTTGAGCTCATCTTGGGCAGCTTTGGTAGCAGGTTTATTGAATTTTAGTAATTTGTTAACATATGCATTAAACTGTTATTTTTGAATTTAGACATTTGATAATAAGAGACTGTTTTTTTTATGGATGACAATCCATGTTTGAACATATAAATATTATTGGTTACCATGCTGTTTCCCTTTTGAGGTAGTTAACTGCCCACAAATAATGCTATTTGTTGCAACATACTAACAAACTGCATTAACTGTTAAAATACTGTTTTGTATGAATGACACATCATCTAGCACAGGCATAAAGATAGCAATAAGTCATTCATGATTGGATTTTTTTCTGGTGCTCAGGTGAATGTATTTTTCTGTCTCCCCAGTATTTAATAGTTTATTTACAGCTTATATCTGTGTATTTTTCTCCAAAACATGATTGTGGAGTATGTAAAGATCTATGCCTTTTAGATCTCATCCTGTCTTCATATACAGCATGCTCAAATACAGCTGTTAAAGTGCAATAATACCAGGACTTTGCACATTACCTACTAATTTCATTTTTTGTAGATTTATTCGTTGAAAATTTCATACAACCATATCCAATCCCCACTCCCTCCCTTCCTCTAACAATTCCTGTGACTCCTCCAAAGAAAGAGTTGTAAAGTGAAAAATGTAACTTTATTGTGGAAGTGTTTGATTAATACTATTTCAGTCAAATGCCCATCTTCCCAGGCATGTTAAATCATGTTGATAACATATACCTTTTGTTTAGCAAGGTGAGAAATTCCCTTTATATTTTGATTTTTCCTCCAACTTATTGAAAATCAACAGAAAGATTGAATGAAAGTAAATCCTAAGAAGTACTTGACTAATGTTCTGTAAATCTAGGTTTTCAAAAGGCAGGAATTTTAACCATTGCAGCTGAAAGGGGCCAAAAAAGAAATAAAAAGTAACTATTTCATATTATCTGAATGGCTTAGATTGGTGTCCTGGTTGCTTTTTCAATTTGATACAACCCTTGATGTATCTGAGAAGGAGAAATCTTAATTGAGAAAATGCCTCCTTAGATTGTAGGTAAATCTACAGTACATTTTCTTGATGAATGGCTGATGGGGGAATCCACTGTGGGTATTGCTGTCTTTGATAGGGGGAATAGCAGTACAACTAACTCATAATTGGAGAAAAAGCAGAACTCCTCCATGAGTTCTTCTTCAGCTCCTGTCTCCTTGTTCTTTTCCTGCCTGACCTTGACTTCCTTTGATGAGAGATGGTGATGTAGAATTGTAAGCTGAAATACACTCCATTCTCACCAAGTTTCTTTTGGATATCCATGGTGTTTACCATAGAAATAGAAATGCTGTGTTCTGTTGATATGCTTGTAAGGCTTGCTCTTTTATCAAGGGAAATGGGGGAGCAATGAACCTAATTGTGGTGGGGAACTAGAAAGAGGAGGGGAGGCTGTGGTCAAAATTTATTGTTTGAGAGAACGACAATTGTTTTAAAAAGGAAAATTAAACCTTATTATTCACAAACCAATATAAACTTAGCCAACTCAATCAAACAAACACATGGGATCTGGGAAGAGAAGAGGACATTAGGTAAAAAATTAACAAGCACCAGGTTAAAGTAGACTAGGAACCCTACCTCTCACTGATGACATATATACTACTAATATATCCTTGGAAAGTGCAGTCATTGACTTCAGTTGTATATTCAATGGTACCTAGCATCTTTAGTTGTATTGGATCCCACAAATCCTCAATGTATAGTTCTAGCCAAAAGTCACATAGATGACTATGGTTAAACTAAATGTTCACAAAACAAAACTTAAACTCATGAATAAACTACAAGTAGGGAGAAAGGGTTGGTAGGGTTAGGAAGGCAGTGAGAGAGAGAATATTAACAAGAATGCATTCTCTACATGTATGGAATTGTTAAAGAATCAAATTCATAAAGCCTACAATCTCTCAAACTTAAGTAAAATTTTAAATTATTAACAATTTAATATTTGTCCATTAATTGTGGTAGTTGTATCTTAAAGGAAAAAATGTAGAGTATATTGTGCTTAGGGTATGGAACTCTCATAATACAAAATTGATATGGTTTGATATATATGAAATGAAATGGAACATGTATTTACTGATTTTTAGTGTAACTAACATGCACAGATTAGATGGTTTACTTAAACTCTTTATGCTGCTTGATTTTACATATGATGGTTAAATTTTGATAAAATTACCTGCCAAGTGTTCTCTTTCATTAGTCTAGTGATTTATGTGCTTCTATTAAATGTGTGATGAAAAAAAGTTATTTCACAAAGAGAAACTCAGATCTTTTTCTGTCAAGAAATTACTGTCATCTGGAAATCCTGTCTCCTATGTAAATCTACATTCCTAGATGTAGATAACTTAGGTTATTGTCAAATAAAAAAATACATATACTTCAGTATAATATTCAACAACTATACCACATTCTAGAAAAAAAGAATAGGTGATATTTGTACTATATAAATCTACAAATATACTTGTGAAAATATTGAAACAATTGTCATAGAGCTCAACTCTCAAGCTTCTGCAACCTGTCTTCAGTATGGTCACCAAAGTGCTTCTGGTGAGTCTGCAGGCTGGCCCTCCACTATAGGTCAATGAGAGGACTAAGTGGTGTTATAGATGTTCTCTGAGGACCCACACAAACATAACAGTATCTTTGATGACTGGCTATGGCCTATGTGGGCATCAGTTGTTAAGAAACTAATCTTTCAGGGCTGAGGTATAAAGAGAACTTTACAAAAAAGGAATTTATAATTATTTTTAGACCATGTACCTAGTACAACTATTTATGTTCTTTCTGTATGCTCCTGCATACACAAATCTCATCTTCACAGCAGCTTTATGAGTACTAAACTGGAATATCTAATGAGGTTATTAATCAGTTTTATTTGTTTTCATCTTTACCTTTTCATACATCTATAAACTTCAAATGATACACATGTTGAAAGTTTTGCATAGGTTTTATTTTATTTATCTAGAAATCAAGTTTATTTTCCATTTTGGAAATATTCTATATTTTTCTAAAATATTAAAATATACTAAATTAAAATTGTTTATTTAATTTTTTTCTACCTTGCAAATAGCTCAGATCTTAGTAGAAACATTTTAAGATCCATTTTCTATGTCTGGCCCTGGCAGTCTTGGCCTGAAAATGGCATGTATAAGCATGTAGAACATTTTTTTCTATAGTAATATACAAGCCATATACATTATGTTCACATAAGATATGCATCCAAATTTTCATGTGTCATATAATAATTTTTGTGAGGTAACAGGTTGCATATATGTGATTTGGCCCCATGGTGGTGGATTTGTGACATGCCTATTGTCTAACAATGTCATAGTCATTGTAATGTAGTTGTACAATGCAGTACTTATGTAATTGTATGATGTGTTCTGGTATAACTAAGTCCAGTACATGTCCAGTTCGATGGAAGTACACTGTACATAATTTCATAGAGAATACAATCATGATAATGGAAAGTGACATGCATTTACTAAAATTATTATTGCAAAAATTGTCTATCAACTTATATCTGGATAGAACTTTTCACTTTTCTCTTGTTCTTAATTTTACATTTGTGTTTCCTCCATGGCCCTGGAGGCAATAGACTATACTGTATGGACAATTTCTGCATTTTTGTATAGTATGCCATATTAGAAAGGTTTTCATAATTCACTCAATGGCAAGGTCACACAACAGCACATTTCCATAACAAAGCCCCATTAAATTCAGTGATCAATGATATTGTGTATTAATAATATATGATAATGCATGTACATTATAAGCTGACCAGTATTTCTAATAAAAACATGAAACACTTGATTAATTGCATTGATCTTTCTCTTTAAATTTAATATAATGATCTATTCTTTAATCATTCAGTTATTTCTTTTAAAATATGAATCAACATTCCTTCTGTTCATTTGTGTTTTAATTATTTCCACATGTCTATAATTACTTCAAAAGTAATATTACTTTCTCATATATATATATATATATATATATATATATATATATGTGTGTGTGTGTGTGTGTGTGTGTGTGTGTGTGTTTGTGTGTGTGTGTGTGTGTGTGTGTGTGTGTGTATAACATATGAGAGAGAGCTACAGTTTACTCACTACCAACAAGCCAATATCATAATCCCCAATATCCAGTGAAAGGTTGATTTCTGATAAAAGCAGAATTGGTAAATTTTAATACTTCACTTATTAGCTGGTTATGGGCAAATTTTTCTCTTTCCTTTCTTTGAAAGTTTTGTGCATATATACTGAATATACAATGAATCCTGAAAGACAAACTTAACTAGTGAATACTTAAAAACTTGGTAAGAAGAGTGTAAAGCTCAGGACAGTATCTGGGATTTATTTAATACTGTGTTTTAATAACCACACTTTCTGCTATATCTTCATGTCTTCATCTTCTATAAGTTCTGGAACAATGACTGAAAGACAAGTAGCTGAGTGATTCATGTGGCCATCAATTCTGATAGAATCTTCCTTTCCTTACAAACTCTTAGCTCACTTTTTTTAATGTTATTTTTATTACGTATTTTCTTCAATTACATTTCCAATACTCTCCCAAAAGTCCCCCATACCTCCCCCCACTTCCCTACCCACCCATTCCCATTTTTTGGCTATGGCGTTCACCTGTACTGGGACATATAAAGTTTGTGTGTCCAATGGGCCTCTCTTTCCAGTGATGGCCGACTAGGCCATCTTTTGATACATATGCAGCTAGAGTCAAGAGCTCCAGGGTACTGGTTAGTTCAGAATGTTGTTCCACCTATAGGGTTGCAGATCCCTTTAGCTCCTTGGGTACTTTCTCTAGCTCCTCCATTGGGAGCCCTGTGATCCATCCAATAGCTGACTGTGAGCATCCACTTCTGTGTTTGCTAGGCCCTGGCCTAGTCTCACAAGAGACAGATATTTCTGGTACCCTTCAGCAAAATCTTGTTAGTGTATGCAATGGTATCAGCATTTGGAAGCTGATTATGGCGTGGATCCCTGGATATGGCAGTCTCTAGATGGTCCATTCTTTCATCACAGCTCCAATTTTTGTCTCTGTAACTCCTTCTTACCTGTTGGGACATCTTCTGGATATATGCCCAGGAGAGGTATTGCTGGATGCTCTGGTAGTACTATGTCCAATTTTCTAAGGAACTGCCAGACTGATTTCCAGAGTGGTTGTACAAGCTTGCAGTCCCACCAACAACGGAGGAGTGTTCCTCTTTCTCCACATCCTCGCCAGCATCTGCTGTCACCTGAATTTTTGACCTTAGCCATTCTGACTGGTGTGAGGTGGAATCTAAGGGTTGTTTTGATTTGCATTTCCCTGATGATTAAGGATGTTGAACATTTTTTCAGGTGCTTCTCTGCCATTCGGTATTCCTCAGGTGAGAATTCTTTGTTCAGTTCTGAGCCCCATTTTTAATGGGGCTTTTTGATTTTCTGAAATCCACCTTCTTGAGTTCTTTATATATGTTGGATATTAGTCCCCTATCTGATTTAGGATAGGTAAAGATCCTTTCCCAATCTGTTGGTGGTCTTTTTGTCTTACTGACAGTGTCTTTTGCCTTGCAGAAACTTTGGAGTTTCATTAGGTCCCATTTGTCAATTCTCGATCTTACAGCACAAGCCATTGCTGTTCTGTTCAGGAATTTTTCCCCTGTGCCCATATCTTCAAGGCTTTTCCCCACTTTCTCCTCTATAAGTTTCAGTGTCTCTGGTTTTATGTGAAGTTCCTTGATCCACTTAGATTTGACCTTAGATTTGAGATAGGAATGGATCAATTCCCATTCTTCTACATAACAACCAGTTTTGCCAGCACCATTTGTTGAAAATGCTGTCTTTCTTTCATTGGATGTTTAGTTCCTTTGTCAAAGATCAAGTGACCATAGGTGTGTGGGTGCATTTCTGGGTCTTCAATTCTATTCCATTGGTCTACTTGTCTGTCACTATACCAGTACCATGCAGTTTTGATCACAATTGCTCTGTAGTATAGCTTTAGGTCAGGCATGGTGATTCCACCAGAGCTTCTTTTATCCTTGAGAAGAGTTTTTGCTATCCTAGGTTTTTTGTTATTCCAGATGAATTTGCAGATTGCTCTTTCTAATTCATTGAAGAATTGAGTTGGAATTTTGATGGGGATTACATTGAATCTGTAGATTGCTTTTGGCAAGATAGTCATTTTTACAATGTTAATCCTGCCAATCCATGAGCATGGGAGATCTTTCCATCTTCTGAGATCTTCTTTAATTTCTTTCTTCAGAGACTTGAAGTTTTTAATCATACAGATCTTTCACTTCCTTAGTTAGAGTCACGCCAAGATATTTTATATTATTTGTCACTATTGAGAAGGGTGTTGTTTCCCTATTTCTTTCTCAGCCTGTTTATTCTTTGTGTAGAGAAAGGCCATTGACTTGTTTGAGTTAATTTTATATCCAGCTACTTCACTGAAGCTGTTTATCAGGTTTAGGAGTTCTCTGGTGGAATTTTTAGGGTCACTTATATATACTATCATATCATCTGCAAAAAGTGATATTTTGACTTCATCTCTTCCAATTTGTATCCCCTTGATCTCCTTTTGTTGTCGAATTGCTCTGGCTAGGACTTCAAGTACAAAGTTGAATAGGTATGGAGAGAGTGGACAGCCTTGTCTAGTCCCTGATTTTAGTGGGATTGCTTCCAGCTTCTCACCATTTACTTTGATGTTGGCTACTGGTTTGCTGTAGATTGCTTTTATCATGTTTAGGCATGGGCCTTGAATTCCTGATCTTTCAAGGACTTTTATCATGAATGGGTGTTGGAATTGTTGAATGCTTTTTCTGCATCTAACAAGATGATCATGTGATTTTTGTCTTTGAGTTTTTTATATAATGGATTACGTTGATGGATTTCCGTATGTTAAATCATCCTTGCATCCCTGGAATGAAACCTACTTGGTCACGATGGTTGACTGCTTTAATGTGTTCTTGGATTCGGCTAGTGAGAATTTTATTGAGGATTTTTGCATCTATATTCATAAGGGAAATTGGTCTGAAGTTCTCTATCTTTGTTGGATCTTTCTGTGGTTTAGGTATCAGAGTAACTGTGGCTTCATAGAATGAGTTGGGTAGAGTTCCTTCTACTTCTATTTTCTGGAATAGTTTGTGCAGAACTGGAATTAGATCGTCTTTGATCGTCTTTAGTCTCTGCACTAAACCCATCTGGTCCAGGGCTTTTTTTGGCTGGGAGACTATTAATGACTGCTTCTATTTCTTTAGGTGATATGGGACTGTTTAGATCGTTAACTTGATCCTGATTTAACTTTGGTACCTGGTATCTGTCCAGAAATTTGTTCATTTCGTACAGGTTTTCCAGCTTTGTCGAGTATAGCCTTTTGTAAAAGGATCTGATGGTGTTTTGGATTTCTTCAGGATCTGTTGTTTGGTCTCCCTTTTCATTTCTGATTTTGTTAATTAGGATGCTGTCCCTGTGCCCTCTAGTGAGTCTAGCTAAGGGTTTATCTATCTTGTTGATTTTCTCAAAGAACCAACTCCAAGTTTGATTAATTCTTTGAATAGTTCTTCTTGTTTCCACTTGGTTGATTTCACCCCTGAGTTTGATTATTTCCTGCCGTCTACTCCTCTTGGGTGAATTTTCTTCCTTTTTTTCTAGGGCTTTTAGATGTGTTGTCAGGCTGCTAGTGTATGCTCCCTCCAGTTTCTTTTTGGAGGCACTCAGAGCTATGAGTTTCCCTCTTAGAAATGCTTTCATTGTGTCCCATATGTTTGGGTATGTTGAGAGTTCATTTTCATTAAACTCTAAAAAGTCTTTAATTTCTTTCTTTATTCCTTCCTTGATCAAGGTATCATTGAGAAGTGTGTTGTTCAGTTTCCACGTGAATGTTGGCTTTCCATTATTTATGTTGTTATTGAAGATCAGCTTTAGTCCATGGTGGTCTGATAGGATGCATGGGACAATTTCAATATTTTTGTATCTGTTGAAGCCTGTTTTGTGACCAATTATATTGTCAGTTTTGGAGAAGGTCCCGTGAGGTGCTGAGAAGAAGGTATATCCTTTTGTTTTAGGGTAAAATGTTCTGTAGATATCTGTTAAGTCCATTTGTTTCATAACTTCTGTTAGTTTCACTGTGTCCCTGTTTAGTTTCTGTTTCCATGATCTGTCCATTGATGAAAGTGGTGTGTTGAAGTCTCCCACTATTATTGTGTGAGGTGCATTGTGTGCTTTGAGCTTTACTAAAGTTTCTTTAATGAATGTGGCTGCCCTTGCATTTGGAGCATAGATATTCATAATTGTGAGTTCCTCTTGGAGGATTTTACCTTTAATGAGTATGAAGTGTCCCGCCTTGACTTTTTTGATAACTTTGGGTTGGAATTCGATTTTATTCGATATTAGAATGGCTACTCCAGCTTGTTTCTTCAGGCCATTTGCTTGGAAAATTGTTTTCCAGCCATTCACTCTGAAGTAGTGTCTGTCTTTTTCCCTGAGATGGGTTTCCTGTAAGCAGCAGAATGTTGGTTCCTGTTTGTGTAGCCAGTCTGTTAGTCTATGTTTTTTTATTGGGGAATTGAGTCCATTGATATTAAAAGATATTAAGGAAAAGTAATTGTTGCTTCCTTTTATTTTTATTCTTAGAGTTGGCATTCTGTTCTTGTGGCTGTCTTCTTTTTGGTTTGTTGAGGGATTACTTTCTTGCTTTTTCTAGGGCATGATTTCTGTCCTTGTATTGGTTTTTTTCTGTTATTAACCTTTGAAGGGCTGGATTCGTGGAAAGATAATGTGTGAATTCGGTTTTGTCGTGGAATACTTTGGTTTCTCCATCTATGGTAATTGAGAGTTTGGCCGGGTATAGTAGCCTGGGCTGGCATTTGTGTTCTCTTAGTGTCTGTATAACATCTGTCCAGGCTCTTCTGGTTTTCGTAGTTTTTTTTTTTTTTTTTTTTTTTTTTTTTTAATCACATAATATACTCCAGTAGTTTTGTATCTGTGCTTCTAAAATTCTTTCATTTTATTGGCAACTCAAAACAGTTTACATTGAATGGTCATATTTTGTTCCTCTGTACTTCCTGTCTTAAAAGAAATGCAGTGGCACAACAGAAATGAACAAGATGATACATAATTGTGACTTAATGAAACAAAACAGTATGAGCATAATTAACAATTTGATACCGCTTTCTTAGAATCCAAATAGACTTTCAGTAATTGCAATTAACCCACTTGCATTAGTTACATCCCACCCCTTCTCAAAGCAGACAAATCATTCTGTTTACCTACATGGTATTCTAGATTGTTGAAGTCTGTGTACCTGAGTTAAGTTAAATGTTAAGAGATAGGGCAAAAATTCTTCCCGCCTTACTTAACTCTTAATTCTATTTATCTTCTAATGTTCTATTCAAATCCTCAAAGATAACTCTTTGAAATTAAAAAACAACAAGCAAACATGTAAAAATAGGAAGCTCTTCTCAATAGAAAATCACTCAGGTAGAAGATATTTATTTTCTACATGAAGAACATCTCAAAGCTATTTTAACTCTTGGGATGTTGGTTGCCTTATTTATTGGCATAATAATACCTAGCTATCTCATAGGATTATTCTGAATAGGAAATGAGTTACAGTGTGTTTGCCAAAATTTCATATCCCAAAGGCTGAGCATGCCCTTTTATTGCTCACAAATGAATGCTTTTTCATGATTATAAACAACATTTTGATGTCGTTTTCCGAGAGGGGGAGCAAGGAATAATTCAGCAGTAATGAAAACTGATATGCACACTGAATTCATTCTACATCACAGATGCTGGCTCTCTCTTTCTTTCGGTGCCTGGTATATGTAAGGCTGGTTTCCACAGAAAGCCTCCATGGGATGGCTGAACACACATGATGATTTTAAACTAGTTGTTGCTCTGTGGTCTGTATGGATTGTGGGATACTTTGAACAAACAAGAGTAGCAAGACTTTAAAAAAAATTAAACTATGAAATAAATAACCACAATGTTGTTTGATGTGGTAAATGTGCATTAAAATATATGATCCCACTAAGCCTATTTCCACTTATGTTAGATTTTTAGTAAACATTCATGTTAAACATTTAGAAACTGTTTACAGCTCAGATAGCCAAAACAATTGATTCAGGTTTGAATTTACTTTTAGTCAAATTTTAGCTACAATAAAATATTGGTATTTTTGAATAGAAGTATATGTTTATTATTCAGTCATAAAGTGAATATACATGAATAGCTGACATGTACCAAAAATATTTGGGCTTATTATAACTATATTATGTGATGGAAAGTTCTATTTTGTAACTATTATTTTGAATTTGAAGTATGGAAGTTCAGATCTAAATAAATGTATATTCCAGGAGATTCAACAGCTGTAAAGTAAACTTTGATTTCATCTTGTTTCCTATCCACATAGGATACCCGGATGTTTCATAAATGAGAGGATACACAATCGTCATATTGGTGTTTAAGGTATATAACATCAATAGAGAAATCTTAAGAAAAAGTGAGTTAGTAGTTCTTTGTCAACATCAACTAGGGATTTATCTCCAAAGAATTAAGCTTTGAAGGAATAGAGTGGAAGGAGCCTATATTCCTAATTGTCATGACTGGTTTCACTTTTTAAAAGTGTTAGATTGACAGTTACTTTCAACATCATTCAGGAACAAGTTCAGTCATGAATCAGGGAAATAATTGAAGTTTTTCTAACAGATCAGCAAGAAAATAGAAATCATATCATGCTTACTTCATAGGTGGGTGCTTCTTATATATTTAACTCACTTTGCTGAACATTATAACTTAAGCATAATTTGATTTTGCAGATTAGAGTTGACAGAAGATCCAAGAGAAATGAATGTTCCTAACAGTTACTTATCAATATAAATTTCTCAATCACAAAATTCAGTCTTCTGGTAAATGTGTGGTTTATAACATAAGCCCTTGTGACACTCTGAATGGAGAATGTTATCACAGCCACCTTTGGGAAATAGCCTAAAAGTGCAGGGATGTAGTGTTTTTAAATGAAGTACCAAAGTGCTTACTTTTTATATATAAGCCAATGCAATTATTTCATCAACCATATTTTAAAGGGCTAAAGACATAAAGCCAAGCTATAAATTCCAATTACTACACACAGGATCAGGGTTGAAGCAAAGCTTATTTTGTGTCTTGTAAGCTATTAGTTCATAATGGGCTGATATGACATATGAACATATACACTGTAAAGTTGGATTTAGTGTTAGCACATGCGTAGAGCTTTTCAATGTTCATTTTTAAAGTACACAAATGTGCAATAAAGGATACACCCTCTCAGTCAAATGCCCTGTTGTAGGTTTCCAATACCTGTTTTATGACAACAGACCTAGTAAGATTTCATATTTTAAAATGGCTAAATTCTACGTATGTAGGCAAGGGCTATTTCATGTAGTATAAAAGAGAGTGGTTGCAAATAAAAAATAATGGAGTGCTCTGGGAGTGCTCTTGCTTGTCTGACATCAGTACACATTTGGTTAGCTACCACATTCTGAATGTGATAATAATGGATGTAGTGGAGGATAAAGTTCACTCTAAATTGACTTTAGCAATTACACTCTGGTACACACAGTTTATTTCTCCTTTATCCAGTATAAGAATCATATCGGTCAGGAAATATGAGATTTTTGTGGAATCATTTATTGATTCATGACTGTGAGTAAGCCATAGAAATAAAAAATAAAGAAAAAATCTGGTAACATAGTAAAATATGAACACTGTCTAGAGTCCAACAGAATTAAATATTCCGTTAACATTGAACTAAAGATGAAATATCTTTGACATTATCCTTACAGTCATTAGTTATTTGATTAGAACAGAACAGAGCAACATTTAGCATTTTAAGTATGCATTATTAATTTAAATGTCTTTATACATATGATTGTATATAACCAGCTAAACATAAATTAGTTAAATATTGATGCTTTAGGTATTCTTTTTAGTGGCTTTATTACCATAGATCAATTAGTACTGTGGTTTATTTTCTCCAGTTTAATCATGTAATTTTCTCTAGAGCTTGGAGGTATTCTAATTGAATTGCATGGGATGAAAATATAGGGGCCATGTGCCTTTTTAACTATTTTAAATAATTGCCCAGTTTGGTACAAATTTAAGATTCAGTACATTCTTATTAACAAATGAGTGCATGAAAGAAAACCCTCAATTTTGAAAAAAGGATTTAATTTAAAAAAAAAAAACTACAGTTGTCATGCATGTTAGCACATGCCTAAAATTTCAACACCTGGAAGCCTAAGGCAGGAAGATCTTGAGTTTGAGGCTAGCTTGCACTATGTCATATGATCCTCTAATAAAAATAGGCGGAATAGTAAGGTCCATTGTTATCAATAAGCTGAGTTTGCTATTTGCAATTGCTATCAATAAAGAGACTCTGATATTAGCAAACATTTCTTGCTACATGTGTTTGAATCTTGCTTGGCTGATTTCTGAAAAAAAAATTTGATGGAGATTTATGGTTTAATGTTATTTATTCTTAAATCTTAATGAAATACATGTCTGCTCTTACTATTGGGGACACTTCAGACTTAATCAAAACAAACAGAAATATTTTCCAAACAATGCCTATGTTGCAGCCCAAAGAAAAATGCAATATTCATCAATTTTCACCAAAATTCTACCTGATATTATAAACTTACATCAAAATAGAATTAGAGTCAACATGTTCTGTACCTTTTCACACTATCTCATTGACTCTCTTATTTTAGTAAAAAAAAAAAAAAATCCTAATCTAAACATTATAGAAGAGGAGGTAGAAAGGTTCTATAAGCTACAGGCTCAGGGAATTTAACGTTAAGTTGTGTATCCCTAACACCATAAGCTATACTCATAAACTCTCACCAACATGGTTGGCCAAACGTGAGTTTAAGAAGAAGGCCACTAATGAACATGTCAAACTGGATGGAAAAAAAATCCAGTGAGGTCTCAATGATACACAAAAAGCATGGGAAACTCAGGAAAGTTGAGAATCAGAGGTTGCCTTCCCCAGGGAAGGGTACACCAATTTCCTATTCAGTGGAGTCAGCTCTCAAAATGTACAGGTATATATGTACAGGTAACTTTATATGAACTGGTTATATTTAGGAAAATGTGCACAGAAGCATGCACATTTATGCATGAAATAACAGTGAAAAGAAAGAACAAAAAATTGAAGAAGATTGAGAGTAGGTATAGGAATGTCTCTGTTTCAGCAAGATATGTTTAGTCTTGATTTCTTGCTATGATTTGCAAGTGAAGGTAATATGATGGCAGGACTGTTTACAAGAGACCTTTCTCCCTTTCTTCTGCAAACTTCTCAACAATGCTTTTGTCTGTCTCCAGAGAAAATTAATCCCCATTGGGCAATTCATCTCTAGTATCTACCCTGAATGCAAGTTTCATTACCTAGCCTTTCTTGGCTTCTTACTCTTTTAGACCCCACTTACAATATCCCCCAAATTCATTTTTCTACAATCCTTAATTCTCCATCATGTTTTCATGGTGCTGTCAGGAATCTCTCCTTTATTACCACAAAGCCCCATTCATCACTACATGTGTTTCCACTCACACTTGCAGCACCGTGCCTCCTGGTGAGCCTCCATTTTGTAGATGAGGTCTGGGACACGAGGACATTGGCAATCTTACAGATTTTCAATTATTTTAAGTACATTGCTCTTAGTACAAAATCTCTTATTTCTGTGAGATGTATGCTGTTTGAACATCCCATTTTTTAGTCCTCATTGCTTTTCTTTTATCAATCTCAAAGTAAATATTTCACCTTAACAAACATCATGACAAACAGCTTAAATTATAATTATGACTAAAGTTATTCAATTTGTGTTGATTAATTTTGTTATTTGACAACATTGTAAATGTATATTGTGTACTCTGATCATTCTCTTCCCCCATCCTATCTTATTTTCCTCCCGCCCTTATAAAACTTCCTTATCTCTATTTGTATATTTCCCAGGTTCCCATTCAAACTTAACCCTTGTGTTCTTTTATTTCATTTTGTTACTTCCAGTTCAAACTATGACTGAAGCCTAAAACTAAGTATTTGCATCATTGCCCTAACTTTTCTGTAGTAATGCTTACATTCCTCTCTTCATTGATTTGGCATTTGTCAATTTTTTCATGATTCTATTGCTATGGCAGTATTTTGAAATTTCCCATAGAGATGTGTCTGTATTCCAGTATATCAGCCATTGTCTTAGTTAGGGTTTTACTACTGTGAACAGACACCATGACCAAGGCAACCCTTATAAGAACACATTGAAGAACACATTACAGGTTCAGAGTTTCAGTCCATTATTATCCAGGTAGGAGCATGGCGACATCTAGGCAGGTTTGGTTTAGGAGGAGCTGAGAATTCTACATCTTCATTTGAAGGTTGCTAGTGGAAGACTGACTTCCAAGCAGCTAGGGTGAGGTTCTTAAGCCCACACCTCCAATGACATACCTATTCCAATAAGGCCACACCTCATAATAGTGCCACTCCTCGGGCCAAGCATATCCAAAACATCACAGCCATCCTCGAGACCTTTTCAGTTTTTTGCTAATTTAAAGCATACAGACTATTACATCTATCATTCATTTTCTTGTCAGGGCCCTCAGTGAATTATCATTGATCAATTTTCCCACACAATTTATAAAACTAAATTGACATACACACAAAGAATTTATGGTTACTTTGTAAACTTGTACAGAGTTCATATAAGAACCTTCCATCCCCTATGGCATTGTACAAGTGTACTTCCATGTTCTGCAGTGCATTGTTCTTCCCTTAACTGCTAGTATTTAATCTCCTGGAAAATGGGTAAATAAAAAGGACCCAATAAATCTCTTATTATTTTTACTTACTGTAGCATTTGTCACCTAAAACATATCTAAGTATCTTATGAATAGTTTTATGAATCCATATTCTTTATTTTATGAGAACATGTAAAATTGTATATATATATACTTATTTTTAAAGGACATTTATTTAGTTATTACATGTACAATAAATCTCTTGAACTAGTTCATGAAATGCTTGTATACAAAAAAGAAAGCAATAAACAGAATTAAAAACAATTTATAAAAACAATAGACAAATATCTGCTAACTTTATACATAAGGAATTATTTTGATATCTCAAATATATATATATATACATACAAATATCAAGAAAGTAAGTAAGCTGATTTGAAAATGAAGAAAGAACATGAATAATAGTTTTCTAAGGAAGACACAGATAATCAATGTGCTCATTACTTAAATGAATCTGGAAAGAGAAGGGCGCTGTACATTGTATTAAGTAAACAACAACTCTAATGATTTTGTGTTTAAAGGGGTGTAAACCTATAGTGACAAACACCAGTGCTCAGTGTGTATTTCCACAGACTCCTATAGCTATCAGGCCTGATCTTTTTGGCTTTGACTCTCAAACCAGCACCTGTAACTTTAGTGGCTGTGGCTGTGGGGATCACCCTTAGGCTGTCACTGCAGTACCCTTGCACAGAGAGAACCAGAAATGCTTTAAAATTCCTGACAAGATGACTACCAAACATCCTCTGTGAACTCTGCAAGATATCTCACATATGTTTTGTCTCATTTGCTCCACTCTCTTGTTGTTAGTACATTTGTTAATAAATTGCTGTTCATACATAGCACTTTTGGAATCTGTTTCCAAAGAGCTGTCTGGGTTGACCTTTCTTGTTATAACAGAAGTTACAGTACTGGACGTTTTATAAAAAACATGGTTATGCAGTTCATACTTTTGGAGCCTTAAAGTCTATGTCCAGGTGGCCATAAATATAATGAGGGGCCTCTCTGGTATATCACACCATAACAAGTAACACCATGCTGAGAGTGGGCATGCGAAAGTATAGGGATAACATTCTAATGAAGGAAGTAGAATCATTGAGGACTTGGTAGGCTATTTTATAATAATGTGCTGTTATGGGAACTAACTGGATCCTATGGAAATTATATTAACCCTTTCTCAAGGTACTACTATGAATACCAAACTACCAACCATTAGCTCCTATATATTAAAGATTTTATTACCTTAACCTTGTCACATAGCAGACTAGACTTTCTATATATACTCTGGCTCCAAAAACACTTAGTTACTTAAATTTTCATCTTTCAAAGTGAAAACACCTAAGCACACTCCTTCAGTTAAGCAGTTGAGTTTTCTCAAGACCTAAATTTTCCTTTTATAGTTCCACTGAAAATTTCTTTTAAAACATTTGTTATCAACTGATTCTTTTATGTATGAAAATATCTAATACAGGGAACTTATATTCAGGGGAAATTTGGAGGTCTTAAATAAAGTCTTCACATTATGACAACCACTGGAAAGTTTGAACCTTTATATAAATTTAAAATGTACCTACATTTTTTATTCATTGATTTAGTGTGTGTGTGTGTGTGTGTGTGTGTGTGTGTGTGTGTGCTGGCTCATGCTCATGGCATGTGTGTGGAATTCAGAGGAGAACTTGTGAGAGTCAGTTTTCTATTTCTACCACATGAGTCTCTGGAAAACAAATTTCGATTGTCAGGATTGACAGCAAGTGACTTTATTCAGTTTGCCTTGCCAGACTCTACTTAGATTGAATCTTAAGGTAAACACAATTTATTATACAGCAACAATTAGCTCATCTCTCATGCTGCAACTAACCTATATAAAAATAAAAATGATGATTGCATAGATACCATCATTTCCATTTTGAAACAGACATGATGGCAGCTTCTGAGTTCTTCCTTCCATGAGTAGATAACAACTTCAAAGTTTTATAGTTATGAAGATGATAAAACATATAAACGAAAAAGAGATAGTGAAGTACTATCAGATGAAAACTCTTTGGTTAGGTAAATGTGTCTTTAAAATAGTTAAATAATTGTATCTTTCCAAATACTTTAAAATACTTAAATTTTACCCAGTGAGTTGTAATACATGTGTAAGAAAATATGTGTTTTACACATACAGTATATCACTACCCCTGACTTCAAATCATTTTCATGTACTATACACAGCACATAACCATGTTAATATACAAAACAGCGTGCCAACAGCTGGAGGTTTTCACAGTCTTCTCCCAATCAACACACGGCCAAAGAGAGCCTTTGTGTTAAATGAATATGGACTTTGTGTCTGGCCATTTTGCCCAGGGTGATGTACATGGATCCATTCAAACTCTTGGTTTTAATTAAAGCCTGTTTACTCTTGTTATGCACTGTTATGTTACTGTGTTACCACTTACTCTACAGTTAATATTTGCATTGATTCCATAATTTGACTATGAGAATAGTTCTTGTATGCCCAGAGAAGTTCAACTTGGATGGCTGAGAAGGTATGTACATATTTATTTTCAGTGGTTTCACCAAATGGTCTTCAAGATGGGAGCCTTTATGCTTGCACTGACAGTGTATGGAAACTTTATTGAATTCACATCTCTTCCAGTTTTATGGACTTCACTTTTCAATTTAATTTTTATCTGTATTTCATTGTTTCTTTTACTTATTTTATGATTTTGAGTATTTTGTGTATTTATTTGTCAATAGTTAATTAAAAATTTCAACATACAAAATAAAACACAAATAATTAAAAGTCATGCCTAAGAAATCAATGTGTCTCATATAGACTGCAGGTATTTTTCCCTCATTTTTGACATGCTCAATATTTAAATGTGTTTAATCTCACAGCAAGTCTAAGAAGTGTGCCTAGGAAGTACCTATTTATACCCAGCTTTCCACAAAATACTTTTATTTACCTTCAACATACAGCCTTAGAATGGCATAATATTTCAAAGGACAATAGTACTTGCATTGGTAATGATCACTCCAAATCTGTAGATTATAGTAGAAATCTCTCTTCCTGCTGTGCATTCTGAGTTTGATAAATGTAAATACTATACCTCACTAAAGGTATGGTGTCAATAGTTAAATTAAAACAATTCATGAGCCACACCTGCATCTCACTTGCTCCCACCATCCTAGACAACTCCCGTTATTTCTGCTCTCCATATACTTGCCATTTCAATAATGTCATGTTGTAAATACACAGCTTGAAACTGTGATTTGTATTCTTTGGCTTGTGTATACCTCTAAGACTCTCCTATATCTTTTCATGATTTTAATTTTAAGCACTGAACAAATTTCCATTGTTGTGGTGTACATTTTATCTATTGACCCATGGAAATGTAGGTGCCTAAGGCTTCTAAGTTTTGGCAATGTGATGTCTGTAAAGATTTGTTTTTTCTTTGTGTGTGTGTGTGTGTGTGTGTATTTGGGAAAGTTTTGAGGTTGTTTGAATATCAAGTACAGTGATTGGTGGGTCAAATGGTAAGGGTAAGTTTAACTTTACTATGAATCGTCAAACTTTATTTAAATTAGGTGTACCATTCTGCATCAGACATAAATTAGAGTGCTTTGATTGGGATCTTTGCTTTGTTTTTATTTACTTGTAAGAATAATGTTAATTAAATACTAAACCACAAAGTTTCTGGGCAATACCCTAAAATACAGTAAAATGCAGCAAGTATGTTAATTACATACATGGTTAATACATGCCTGTAATCAGGGCTTTCTTCAGTGAAGACAATGTGCATTGCCAGTAGTCACAAACTTGCTCTACCTTCTCCTTTTCCTTATAATAGCAATAAAATCATATGAAGAGAATATCCTAATAATCCTAATCTGAGTAAAATATTCAGCAAGTAAAAATTTCTTTGTAAATAAACGAAGATCAAACTATTAATATAGAAAGGAGAATTTTTGTCAGATAAATGTTTTATCAGAAGAAGGAGTTAAATTAGTTTAAATATTATTGCTACCTGGGACTTAGAAATAGAGCTCATCATAAACATTTTAGCTCTTTCAATATATTTAGAATATTGAATTAAAATAATTTTTCCTGTAATGTTTAAAAATTTGTATCATTTGCTCATCATAATGTAATTATAATAACTTGGGTTTATGTTTACTTAGGGAAACAGATGTTGACAAATTTATAGTCTCAGAGCTGTGCCTCACTTTCAGAGCACATAACTCTCTGGTGGAAGAATATTGTTCCACTAGGTGCAGGTCATTGCTTCTTTTACTTTACATGTTTTAATTTTTCAAATACAATAAAACTCTGGACTTCAGACATTATAGTAAAAATGCCTTCAGCTCATTGACATTCAGTGAACATCTACTGTTTGAAATGATTGCTTAGCTACCTCTTGATATGTTCTGCAAACCATGAAAACATCATTGGAAAGTGGTCTGTGCCCATCAGTAAAAAGGGAGATGTAGCTAACCAGAATTACTATAATGATAGGTGACTGCAGGGGATTGGCACAGTGGAATTCTGATGTGCATAAAAGTAAAACCAGATATGATGTGCACATTATTATTCCTAAATACCATTCTCTATGAAAAGTGATATCAGATCATGTTTCTAGGAATGTATAAGTGAGTGGAATAATAATTTCTCATCTCTACAGGGAATTCTTGTCAAGAAATTATTGTCATAGAGCTTCAAGCAATTAAAAGATTTATTTTTTAGGGTGAATGAGTTTCTTTTCTAGTCATGTCAAACATATTAAAAAGGATGTAGTTGGTGCAAACATTCATGTGTACTTTATATGTACTTGTTATGCAAGGTCCTATAAAAGTATGCATCAGGGAAAGATATTACAACCTCAATTCCTTGTAAAGACAGCAGGATTTAATGGGCCAGAAAGCAGGTGTGCCATCCAAGGAGAAATTGCTCTATAACACTGCAGCATGATGGTTGGGCAGAATCATGGTTCTGTTTTTCTTTCCACTATCATTGCACACTCTATTTAGATGCATTCTATAAAATTATGCCCAATGATCCATATTTGGGGTTGTTTCAGAATATATTATTAACAATAAATCAAGGCTCTGGCAAAACTACTGAAGTTCCTTTGAAATGCTCAGTGTAGAGAGGCTGAAGCTCATAATATTTTATAGACTAATTCAGTTGCCTCACAGCTGAAAATGTATTTCTTTATGCAGTATGTTTTAATGAATGAAAAATCTTCGTAGTTTATACCACCATTATGGATTAAGATTTTGTAGGATTTTTAAAACATAGTTGAAAATATTTTCATTTTAAAGAATTTTTGCCGTTCAGCCTAAACCTATTTTCAGAAGGCATGCTCTATATTTGTAAGTGCAATGGAAATATGTTTTATGAGATTATATTTTTTTAATAATGAAAAAATAATTTTTATCATACATATTAGGCACATACACATACAAGCACTATTGTTAGGATCATGGTTTAATAGTTATGAAGTTATAAGACATGATAACCAAATATAATGTGACAAATTCCCATGAATAACACCTTGAAGTTTCTAGTACCATTTTTTTACACCTAAGTTTTATTGGCTGAATTTCAAACAAGTCTAGTAAAAAGAGAAATGAAAATACCAACCTTGAAAATATTTACAATGAAATAGCTTTTCACCAAAATTATCATGGACAATGTTAAAATATAATAAACAATAGCACCATTAGAGTTACATAAAAATGAAAAAAAATGCCAAGAAGAAATCATTATGTCAATATATTTTTCTCTGGGGAATGTTTGAGAATTAAGCAAGATGCTAAAATAACTTTTACTTTCAGATTAAGGCATTATGAGAATTAACCTTCAAATAAATAAAATACATAAAGGTTTAATTTTCAAATTGTGATCATCTAGTTTGCTGATTCTAATAATCAGTGTCCCCCATATACTAAGGCAAGGGAAGGCTTAGGTGATGCACTGTTGCATGAGGAAGGATAACACCAGGGAACTCTCTGATAGTTTAGAGCCTCATTCTGTCGCTTTCTCTGCTTCATGTTTGCATTTAAGCTTTTCCTAATGCCCTGCCTGGCTCTTGTTGCTATGTTCTCCCCCCCCCCCGCCACCCCCCCCCCCCCGCCAATGTCTTATCCCTCTGGAACCATAAGTCAGATAAGCTCTTCTTTGTATAAGTTTCCTCTGGTTATATCGTTTCATCAGAGCAACAGTAAAGTAACATGTAATGAAAGTGAAAGCATATGACTTGTCAAAGAGTTAAAACATACCAAATGATCAAAATAGAGGACACATATATAAATAACACACCCATAGTACCCAATGTTTGAAAAATGCATTGTTTCATTAAGATATAAATAGATGCCTATCTACCTCAGAGAGATAGGTGACAGACCAGAAGACACATCTACCAAAGTCCAACTTGGCAGATCAGTGAGTTTACTGTTTTTACTTCACTTATACTGTATGGATTACAGATTAGTAATAGAAGCATTAAATGAATTGCCACAAAAGTGTGATCTCATCATGTATAATAAAAGCATGGAAGCCATATTGTTGTTCCACCTATAGGGTTGCAGACCCCTTTAGCTCCTTGTGTACTTTCTCTAGCTCTTCCATCGTGTCTCTAGCTACATATGTTCAGAAGATGGCCTGGTCGGCCATTATTGGAAAGAGAGGCCCATTGGTTTTGCAAACTTTATATACCTCAGTACAGGGGAATGCCAGGGCCAAGAAGTTGGAGTGGGTGGGTAGGGGAGTAGGGGGTGGTATGGGGGACTTTTGGGATAGCATTGGAAATGTAAATGAAGAAAATACCTAATTAAAAAAAAAACGCATGGAAGCTTCAAGACAAAAATCCTTCTTTCGTTAACTTTCTACTTTCCATATACTGTAGCATCTCTCAAGATAATTTGAAGGAAACTTAGGAAGCAATTAGCACCCTAATCTAGGTTAGGATCTAGAATCCACTTTTTCCTTAATCTCCTAGCAAGTTAGCATCAATGTGTACCTGGCTACTAAGGTAACTCTTTTTATTCATTGTCATGGCTCTTATACCTAGGTACTATCTACTACCTAGTGGCAATGTGGTATACATATTATACCCAGAAAAATATATGCCATGTTGTAATAGGTATTGAATACATATAATAGGAAATTAAAAGGCAGCCTACTCAATAAGCAGTACTGTTGAGCTTAGTTATCTATCTGTAGAAAAATATAATTAGGTCTATATTACTTTGGGCACACACACACCTCAAAAGGGTCTGATGACCATAATTCAATATCCAAAATGCTAAAAGTGCTAAAGGAAATTTTAATGAAAATATTTTAAGACATATTAGTTTTTAAGATATATGAGTTACTTTTCTCATTTTTGTGATAAAATAACTTCAGAAAAGGGGGTGTTGTTTTGACTCATAGTTCTGAATTGCACTCTAAAGTAGAGAGCAAGCATGTTGGACAGACCTTGAGGCAGGTAGTCACAGTGAAAATAGGGAAGCAGGCATAATGAATGCTAATGCTCAGCTTTCTCTCTCTCTCTCTCTCTCTCTCTCTCTCTCTCTCTCTCTCTCTCTCTCCACCTCTCACCTTCTTCATTTTTTTCTTTTTCCTTTTTTTTTTTTTTTTTTTAGCTCGCACCTAAGTTCTGGTACTGCCCCAAAGATCCAAAGGTAAAGCGAATTCTTGAATCTCTAACCTAGTCAAGATCATTTCTCACAGAAGAGTACAACACTAACTTAATCTAGATAACTTCACATAAGGCAAGAAGCTTGTATTCTATGTTAGTCTGTCAAATTGACAATCAGTATTAGCTGCACAGTACTACATTTTTTTTACATCTCTCTTCCCAGTATTTTTCTGTTTCTCAGTCCAAGCTTGAATAAGTGCAGCAAGCTGTATCCATTCCATAGTCTGAATGATCTCCTGTCTTGAAATTTCCCTTTCTGAAATAATAGCTTAAAACTTAAACTTGCCCAAGATCTTATCACACAAGCAAAATGCAACAAATCTGTGTCAGAATAGCATATGAATAGTGTGGTGGTTTGAATAAGAATGGCCCCATAGACTTATATATTTGAAAGTTTAGGGAACGGCACTTTTTGAAAGGAATAGGAGGTATGGTCTTGGAGGAAGTGTGTTTCTGGAAGTGGGCTTTGAGGTTTCAGAAAACAATGCTAGGCTCTTTCTCTTTCTACTGCCTGAGGATTTGAATGTAGAACTCTCAGGTAGCTACTTCTTTAGCACCATGTTTGATGCTGAATCCATGATGATCATGAAGTAATCTTTTAAAACTGTAAGCAAGCCTCAATTAAATATTTTCCTTTATAAGAGTTGCCTTGGTCATCATGTCTCTTCACAGAAAGCTGTCTCAAGTAGATAACAGATTCAAGGGCTATCTACAGAGAGCTGTTTAGAGAGCCATCTTCAGCACAGTACAAGGGTGTCAGTTTATACCCTGCAATTGATTTTGTATAGTTTCTTTTTGCTGCTCTCAACACCCCTTCCTCAGATGCCCCTCTTCCTGTAGAGAACTATGATTAATGTAGGAAGGTAATAAGGTTCCCAGGACCCAGTGGGGATGACTTTAGCCAAAATACCCAATAGAGGGGAGAGAGAACCTGAAGAGACCATCTCGAGTAGAAAGGCATGACCCCAGTTGTGGAAGGGGCCATTCACCAATCTGAACATTTTTAACCCAGAATTGTTCCTGTCTAAAGGAAATGCAGGGGCAAAAATTGAAGCAGAGGCTGAAGGAAAGGCCACTCAGAGACTGCCTTACCTTGGGATCCATCACATGTGCAGGCACCAAACTCCACCACTATTGTTGATGCCAAGAAGTCTTTGAAGGCAGGAGTCAAGTATGGCTGTCCTCTGAAAGGCTCTGCCAGCACTTGACTAATAGAGATGCAGATACTCACGGCCAACCATTGGACTGAGCCCTGGGACCCCAATGGAAGAGGTCAGAAAGGACTGAAGGAGCTGAAGGGGATTGCAGCACCATAGGAAGAGCAATATCAACTAACTGGATCCCACAGAACTTCCAGGGACTAAACCACCAACGGAAGAGTAAACATGGAGGGGTCTATGGCTCCAGCTACACATGTAGCACAGGATTGCCTTATCTGGCACCAGTGGGAGGGGAGGTACTTGGTCCTGTGGAGGCTTGTTGATCTAGAGTAGAGATCCTGGAGGGATGATGTGGGAGTAGGTATGTTGGTGAGGGAATACCCTCTTAGAGGCAAAGGGGATATGCAAGGAGATTACTGTGAATAAAAAATATAAGTTGGGGAAGAAGGAGGTATGAGATAGAAGTACAGGGGATGGAATAACAAAGGAAAAGATGAATAAAACACTCTAGATTTATTATATATATATAATATATATATATATATATTATATATATATAATCTTGAAAAATTTTAGAATAGAACAAACCTACAAAATGTATTGATACAAACTTAAAAATATAAACATCATTTTGCAGCATTTATTATGGATATTTATTATGAGTTTTTTAAAAAGCATTTGGCTGTTTACAGCAAATGATTACCACAGCACACATACATTACTTTGAGCTGGTGATATGGAAGAGTGCATAATTTAGATTAAAGCTGTACTTTAGCTTAGGTTGCAAAACTGATTACATAGAAAATCCAAAGCATAGTAAGGCAGGCTGTTACACTGTTCTCTAAGAGGCAGGTTCAACTTAAAGGACTAAGTACACAGGAGGATGTCCAGCCAAGTCTTAAGTGATATTGAGATGCATTGTCTGTGCAGCTCAGCAATTTCAGTCTATTTGAATACAAAAGATATTTTCATAAAATTGTATTCTACAATAACACCTGATTCTATCAATAGATTCTTTTTTATTTATTTATAGATATTTTTGGTTTGGGTTTGTTGTTTTGGTATTTGGTATTTCTTTTTATCTTTTCTTTTAATGACAGATATTTTTTCATATAATAGGTCCTGATTACAGTTTTCTCTCCCTCTACTTCTACTAGTTCCTCCCAACCTCACCTCCCATCCAGCTCTACCCTCTTTCTGTCCCTCTTAGAAAACAAACACAAATATACTATCATAAAACAAAAACTGATGTGAACTAGTTCCACCAGAGGACACTCATGGACTCTTCAAACTAAATAGAAAGTTTTTATTTCTGATTTGCAGCCACTACATGGGAAACTTGCTTAACTCTTGGAGACTGAGCTTCACCCTTCATTGTCCTTCATGCACAAAACCCACACTCCAGTTGACACATATAAGTTAGCAAGAGCCGTTAGTGACAAGAAAAACTATAGAATCCAAAAAGCAAGGTTAGTACATTTAGGGGCTTTTCTTGGATTCTAGAACAATGGACAAGGTCTTTGATATATTTGGCCTTTGTTCCTGTTTTGGCAAGTGGTGGGGGTCTATATGCTGGATTCTAAGGTCAGAACAGTGCTTCTAACATGATGTCAGTGATGCTATGTTGTCCAAGTGTGAGGGGAGAGCTATTATAAAACTTATCAGAATGGTAAAAAACAAATAATCAGGAAGAAAGGAGCCCAAGAAAGGCCCAGAGGCAGATACAGACAAAGCCCCCCTTATTCCCTCATTCAGAAATCCCATGGAAACATAAAACTGGAATCCACAATATATGCAAATGTATATGGAAATATTTGCAGATAAATAATATGCAAAGGACAAAAGAAAATAAAATAAAAGGGCAAGGGAGAGAAAAATAGGCTCTGGTATGGCATTATGAGACAAAGAAACTTCAAAGATGCCACTGAGTTCATTTTCTGTTGGCCATCCACTGATAGGCATGCAGCCTATTGTTAAGAGTAGTTTGTTTTGCTAGTATGACTCTGTTAGAGAAAACTGAATTTTCATTTCCAGATGGTTGCCAGTTGGACTGTTCTGTGGGTATGGATGGGTGCATGTGTCAACTCCTTTCAGTTCTAGAATCTCGACTGGTGTAGATCCTATGAATGCTGCTTCGGTCTCCGAGACTTCATATGAGCATCAATCTTGTTCATTTAGAAGGCCCTGTTTCTTTGGTGTCATCTATCCCCTCTGGCTCTTTCTTCCTCCTCTTTGTAGCATTCCCTAAGCACTAAGGGGAGAAATTTGATGGAGACATCCTCCTGAGGGCTGAATGTTCCAAGGTCTTTCACTCTCTGCATATGTCTGGCTATGCAACTCTGTATTTGTTTGCTGTATTTACTACAGTGCCACACACAATTCTATGATAGCAAGATATCACCGATCATTTATCACTTCATCCCTGTAGTAGGATTTAGTTTTCTCCTAAGTTCCTGCACTATCTAGTCATAGCTTGTTGATCACCAAAGCAGGGTCAGGTATGGATTCCTTCTGGTGGTTATTCTCACAAGTTTTGTATGACGAATGCATTATCATATCTTGTAGCCAGGTCACCATTGTAGACTGAAGGGTTTGTAGCTGGGTTGGTGTCTTCATTTCTCTTTTGATGGTTTACAGAGTACAGAGTACAGAATGGTAAGCCATAGGAGTGAAGGCTCTAGATAGGCATCAGTTAAACACTTCTCTGTATTCAATGAGTTCTGTAGGTATTGTCTTCCCCAATAGGCCATGCCATAATTTTTTAAAGAGCAACCTATAGCCTTAGGAACAGCCTGGTTTTTTTGGATGTTTCCATGTGAACCCTTTGGCCAACAACTATAATTTCTATGTTAAAAAAGGGAAATTTGTAGAAAAAAGTAACATATACATAGTTATACTATACTTAAAATTAGAATATTACATCACTTTAAAAGTTAATTTCATAACTTTTTAAAATATAAAATTATTTTATAATTATTTTCAAATTATTTTATATTTTAAAATCAAACAAAATTTTATATATTTAATGCAACTCACTATATGTTTAATGAAAAAAATCTCATATATTTGATACATTGGTGCTAATGATTTTGTGGAGAAAAAAAATGATTTAGATTTGTAGGTTTAGTTTGGGAAAAGAAAACAAAAGAGAGAGAGAGCAGATACTTACATTATAAAAGTACAAAAGTAAATTCAAATTCCATTAGTGATGAGCAGGTCAGTTTGTGAGAGAATCAGCTCAGCAAGCAAGGGAACAGAGTATTATTGATTCAGAAACTGATCTACACATATACATTCAACTGATATTTTTATAACAGAGCAAAATTATTCACAGAAAGATTATAATATTATAGATGAATTATAATTAAAAATGAACTTCAACCTAATGTTTGGAACTTATGGTTATTAATCTTGATTGTCAATTAGACAGAAATTGGGTAGTCATGGAAACAAGCCTCTGGGTCTATCCAAGAGGCTTTTTCCAGACACCTTTCTTTTCAATTTAATTTAATTTAATTAAAAAAAAAATCTGTTCTTAATTAAAATATTATGTCATTTCCTCATTCTCCTCTCTATTCCCTCAGGTGCCCCTTATCTTTGTTCCAACTAAATTTATGGTCTTTTGTCATTTATATTATTATTGTTACATACATACATGTATACATACATAGATACATGAATGCATGCATACATAAACACAATGTGTGTGTGTGTGTGTTTGTGTGTGTGTGTGTGTGTGTGTGAGAGAGAGAGAGAGAGAGAGAGAGAGAGAGAGAGAGAGAGAGAGAGAGAGAGAGAGAATAAATTTGAAATTACAACATGCTGAGTTTGTTTAGTATTGCTTGCATGTATGTTTTTAAGGCTTATGACATTTTATTGGATAACCAACCAAGAGACTTATCCTGGGAGAGACTGATCCTCCATCTCTCAACAGTCTTTAATTATTTGCAACTTTTCATTTAGGGGTGGATCATGTGAATCCCATCTCTTGTATTCTGTTGGCGATTCTTGCATCTGTAGTTCCTGTTCTTTTTCTTAGGCTTTCCATTATGAGGGTTGTCTCCATTTGTGGTTTCTTTCCTATTTCTGTTTCCATTTTTATGTCTTGGACCATTTTTCTCATTTCCTTCACCTGTTTTTATTTTTGTGTATATCTTTAGGGGTTTATTTGTTTCCTCTTTTAGGACTTGTATCTGTTTGACTATATTTTCCTGTATTTCTTTAAGGAGATTATATATATTCTCTTTAAAGGCCTGTATCATCTTCAAGAGATGGGATTTAAGGTCACAATCTTGCTTTTCAGATGTGTTTGGGTATTCAGAACTTGCTATAGTAGGAGACTTGGGTTCTGATGGTGCCAAATTGCATTAGCTTTTGTTGATTATGTCCTTGTGTTTCCCCTTTGCCATCTGTTTGTCTCTGATGTTAACTGGCCTGGGTGAATCATATTGGAGCAGACCTTCCCAGAGGCAGGTAGAGCTGTTGTCTCAGGCTAGAGTAGGCTTCTTGGGGGAGACAAGCAGAGATGTGGGATAGGAGAGCATGCATATAGATCTGCCATGGGTGCAGGTGGAGGAAGACACCTAAAGGGCCTTGTTGCAACAATCTTAGCTCCAGGGTCTCTTTTAGTTTCTCCTTGTTGTGTGATCTGAAACATTTACAAGTTTCTTGGTTAGAAGATATAATGTCACAAATTTTCAATCAATAGAAAATGTATTCTTCTGTTTGTCTGTCTTATACATCTTTTTACTTAGTTCTTTCCATTTATGATGTGTGGAACTCTGAAACAAAGCATAGAACTAGGTAGAGATCACTATACTAAACAGCAGAAAAGCCAGCAATCAAGCTGTTTGGTATGTTATAAAAGAGTAAGGAAGGGGATTAATAAAGGAATCACATTGTATGTCTAAGTCCCAATAGAGATTAAATTGAAATTGTACTTGTTACTAAATATCAGATGAATATAAAGACCTAAAATCTAAATAGAAAATACGAATCAGTGTCCTAATTTGAAAGAAAAATATTTATCTTGAGAATATCTTTTACTAGTTATATTTTTTCTTGTTCATACAATGGAAACAGGAAATCTAGGAATTATGGATAGGCTTTCATAGACACGTAATTTTATATACACATATATGAGAAATGGGGAAATATATTCATACCTCATACACAGGTAAGGATGTTGTATTGGCTGGTTTTGTGTATCAACTTGACACAAGCTATAGTTATCACAGAAAAAATGAACCTCCCTTGAGGAAATATCTCCATGAAAGCCAACTGCAAGGTATTTTCTCAGATAGTGATCAAGAGTGAGAGGGTCCATTGCGGGTGGTGCCATCCCTAGGCTGGTATTCTTGGGTTCTATGAGTAAGCTGAGCAAGCTGGGGGAAGCAAGCCAGTAAGAAACATCCCTCCATGGCATCTTCATCATCTACTGCTTCCTGACCTGCTTGAGTTCCAGTTCTGACTTCCTTTGGTGATGAAGAGCTATGTGGAGTGTAAGTCGAATAAACCCTTTCCTCCCCAACTTGTTTCTTGTTCATGGTGTTTTGTGCAGGAATAAAAACCCTAACTAAGACAGATGTGAATACAGAATCATAATGTTTTATAGTTTTTGGTGAGGCATTTCTGATTTACATACTCTTTTGCCAAATATGTTGGCAGCAGAGAACTAAATCTACAGTGTGTGCCTGAAAGAATTTTGCTTGGGTAATTTTGAAAGAATCCATTCAAAGGCTTCCTCTGGGGAGCCTATTTCACAGTCTCAGACTTAGCTCATTTAGGTTTTTCTTGCATACAATTAACACTTTCCTCTGTTTAATTTAACCTTAATGAAGACATTACCACAAACATTTACTTTGTATCCTGTAGATTTTCAACCCCAGGATCTTAGAAATTAAAGAAGCTTCTGGAAGGCTAGGTACAGGGAAATTAGCAAGCAGTATTTTTGCTTGGAACTTGACTATAATGAAAAAAAAAAGAAATGTATCAAAGTGATCGCATTATGATTATGTTTTTAACATCACTGTGTATCTTAAATGTACATTAAGGGAGTCATTGGTATGTAGCTTTGTTTATTTTATTGCATTATTATAAGATCAATAAATTGTGAAGTAAAAGGTAACGCTATCAGTTAATGAATTTTTGTATTTAATAAAATTCACTTTAGTTGAACTGGTAAGACTTTATGTTAATAATATGACTTCTGCACCACATCATTGCTTCTAGATGACACCAAAAAGTATGCAAGAATCCATGAGGAAGTGAGTTCAGAACTTCAGGTAGGGGCAGTTGTATATCAACTAATATAAAGGCAAAGGCTGTGGACTATTTCCACAAAATGAGAAAGAACTACCACCAAGAATTTACTAGGTAACTGTGTCTCTCAATACCTCCTCTTTCCTCCTTGTATATCTATATATTTAGCACAAAATCCAACCAATTAAATGGTAAATATGCTTTTCTTGACACACTGGTTTGACTCATTGGCAGGCATTTGCCCTGCAGTAAACCAAAATTGCTCTCTCTCTCTCTCTCTCTCTCTCTCTCTCTCTCTCTCTCTCTCTCTCTCTCTCTCTCTCTCTCTCTCTCTCTCTCTCATACACACACGCACACGCACATGCACACGCACACACACACACACACACATACACAGAGAGGGACAGACACAGAGACAGAGAGACAGAGAGAAGCTTCATTTAAGCTAGAGCAGGAAAAGAAAATTAGCCAACAATAGTAGGATAAAAAGAAAAGAAATTTTCAAATGATATAGTGATTAGAGTGTTACTTAACACATATATCAGCTGTGTGTTTCTCTAATTTGAATGTCTGGTTTCTTCCTGGGTTCTATTATATAATAACTCACATACTTCATCTCAGCTAGTCTTACTTGCTTTTCTGTGGCTTGATGAAATTTCAGAATATAATCAATAGTTCTTTAACAGGCACAGCTCAGCTCAATATACATGTTGTCATATAATATGTACTAAAAATTAATAGTGTCTGGGCTTGGCAGTTTTGTATGGGATGGATTCCTGGTGGGAGAATCTCTTGATGGTCCTTCCTTTCTTCTCAGCTCTGAACTTTGCTTCTGTAAAATACCCTTCCATGGGTATTTTGTTCCCCATTCTAAGAAGGAGTGAAGTATCCACACTTTGGTCTTTCTTCTTGAGTTTCATGCGTTTTGCAAATTGTATCTTCGATATTCTAAGTTTCTGGGCTAATATCTGCTTATCGGTGAGTGCTTATCAGGTGTGTTCTTTTGTGATTGGATTACCTCACTCAGGATGATATCCTCCAGATATTTGCCTAAGAATTTCATGAATTCATTGTTGTTAATTGCTGAGTAGTACTCCATTGTGTAAATGTACCATATTTTCTGTATCCATTCATTTGTTGACGGTCATCTGGGTTCTTTCCAGCTTCTGGCTATTATAGATAGGACTGCTATAAACATAGGGGAGCCTGTGTCCTTATTACCAGTTGGAACATCTGAGTATATGCCCAGGTTAGGAATTTCTAGATCTTCAGGTAGTACTATGTCCAATTTTCTGAGGAACCACCAAACTGATTTTCAGAGTGGTTGTACCAGTTTGCAATCCCAACAACAATGGAGGAGTGTTCCTCTTTCTCCACATCCTCACCAGCATCTGCTGTCACCTGAATTTTTTATCTTAGCCATTCTGACTGGTGTGAGGTAGAATCTCAGGGTTGTTTTAATTTGCATTTCCCTGATGAATAAGGATGTTGAACTTTTTTTCAGGTGCTTCTCAGTCATTCGGTATTCCTCAATTGAGAATTCTTTGTTTAGCCCTTTACCCCATTTTTTCATTAATATTTTTATTACATATTTTCCTCAATTACATTTCCAATGCTATCCCAAAAGTCCCCCATACGCTCCCCCCCACTTCCGTACCCACTCATTCGCATTTTTTTTTTGGCCCTGGCGTTCCCCTGTACTGGGGCATATACAGTTTGTGTGTCCAGTGGGCCTCTGTTTCCAGTGATGGCCGACTAGGCCATCTTTTGATACATATGCAGCTAGAGTCAAGAGCTCCGGGGTACTGGTTAGTTCATAATGTTGTTCCACCTATAGGGTTGCAGATCCCTTTAGCTCCTTGGGTACTTTCTCTAGCTCCTCCATTGGGAGCCCTGTTATCCCTCCAATAGCTGACTGTGAGTATCCACTTCTGTGTTTGCTAGGCCCCTGCATAGTCTCACAAGAGACAGCTACATCTGGGACCTTTTGATAAAATCTTGCTAGTGTATGCAATGGTGTCAGCGTTTGGAAGCTGATTATGGGGTGGATCCCTGGATATGGCAGGCTCTAGATGGTCCATCCTTTCGTCTCAGCTCCAAACTTTGTCTCTGTAACTCCTTCCATGGGTGTGTGTTTTGTTCCAAATTCTAAGGAGGGGCATAGTATCTACACTTCAGTCTTCATTTTTCTTGAGTTTCATGTGTTTAGCAAATTGTATCTTAAATTTTTAATAGGGTTATTTGATTTTCTGGAGTCCCACTTCTTGAGTTCTTTATATATATTCAATATTAGTTCCCTATCTGATTTAGGATTGGTAAAGATCATTTCCTAATCTGTTGGTGGCCTTTTTGTCTTATTGACAGTGTCTTTTGCCTTATTGAGGCTTTGCAGTGTATGAGGTCTCATTTGTTGATTTTCGATCTTACAGCACAAGCCATTGCTGTTCTGTTCAGGAATTTTTCCCCTGTGCCTATATCTTCGAGGCTTTTCCCCACTTTCTCCTCTATAAGTTTCAGTGTCACTGGTTTTATGTGGAATCCCTTGATCCACTTAGACTTGAGCTTTGTAGAAGGACATAAGAATGGATCAATTCACTTTCTTCTACATGATAACCACCAGTGGTGCCAGCACCATTTGTTGAAAATGCTGTCTTTTTTTCCACTGGATGGTTTTAGCTCCCTCGTCAAATATCAAGTGTCCATAGGTGTGTGGGTTCATTTCTGGGTTCATCAATGCTATTCCATTGTTCTACCTGTCTGCTGCTGTACTAGTACCATGCAGTTTTTATCACAATTGCTCTGTAGTACAGCTTGAGGTCAGGCATGGTGCTTTCACGAGAGGTTCTTTTATTGTTGAGAATAGTTTTTGCTATCCTAGCTTTTTTGTTATTCCAGATGAATTTTCTAATTGCCCCCCCCCCATTTTTTTTGGTTTTTGAGACAGGGTTTCTCTGTATAGTCCCTGCTGGAACTCACTCTGTAGACCAGGCTGGCCTCGAACTCAGAAATCTGCCTGTTTCTGCCTCCTGAGTGCTGGGATTAAAGGCTTGTGCCACCACGCCCTGCAAATTGCTCTTTCTAATTTGGTGAAAAATTAGGTTGGGATTTTGATGCGGATTTCATTGAATCTGTAGATTGCTTTTGGCAAGATAGCCATTTTTACTATACTGGTCCTGTTAATCCATGAGTATGGAAATCTTTCCATCTTCTGAGATCTTCTTGCTGACAGGACCCTGATATAGCTCTCTCTTGTGAGGCTATGCCAATGCCTGGCAAATACAGAAGTGGATGCTCACAGTCATCTATTGGATGGAACACAGGGCCCCCAGTGAAGTAGCAAGAGAAAGTACCCAAGGAGCTAAATGGGTCTGCAACCATATAAAAGCAACAACAATATGAACTAGCCAGTACCCCCTAGAGCTGTGTCTCTAGTTGCATATGTAGCAGAGGATGGCCTAGTCAGCCATCAATGGGAGGAGAGGCCCTTGGTCTTGTGAAGATCATATGTCCCAGTACAGGGGAATTCCAGGGCCAGGAAAAAGGACTGGTTGGGTTGGGGCATAGGGCCAGGGCTCCCAGGCGGTTTTGGGTATAGCATTTGAAATGTAAATGAACAAAATATCTATTAAAAAAAAAAAGTAAAAGAAAGCAGTCTGAGCAAGCGTTAAGGAGCAAGCCAATAAATACCATCCCTCCATAGCCTCTGCATCAGTTCCTGCCTCCAAGTTCCAGCCCTGCTTGAGGTCTTGCCCTCACTGCTTTTAATGATGAACATGTTATATGGAACTGTGAATGAAATAAACATGTCCTCCTTTTCTTCAAAACAAAATTAATAGAATTTCCAACAGCCAAAATATTATTCTAATAGAAATGATGGATTTTTACCAGTAATGTGTTTAATTTTACAGTAAATAATAACAAGTAAATGCCTAAATTAATTTGTGTCTGAGGTAAAAAATTGTAGGTTTTAGACTCATTGACTAGAGAAGATCCTGAGGCAGGTATTAAACGTATGGACTTTTTGGAACATCGTGTGCACTCAGAAAAAGCAAGATGGAAACGGGGAGTGGAGATGGATGGTTTCAGTTGAAGTGAAATTTCATTTAGGAAAAACTGTTAAAATAGATCTTAGGCCACTCTGAAATATGGCAACTAGTGCCTTGGTTAGGGTTTTAATGCTGTGAACAGACACCATGACCAAGGCAACTCTTATAAGGACAACATTTAATTGTGGCTTGCTTACAAGTTCAGAGCTTTAGTCCATTATCATCAAAGTGGGAACATGGCAGCATCTTGGAAAGCATGATGCAGGAGGAGCTGAGAGTTCTACCTCTTCATCTGAAGGAAGTTAGGAGAAGACTCATTTCTAGGTAGCTAGAACAAGGATAATTAAGCCCATAGCCACAGTGATACAGTTATTCCAATAAGGCCACACCTCCTAATAGGGCCACTCTCTGGACCAAGCATATATAAACCATTACAACTAGATTTGTGTGTTTCTTGTCCAGTCAGTCAGTAACTATGGCCTTCATCTTCACTCCATGGAGCTGTGGCTGTCCAGGGCAAACATCTACTGAGAATGGTTCTCCAAAGGATGGGGGTGCTATGGACCATTAACATCAAAATCCACAAGATGGGCAGGGAAATTGAAACAGGTAAGTAACTGGGGACTGGCCATCTGAGAAAATCAATTTATGATCAAATAAGAATCTTTGAGAAGGAAAATAAATTTTAACTTCTATATGGTAAAATTAAAAAGAACCAAACTGTAAAAAAGCAAAGCAAAACAGAACAAAACAAAACAAAACAAAACAAAACAAAACAAAACACAGCTGGCAGATGGTCAACTGTGGAAAAAATACTAGAAAAATAATCAACATTAAAAAGCAGTGTTCAATTTTAAAGAACTTTTTTTTCTTGGATATTTTCTTTATTTATATTTCAAATGTTTTCCCCTTTCCAGGTCTCCCCTTCAGGAACCCCTTATCCCATCCTGCCTCTACTGTCTCTATGAGAGTACTACCCCATCCACCCACTCCCATCCTCCCGCCCTGGCATTCCCCTTCACTGGGGCATTGAACACCCTTAGGTACGAGGGCCTCTCCTCCCACTCATGTCTGACAAGGCCATCTTCTGCCACCTATGTGGCTAGCACCATGGGTTGCTCTGTCTATATTCTTTGGTTGGTGGTCCAGTCCCCATGGGAGCTCTGGGGAGTCTAGCCTGTTGACACTATTGCTCCCTCCATGGGCTGCAAAGTCCATCAACTCCTTCAGTCCCTTTTCCATCTTCTCCATCAGAGACCCTTGAGCTCAGTACAATGGTTGGCTAGGTTGGTTGTGCACTTCCTCCTCTGTATTTGTCGGGCTCTGGCAGGGCCTCTCAGGAGAGAGCCATATCAGGCTTCTATCAGCAAGTACTTCCTGGCATCCACAATAATGTCCAGGTGTGGTTGCTGTATATGGCATGGATCCCCACATGCGGAAGCCTCCGGATGGCCTTTCCTTTAGTTTCTGCTGCACACTTTGTCTCCATATTTCCTCCTGTGAGTATTTTGTTCGCCCTTCTAAAAAGCACTGAAGCATCCACATTTTGGTCTTCCTTCTTTTTTAGCCTTCATATTGTCTGTGATTTGAATCTTGGGTATATGGAACTTTTGGGCTAATATCCACTTATCAGTGAGTACATACTGTGTTTGTGATTTAAAAAGAATATTTTTAATGAGCATAAATGGAGTCCAGTATATCTGAATTTATAAATACTTGACCTTATATAAAAGACATAGAGAAATGTTGGCATTTTCCTTCATATACAAATAGCTTCTAAAAGGCATACATGCATTTGAAGTTATTCTTTGAAAAAGAGCTTGGATCATGGGCAGAGCTATTCTTGAAGTTTTCAAGTCTCTACTGTATCCAACCTGTTCCATTTGCACTATAAGCACTATTAAAATACCTGGAATAGTGGCAGATGCTTAAATTAAGTAATTTAATGTACACAGGAATGATAAGTGATAAAAAGATGCACAAAAACCATTGACTGAATCATTGTAATACATATTCCCTGATTAAACATTATCCTCTCTTTTGCCTCCCATTAAACATAGGAATTTGTGATTTATATTACGCTACTTCATTATCGTTTAAGTGTTCCTTGAAGATTATGATTTTTGTTGAGTTTTTAGAAGTAATTTTTACTAATTTAATTTCAAATATAACATTCTAAACATATTATTATGCTTGGGGTTCATAGTTACTGAATTTCCAGAACTATAAATTTCACAAATAAAAGGAAGTCAAGGAGGATTTCTAGCAAGGTCACTTCCTATCAAACAAAAATTAGTCTTGATTGCCTACATCTAGCACCCCAACCACAAGTTTAATACTAAAATAATGTTACCAGGCAAGTGAAGATATAAGAAAATGTAACTCATATTAAATAAGAAATAATTACTAAAATATACTTCAAAAAACCAAGATTTTAAAATCACATTAGAAATATTTTTAGGTTCTTAAATATGAGTATTAGAAAGAAATTCTATGGACAATACAACAAGTGGGAGCTGTCAGATAACTTTAATACATTTTCTGAAATAATGAATCATCAAATGTATTGACTTAAACTAAGACTGTAAAAGAAAGGGTTAATGGATTAGAAAGCAAGTCATTAGAATTTCCCAATCAAAAACTCAAAAAAAAAGTGATTGAAGTGAACAAATATGTACAAATATTTGTAGAAGAATATTCTCCTCAACCAATTCATAAATGGATATACAAAAATTGAATGTCAAAAGCATAGGAGAGATCTTCAGGTCCCACACCTCTACTTGCAGACCCAGATCTGCATTCTACTCCTGGGACCACAGTGCTGCCTGCCTCCCTAGATGCCTGCTGCCAGCCAGGACAACCAGCTCTGATTGCATCCCTAGAGGCCTGTTGCTACCCAGGACAGTGAGTGGCCTGCTGTCATTAAGGACTACCAGCTCTATCTGCAGTCCTAGAGGCCTGCTACCACTAGGGACTACCAGGCCAGCCAACACCAGAGACAATCATATGGCTAAAGGCCAGCACAGGAACATAAAGGCAAAAGCAAGAACAATATGGCACCCTCAGAACCCAGCTCTTCTACTACAGCAAGCCTTGCATATCCTAACACAGCTGAAGAGCAGGACAATGACTTAAATCATATCCTTTGAAGATGTTAGAGGCCTTTAAAAAGGAAGTAAATAAATCTCTTAAAGAAATATAGGAAAATATAGTCAAAAAGGTAGAGACCTTTAAAGAGGAAACAAATAAACTTAAGGAAACACAGGGAAATACAAGCAAACAAGTGAAGAAAAGGAATAAAACAATTCAAGACCTGAAATTGGAAATAGAAGCCATAAAGAAAATAGTGGGAACACTGGGGATGGAAAACAGAGGAGAGAGAACAGGAAATATAGGTGCAAGCATTACCAACAGAATACAAGAAATGGAAGAAAGAATCTCAGGAGTAGATACAATAGAAGAAATTGATATATCAGTTAAAAAAAATCTAAATCTAAAAAGTTTCTAACAAAATATCCAGGAAAATTAGGGCAGTATGTAAAGACAAAACCAAAGAATAATAGGAATAGAACAAGGAGAAGATTCCCAGATCAAAAGCCCAGGAAATACCTTAAAAATATCATAGAAGAAAATTCCCTAACCAAAAGAAAGTTATGGCTATAAAGAAGATGTGGCTACAAGAAGCATACAGACCACAAATTAGCTTTGATCAAAAAAGAAAATCTTCCTGCCATATAAGAATCAATACAGTAAATGTACAGATTGAAGAAAGAATATTAAAAGCTCCAAGGGGAAAAGACCAAATAACATATAAAGGCAGACCTATTAGAATTACATCAGACATCTTAACAGATTCTCTAAAAGCCTGGACAAATGTCTTGCTGAACCTAAGAGAACACAGATTCCAGCCCAGATTACTATACCCAGCAAAACTTTAAACCTTAAAGTTACCTTAGATGGACAAACCAAGATATTCATGACAAAACCAAATTTAAACAAAATATTTCCATAAATCCAGCCCTACAGAAAATATTAGAAGGAAAACTCTAACCAGAAGAGGACAACTACACCCAAGAAAACAAAGGAAATTAATAATTTCACAGCAAAGCCAAAAGTAGAAGAACATATACACATGCAAACATCACTACCACCACCAAAATCAAAATTACAGGAACAAATAATTATTTGTCATTAATATCTCTCAATATCAATTCTCTCAATTCACATATAAAAAGACACAAGCAAAAAAAGTGCATGTGTAAACAGTATACATCATTCTGCTGTAAACAAGAAACACATTTAAACAAACGAGATAAATACCACCTCAAAATAAAGGTCTATAAAAGGTTTCTTAAGCAAATGGACCCAAGAAAGAGGCTGGAGCAGCCATTCTAATATTTAATAAAATAGACTTTCAACCAAAAATTATCAAAAGAGATGGGGAAGGGCACTTCATGCTCATCAAATGAAAAATCCACCAAGATGAAGTCTCAATTCTGAATGTCTGTGCTCCAAATGCAAGGGTATCGAAATTCATAAAAGAAACATTACTAAAACATAATCCCATGTCCATCCCCAAACATTAATAGGAGATTTAATATTCACACTCCCCCCAACAAAGTAGTCATTGAAACAGAAACTAAACAGAGAAATAATGAAATTAGCAAACATTATGAATGAAATGTACCTAACAGATATCTACAGAATACTTCACCCAAACACAAAACGATATACTTTCTTCTCAGCACCTCAAGAAACCTTCACCAAAACTGACCATATAGTCCGTCACAAAGCAAACCTCAACAGAAACAAGAAGATTGAAACAACTGACCTTCAACAAAAAACAGAAACAAAAGAAAGCCTTGTAGGAAATTCATGGAAACTGAACAACTCTCTATACAATGATCACTAGGGCAAAAAATACAATAAAGGAAAGAAATCAAAGTCTTTCTAGAATTAAATGAAACTGAAGGCACAACATACCCAAACTTAAGAGAAACAATAAAAACAATGCTAAGAGAAAAGTTCATAGCACTGAGAACCTTCATAAAGAAACTGGAGAAATGTCATACTAGCAACTTAACCCACTTGAAAGCTCTAGAACTAAAAGAAGCAAACACTAAAGAGAAGTAGACTGCAGGAAATAAACTGAGAATTGTATTGGCTTTTGAAATCTCAAATCCCACTTCCATTGACATACTTTCTTGTACAAAGTCATACTTGTTCATTCTTTCCCAAATTCTTCCCAAACTGTTCAACCAGCTGTTGATCAATAATTCAAACATTATGAGTTTATGATAACTATTCAAAAAAACACGTATCTTACATATGTATACATATGCATAAATATGTACACATATGTAACACACATATATTTTGTCTAAAATTAGACATCTAAATATACTAAATATAAATACAAGTTGCTCAGTTGTATGACTTATGATTTCAGTATATGTATATATATATATATACATAGGTATATATATATATATATAGATAGATAGATAGATAGATATAGATATAGATATAGATATAGATATAGATATAGATATAGATATAGATATAGATATAGATATAGATATAGATATAGATATAGATATAGATATATATAATTTCAGTGCTGACAACCTGGTATTAGTTGTACATATAAATATATGAATATATAGACACAAACTATTGTTCCATGTGCATAATTTCAGAGTTGACTACTTGGTATTAGATAATCAATAAGTAGACTTCTACATATGAACAGACTACTACTCCTCTTAGAATCACTGAGCTTTCTATAGTTTTTTGATTAGACTTGGGGGACCCATGAGATTTTTCCCTTCCATGTTAATATATTTTATTGGTGTTGCCCTTTTTCAGGTCTTGATAGCTAGCCTTGAGGTATCATGAGTGATACTTACCTAATATTTTAAAAAGGCAATCTTACTGTAATTTTTCTGTTCTTATGGCTCTTACAATCTTCTAATCCGATCTTTCACAATGTACCCTGGCCATTTTGGAGTTGGTCACAGATGTATACATTGAGGATATGTACCCATGATAGGTTGTTCTCTGCATTTGGTAAGTTGTAATTTACTATAATGGTCTCTGTTTTCTTTTTAAGGGTTGGGGCAAATGCTACATGTTCTCTCTCATCTGTGCTTCCTATTTCTGAATCTTTACATGTGAGTATATATATATTCAATAACTCCCAAAACCAGGAAATATAAAATATTTTCTGGTGGAAAGAAGCTCTAGAGAGGGAAATAACAGGATAAGAGTATGTAAATAAAGGAATGGGGTAAATGATATCACTAAGAGTGAAACCCCATTTTCTCCCTTTGTAAAGTGTCACTAATTTTGGATGCAAAACACATTTCACTGGCTTTCTTTCATGCTTTTCTTGAAAAGTAGGAATGATTCTGGACTCTGCTACATTCTCCTGGAAGTAGGTAGTTGATCCTATGTAGAATAATTTAGAAATCCATTATGTAGTTAATATGTCACATTTTCCCCAAGTCAACAGTTGACTATTGCAGTAGTGAAGACAGGATTATCATGGTGTTTATTATTAATATCGGATTTGATCAAGAATTTGGAGAGTTGTGCTTCTGCCACAAAAGAATTTGAACTTATTTTTTGGATGTTACTGATATTATATGGATGGGGAAAGCAGACACCAGAATATTCCAGTAATATCTTGAAAATACTGTATATGCAAACCATATCTTGACTTATGATATTAAAATTTATCAATTTTAGAGCAGTTAATATGTGGCCAAGAAATATCTGTTTCTTAGGATTTAAAATAGATTATAATGTGATGATGAATAGATTTAAAAATACAAGATACTACACAAATCCTAGTTACTAGACAAAATGGATGTCAAAGCCAAAAGGCAAAGACAGGGTGGCTTAAATAGCTGATTTGTCTTCTATGACATTACAGGAAGATAAACATCTGATCTCAAGGTATCTGCAGGATCAGTGTCTACTGGGGATTCCCTCTTAGTTCATATACAGCTATCTTCTCATTATGCCCTTAAACCTACCATGTGATTACTGGATGAGAAAGCCAGCATACTCTGGATTTTTCTAAGAATGCTAATAACTTTGACACCCTTCAAAGGACAATTTTTCCTAAAACATCACATTGGAGGTTCAGACTGATCTCTGAATTTGAGGAAGACAAGGCATAAACATTCAGTCCATGAACTGAGTTTTTATTATTGGGGACCACAGTAGACTGTGATGCATGGAAATAGGTTTATATGATGTCTATCTGTCTGTCTGTCTGTCCGTAAAGAGATATGTCTTATGGAATGGCCTTGTGAGTGTCAAGGCTTTGGATATGATAGATAATTCTATTAATGGAGACTAAGAAAGTCGACACTTTGTGTAAATTCAGATCATGAAACCTACAAACCAATGACATATTTCCAGTCTAAAGCCTTGTACGCTGATCCATGAAGAATGTCTGTGTCAGCTTGATTATGACATCTGATAAAAAGCTACTGCCCAAGTTGGAAATCAGTCTGGCAGGAGAGTTTCTTACTTCCACAGAAGAAGGTTAGCTCTTTTGTTCATCTAAGACCTTCAGCTCATTGAACAATCTCGATACACAAGAAAGACCAGTCTGCTTTTTCATTCTACTGATCTGAATATTAATTACATTTAGAAATATCTTTTTAGGCACATACAAAATAACATGTTGAATATCTGAATGAGTCAATTTATCAAGTAAAATTACCCATCAGAGCAGTAACTAACTTAGGAAAATATCTGCCCATAAGTTTCTCAGTTAGAAACAACTATCTTCAAGGTCATTTGCTAATGGACAAGAAGACCCTGACCAGAACCTAACAGTAATTATAAAAAGAAAAGCATTTTATAAAAAAAGGTAATAATTTAATTATACAATAAATTATATGTATGTATCCACACATATACAATTATATAATGAATGGTAATTATTCCTACTCTTCCTTTAGCCTTGCCTTAGCAGCACCCACCTGCTCTGTCTCTGCATTGAGAAGGAACTTTGGAGGTTTTCTTTTGGTTCAATTTTACCGGAGGCATCATGCTGACTTTTAATGAGAAAGAGCCAGTGTAAGTATTTATTCCTATAAACTAGATCGTCTCTGCTTTGCTCTAAATGTCTTATTTCATTTCTCTCTCTTTATTTTCAATAACTTTGTTTCACTATCATTTTCTCCATCATTATCCTTTAATATATAATTTCTAGAGAAGAACTTAAAGTTTTGAAACAGGAAAACTTTTTAAGTAAGAGAAGATCAAATGATTTGAATAAAGTCACACTGTATTAAGAATAGCAGAATAGATAGAAGTTAATTTTCCTTTCTCCAAACACAATCATATCTCTGCTAAAACTCACATTTACAAAGATGAAGCATATTTTAAAATTATTGTCACTAACAATAATACCAAAAATGATTTTGTATCTCTCATGAATTTGAAATCCTTGTCAGGAAAGCAGAAACTAAGACACAGAAAACACCATAATTTCAGACTTAAACATGTACTAATTATACAGATATTTGTACAAATAAGACCAATGTGACTCCTGTGAAATTAACCTTGCTTGATGTTTTTATAAAAACCCTGTTCATTATAAATTATGAATCTAAGATAATCATAACAAAAATTAAAGCAAACTTAAGAAAACTATTTATGATGTATTAAATATGTAATAATATTCAGCAGAGTGTATAACAGATATTTCTATATATGATCTTTAATATGTTAATGTAATTAGAAAACTGAGATAGTCACAGACTGTACTCATTTTTTGTTTAATAGTAGTTTCAACAGCTTTTTATCCCATAGAATAAAAGTGTGCCCCTAATATCTAATCACACACTCAATAGAAGCTTTCAAATAACAATTCACAGGAAGATATCATACAATGAAAATGCTGTGCTGTTTATATTATGAAAATGCATGTTATGTTTTATATGTTATAGAAATGACAATACAAAAACCTGAAATTTATTTCAATTTATTCACAGGTTTACTATCTTGTTTATATTTATTCTAAGAGGTAAACCAAGACTCACTTTCCATAGAGACCTGTAAAGGCCTGAACTATCTCCATATAATGAAAACCAAAATCAAAACCAAACCAAAATAAGACAAAACCCAAAACCGCACGTGGGAATGGTGTGTCCTCATCCCAAGCAGAGTGGAAACCACTTGGGTTCTGGTCATGGTTAGGTTTCAGTGGTTTAAGTAGCTGACATCAGTTTTCAATGAAGTCAAATTATGCTTGCCATGATACCTATCCTGTAAATTTATCTGTTAACCCTGTGCACTTAATTCAAAATTTGTATTCTGTCAAATAGTGAATTTCTTTCTTGATGACATTGTCCTTGTCTGGCTGCTGGGAATCTTTGTGAAGTTGAACCTGCTTCTCTTTCAGTTTAACTGGGAAAAAAAATCTTGTGAAAGTGACCTGTTCAATACAAAGCCATTAAGGAAGGGCTGTGATGCTGTGTTTAGTAACTTAACTTTCAACATAGATAGCAGGAACAAGTTAATGTCTCCAAGTGGTGTCGCAATCAACTATTCTTCCCATAAAAGTCTGAAGACATGCAATCCAGCTAGCCCGATTCTATTATTTCTCCTAAAATACAGCTCTAGACAAGAAGTCATCTCATGGAGACAGAATAATCTGTATGGCTCTAATTTCCATATGAATTGCAAGATTAAGGATGAGGATTTGTGCCTGGAGTCTCATAAGACAGATAAAAAGCAGCCGTGCATATGTCAGGAGAAGGCACCTTAATAAAATGTAGGCTTTGGGGAGAACCAAGGCAGATGTGGAATATAAAAATACTTCAGTTTGGCTCTTCCTTAAAATGTGGAGCAACAACTTTTTTTTTTTTTTCATTTTATGTGTGGACTTCAGCAGTAAAGAAAACACATTCTCTTTCTCATTTCCAAAAAGGTGGAAGGCAGGGGGGAGGGGGAGGAATTCTGTGTGCTCTGCCATGTCCTAGTCCCACAGTGAGCCCTGAAGCATAAATTGTAGACAAATTCCACAGCAGTGGGAAGGCAGACAAATTGCCTTTATATATTTTAAGGCATAAAAGTTAAGAGAGGGTATAAGTAATAGAAAAAAAAAATCATATGAGCTGAGGGGCTAAGATGTAGTTGGTATGGCAACCATCACTTTGAATTTTTGGACCTTTGTGTAAAATAAAATTCTAGTTATATTTTCCATTAATGGGAAAACATAACAAGAAAGCTTGCTAGGTATGACACCTGTGTAGAGACCTGCATTGGAACAGAGGGAATGAAATACCAAGAATTCAAAGTAAAGCATTTTCTTTTAAATGAAAAGTTGTGTCCATTTTGATATCAAATACTAACCAGAACTGAATTGTCTGAGTTGCCACCTGAGGCCATGGTGGTGTCTGAGCTCCAGGCAACCTCTGAGGGGCATGTCTGGGTCCTGGGTCCTACTGGGACAGGGGGCCCCATTCATCATCTTTACTATTTGCAGAAACTGTGTGGAGGCCCAAGATCAATGGACCCAAAGGCAGTAAAAACAAGGAGGTATTTTTGTGATATTAATGGCTGCAGTTGCACAACTGAGAGGGTGGGACATGGCATCCTTTTACAACCCCTAGCCCTAAAAATTTCCCCACTCCCCCAAAAAGTAACAGCCTAGACAGTAAGGACCAAAGAGAATATTAAAAGTGAGGGAGAATTGAAGAATAGCTCTCCTCAGTAGATGGCTTCTGAAAGAAGTGTGGGACGGGAAGGACTCAGTCCTATGTAAGGGGCAGGCCATGAGTTTGACTGTGCTCCAGGAAATAAATAGATAACACATAGTGAACTTGTTTTCTGTTTCATTGTTGTTGTTTACCCCATTTTTCCTTATTTATATTTTTTCCTTTTTGTGGAGGAATTTTAGAGGGGTTCTGAACAAAGAAGGACTAGGAAGCGATTCAAATTGGGGTACATGAAGTGAAACCCCCAGAGAATTAATAAAACTGTTATGTGGAAAAAGATCGATCAGAAACTTAAGTTCCTAATTTTTTAAAAATATTTTTATTAGGTATTTTCCTCATTTACATTTCCAATGCTATCCCAAAAGTCCCCCATACCCTCCCCCAACTCCCCTACCCACCCACTCCCACTTTTTGGCCCTGGCATTCCCCTGTACTGAGGCATATAAAGTTAGCAAGTCCAATGGGCCTCTCTTTCCAGTGATGGCTGACTAGGCCATCTTTTGATACATATGCAGCTAGAGTCAAGAGCTCCGGGGTACTGGTTAGTTCATATTGTTGTTCCACCTATAGGGTTGCAGATCCCTTTAGCTCCTTGGCTACTTTCTCTAGATCCTCCACTGGGGGCCCTGTGATCCATCCAATAGTTGACTGTGAGCATCCACTTCTGTGTTTGCTAGGCCCCGGCATAATTTTACCAGACTACATTGTCCTACAAATAAATTTCTTTCTTTTTTTTTTTTTTTAGAATTATTTATTTATTATATGTAAGTACACTGCAGTTGTCTTCAGACACTCCAGAAGAGATTGTCAGATCTCATTACAGATGGTTGTGAGCCACCATGTGGTTGCTGGGATTTGAACTCAGGACCTTTGGAAGAGCAGTCATGGCTCTTAACAGCTGAGCCATCTCTCCAGCCCACAATTAAATTTCTTTAACAGTAAACATTCATTTAATTTAGTTATTTACTCATTTACTAAATACATATAACATAATCATTAACATACCTGGTGCCATTTAAAAAAAAAACAGAGCCAATCAGTCAATAAAATTTTCAATTCTTATTAGATTTCACTCTGTGGAAGTTGATGAGTTTAAAGCCAAATAAAAGGTGATAATATAAATTTATGCTACATTGTCATGAGGTATTTGGAAAAGAATAAGTCAAGCACAGGGATCTAGAACTTTGAGGAGATAAATCTTGAGACATGTCTTTAGGGGAAACTGAATTCTAATTCAAAAGAGCAAAAGGAGATGCAGGATGGTAAAGTGCATTTCTATGTGAGTACATCTCATTAAAACCTAAAACGGCTCTGGCACTAAGAAAACAACAGAACCAGAGAGGAAACTAACTCACTTCAGGCTTGGTGAGTAAGAGCATCTCAAGGAGGCTGTTTGATAGTTCATCAGAGGTTTTGGTTGAATGGTCATAAGCAAGGGCCCCAGTATCAATTAGGATATCTTGTTCTATAAGAAAAGCTTGGAATGGGACAAGGCAGGAGGCATGAAGATCAGGTAGAACGAAAGCAATGATGCACACAGTTGATATACACAGAGTGACAGAGAGGCCTCAGGAAGGTGATAGTGTCAAATTCTAGCTTATATTTTGATAGTTGAATGAAAAATATTATTAGATAGATTGTATATTGTATGTAAGTGAAAAGCAAAGCAAAGCAAAGCAAAACAAAACAAAACAAAACAAAACAAAACAAAACAAAACAAAACCAAGGACCAGGATTTTGTTCCCCTGCTAAATATCTCAAATTATGAAGTTTCCTTTTATTTATTTACAAGGCAAGAACAAAAGCATCCTGAGAGGGAGTTATTGGCCTTAAGGTATTAAATTTGAGATGTCAATTAGTAAACTTATCATAGAGGTTAGTAGGAGGTGATATGTATAACCACCACTTAATATTCACACTTAGAAGATGAGTTCATACCACTAAGTAAGAATTCTAAGAAGTAAGTGTGCAAGGGGTTTATATTTGATTGGTAGGTTAGGCATGAGATACGGGATCAGGATTACCAATAATATGGTCCTGATATTGATTCAGTTGGACACATCATATTGTCATATGCTAGGCTGTAAACAAAGATCACTGAAATTTTAAGCAAATGAGAAAATAAACCCTGGAGCTACAGTATCCTGACAAGTGTCCTGTTCTCTGTTTCATACTGCAGATACACTGTCAACTATAGATTTTGAAGGCCTTTCTTTCTGATATGTCCTTGGATTCAGTTTGCAAATATTTTGTTGAAAAATTTTTATCTATGTTCATAAGATTGGTCTGTAATTCTTTCTTTTTGGCATCATGATTTGAGTATCAGGTTAATTGCAACATCATAAAAAGAATTTGCTAATATTCCTTGTGTCATCCAGCATGATCAAGTAGAATTCATCATAGAGATGTAGGAGTGGTACAAAATAAGTGACTTGATAAATATAAACCATCATATAAACAAACTGAAAGACAAAATCCACATTTTTATCTCAAAAGGTAAAAAAAAAAAAAAAAATCCATAGAAAAATCTAGTACCCCTTCATGGTAAAAGTCTTGGAGAGGTTAAAATTATAATGACATACTTAAACGTAATAAAGGCAGTTTACATAGGCAACATCAACTTAAATGGAGAGAAATTCAGTGCAGTTCCAATAATATCAGGAACAAGACAAGGATGTCTACTCTCTCCATACCTATCCAATGTATTACTTGAAGTCTTATCTAGAGCAATAGGACAACTGGAGATCAGGAGAATGCAGATTCCATCGGAAGAAGTAAAAGTACCTTTTTTGCAGATGATATAATAGTATACACAAGTGGCCATAAAATTTCCACCAGAAAATCCCTAGTGTTGATGAACACTTATAGAAAAGTAGCAGGATACAAAATTAACTGACATAAATCAGTAGCCCTCCTATACAAATGGCATATGAACTGAGAAAGGAAATCACAAAAATAATAACTTTCATAATAGCCTCAAAAGATATAAAATATACTGGTTAGGGTAAATCTAACCTAGCAAGAGGAAGACTAGACTGGGCTGACACAGTCTGTACAAGACCCAGCTGCCCAACTTGGCTGCCATCTGGGCCCAGATCCAGTGCTATGAGTCAGTTCGCCCCAACAGCTATTCCGTCTACAATCTGCTGATGTGCATGTAGGAGAAAGTTCTGAAGAACCAGATGTCATTACTGAATAGGGCTGACCCTAGGTCTACTGACTACCTCGCAGCATGGAGCCTACACTGCCCGCACTGCTGGGAGAAAAAAAAGCACAGGGCAGTGTTGAAGCCTGTAGGCTACAAGCACAAAGATTGAGCTCAGTGAGCCTTGGGGCATCTGTCATCATTATTAATGGAAGGGAGGTATGCAGTAGCCTGGAACTCCAGCAGATCTTGATCCCAGTTGCTCTGTATAGCTGCCAATCACCATGACTCTGAACAACAGGATATGCAAAACATTCTCAATGATGGTGTAATAGAAACAAGAAAACTTGAACCAGACCAACAACTAGTTTCAATGAATAATTGCTTATCTATCTATCTATCTATCTATCTATCTATCTATCTATCTATCTATCTATCTATCTATCTATCTATCATCTACTTATCTCTTTATAGTGTGTGTGTGTGTGTGTGTGTGTGTGTGTGTCTGACACACACTGCAGTTTCCATTTCCACTATGAAGAATGGATATGAGATGGAGAGTTGGGAAAGGAGAAACAGAGCTACCTATGTACAGTAAAGAAAGGCTGAACTAGAGATGTGATGGTGGTAACAGATGTGAAAGAAGGTTGCAGTTAACAGGAAAATATGTCCTTGCTGAGTAGGGTTGGCAGGGTGGTGAGCAACAACTAGGAGCTTGTGTAGACACAGCAACCTATATGCTGCCAGCCCAGGCTTTGATCAACAACAGGATGTAAAAGATGAATAGTTAATTTTCTGGGTTGGATGTCCTTGAAAGACTTGTATAGTCTGTGCTGCCTATCCATGGTCAGTGCTATGGCCCCAGGCCATGTTTAAGCATGAGTTTCATATGGATATCCATGGACTAGGCTGCTATTAGTGAGAATATTGATGTCCTAGACCCATGCTACTGCTTGAGGCCATGTAGGCCTTCATAGTCTGAGGCTGTGCTTATGTATGTGCCCTATACTTCTGTCTGAAAGTCCATTAAGGTCTGTTGGCCATGCTACTGTCAAAAGCCATGATGGGGTACATTGTCCTACTATAGCTGGGAGCCTTATTGATGTCTATGGCCTATGTTACCACCAAAGGCCAAACAGATGCTCTTAATCTGTCCCATCACCTGAAACCATGTAGATGTCCCTGAGCCATGCAGCCTCTGGGACCATGTCAAAGTGAGTGGCTTGTGCTGCCCACAGAGGTCCAAGTTGGTTCTGTGGTACAGCTACCAACAGAGGCCAGGATGGATGTCTGTGGTCTGTGCTGTTTTTGGCTATGGGCCATATTGTCACCAGGTGCCATATTTGTATCTCTGACTTGTATCCTCAAGGCCTTGTTGTTGGCTGTGTCTTGTGCTGCTGCTGAGGTCCATGATGATAGAAAGTCCTTACCCCTACATGTTAGCATCTTTTGCACAGGAAGGTACTTTGCATACATGCAAAAGAAAAATGTAAGCACAAAGTCAGCTACAACCCTTTGATTTCTAATGATGTCATGACTGGAAGATGTGCTAGCACACTGGTAGCACAAAGCTGAGGGAGTGACCAGCAAATACCTGATTTGCCTTAAGCCTCACTCCACATGGTGGAACATATATCTGACATTGCTTGGATGACAATGATCCTGAGACTAGATATCCTAGAGACCTAGAGTAAAACCAAATATTTAAAAACAGATTAACAAGAAAATGACTCCTGAAGACATTCTTTTATACCTGTAGAGTACCTCATTAATCCCACATCAGAGAAGCTTCCTGCTATATAGCAGATGAGAATAAATACAGACCGAGACAGTATGCTAAGAGTAAGAGATCTTTGAACACTTCAACCTCAGCAGTACGTCTTCATCAAATCCTGACCCTCAGGACTCAGAAAATGCTACAAAAGAGGAAGCAAGAGGAGTGTCACAGCCAGAAGGGTTGGGGGACACCAAGGCATCAGGTCTAAGTGAACAGGAATGATGAGCCTATGAGCTTACAGAGGCTAAAAGCATCACACATAGAGCTTGTCTGCACCACATGGGGTTCTTGAACTCAAAGTTCTCTTCCAAAACCATTGCAATCTTCAGTTGGTCACCACTTATAAATGAAAATTTACTTTTCATCAAGGAAGTCTCACTGGGAAAACAACCTACTCTTTTTTTAAAAAAATTCCTTTAATTAGATATTTTCTTTATTTACATTTCAAATGTTTTCCCTCTTCTTGGTTTCCCCTCTGAAAACTCCCTATCCCCTCTCCCAACCCTGCTCACCAACCCACCCACTCCTGCTTACTGGCCCTGGCATTCCCCTATACTGGGGCATAGAACCTTCACAGGACCAAGGGCCTCTCCTCCCATTGATGACCAACAAGGCCATCCTCTGCTACATATGCATCTGGAGTCATGAGCCCCACCATTTGTACTCTTTGGTTGGTGGTTTAGTCCCTGAGAGGTTTGGGGGGTACTGGTTAGTACATACTGTTGTTCCTCCTATGGTGCTGCAACCCCCTTCACCTCCTTGGGTCCTTTCTCTAGCTCCTCCATCGTCATTATGTCAGGTCAATGGATGTCTATAAGCATCCACCTCTGTATTTGTCAGGCACTGGTAGAGCCTCTCAGGAGACAGCTATAAGAAGAAAATGGAGGATAGTTAGTTCTTCTTTCTCCACATCCTTGCCAGCATCTGCTGTCATCTGAGGCTCCTATCAGCAAGCACTTGTTAGCATCCTCAACAGTGTCTAGGTTTAGTGACTGTATATGGGATAGATCCCTGGGGCGCGGGGGGCAGTCTCTGGATGGTGACCTTCAGTCTCCACTCCACACACATTGTATCTGTAACTCCTGCCATGGGTATTTTGTTCCCCTTTCTAGGAAGAACCAGAGTATCTACACTTTGGTTTTCCTTCTTTACCATCATGGGGTTTGTGAGTTGTATCATGGATATTCCAAGCTTCTGTGCTAATATCCACTTATCAGGGAGTGTATAACCTGTGTGTTATTTTGGAATTGGGTTGCCTCACTCGGGATGATATTTAATAGTTCTCTCCATTTGCCTACGAATTTCTTAAATTCATTGTTTTTAATAGCTGAGTAGTACACCATTGTGTAAATGTAGCATGTTTTCTGTATTCATTCCTCTGTTGAAGGACATCTGGGTTCTTTCCAGCTTCTGGCTACTATAAATAAGGCTTCTATGAACATAGTGGAGCATGTGTCCTTGTTATATGTTGGAGTTCCTTCTGGATATATGCCCAGGAGTGGTAAAGTTAGGTCCTCTGATAGTACTATGTCCAATTTTCTGAGGAACTGCCAAATTGATTTCCAGAGTGGTTGCATTTCTACCAGCAATGGAGGATAGTTAGTTCTTCTTTCTCCACATCCTTGCCAGCATCTGCTGTCATCTGAGTTTTTGACCTTAGCCATTCTGACTGGTGTGTGGTGGAATCTCAGGGCTGTTTTGATTTGCATTTCCCTGATGACTAAGTATGTTGAACATTTCTTTAGGTGCTTCTCGACTATTCATTATTCTTCAGTTGAAAATTCTTTGTTTAGCTCTGAGCCCCATTTTTTAATAGGGTTATTTGATTTTATGGAGTCTAATTTCTTGAGTTCTTTGTATATATTGGCTATTAGCCCTCTATCAGATGTAGGTTTGGTAAAGATCTTTTCCCAATCTAATGGTTGGTTTTTGTCCTATTTACAGTGTCCTTTGCCTTACAGAAGCCTTGTAGTTTTATGAGGCCCCATTTGTCTATTGTTGATCATAGAGTATAAGCCACTGCTGTTCTCTTCAAAAAATTTTCTCCTTGCACATGTGTCTGAGGCTCTTCCCCACTTTCTCCTCTATAAGTTTCAGTGTATCTGGTTTTATGTGGTGGTCCTTGACCTACTTCAACTTGAGCTTTGTACAAGGAGATAAGAATGGGTTGATTTGCATTTTTCTACATGCTGACCTCCAGTTGAACCAGCAACATTTGTTAAAAATGTCTTTTTTCCCCCACTGAATGGTTTTGGCTACTTTGTCAAATATTAAGTGACCATATGTGTGTGAGTTCATTTCTGGGTTTACAGTTCTATTCCCTTGATCTTCTTGCCTGTCTCTGTAATAATACCATACAGTTTTATCACTATGACTCTATAATTCAGCTTGAGATCAAGGATAGTGATTTCCCCAGAAGTTCTTTTATTGTTGAGAATAATTTCGCTATCCTATGTTTTTATTGTTATTCCAAATGAATTTGCAAATTGCTCCTTCTAACTCTATGAAGAATTGATTTGGAATTTTTATGGGGATTGCATTCAATATGTAGATTGCTTATGGCATGATGGCCATTTTTCTCTATTAATCCTGTCAATGCATGAGCATGGGAGATCTTTTCATCTTCTGAGATCATCTTCTCGAATTCTTTCTTCAGAGGCTTGAAGTTCTTCTCATACAGATCTTTCACTTGCTTGGTTAGAGTCAAACCAAGATATGAAATATTATTTGTGACTATTTTGAAGGGTGTTGTTTCCTTAATTTCTTTCTCAGCCTGTTTATCCTTTGAATAGAAGAAAGCTGATGATTTGTTTGAGTTAATTTTATATACAGCCACTTTGCTGAAGTTGTTTATCAGCTTTAGAAGTTCTCTAGTGAAAATTTTAGGGTCCCTTAAGTATTCGATCATATCATCTGCAAACAGTGATATTTTGACTTCATCCTTTCCAATTTGTATCCCTTTGACCTCCTTTTGTTGTCTAATTGCTCTAGGTAGAACTTGGGTACTATGTTGAATAGATAGAGAGTGGGCAGCCTTGTCTAGTCCCTGATTTTAGTGGGATTGCTTCCAGCTTCTCTCCATTTAGTTTGATGTTGGCAACTGGCTTTTAGTATATTGGTTTTACTGCATTTATGTGTGGGCCTTGAATTCCTGTTTTTCCAAGACTTTTAACATGAAGGGATACTGAATTTTGTCAAATGCTTGTTGAATCTCATGAAATGATTATGTATTTCTTTTCTTTGAGTTTGTTTATGTAGTAGATTACATTGATGGATTTTCATATCTTAAATCATCCCTGAGTCCCTGGGATGAAGTCTACTTGATCTTGGTGAATGATCATTTTGATGTGTTCTTGGATTTGGTGGGCAAGAGTTTTATTGAATATTTTTGCATCAATGTTCATAAGTGAGATTGGTCTGAAGTTCTCTTTCTTTATTGGGTCTTTGTGTGGTTTAGTTATAAGTGTAATTGTGGCTTCATAGAATGAATTGGGTAGAGTTCCTTCTGTTTCTATTTTGTGGAATAGTTTAAAGAGTATATTGGTATTAGGTCTTCTTTCAATTTCTGATAGAATTCTCCACTAAACCTATCTGGTCCTTGGCTTCTTTTTTTGGGGGGGGGGAGACTATTAATGACTGCCTCTACTATTTTAGGGTTTATAAGACTGTTTAGGTGGTTTATCTGATTCTGTTTTAACTTTGACACCTGGTATATGTCAAGAAAATTGTCCGTTTCGTTCAGGATTTCCAGGTATAGTTGAGTATAAACTTTTGTAGTAGGATCTGATGATTTTTTTGGATTTCAACGGTTTACCTCTTTTTTGTGTCTCTTTTCATTTCTGATTTTATTGATTTGGATACTGTCTGTGTGCCCTTTGTTTAGTCTGGCTAAGGGTTTATCTATCTTGTTGATTTTCTCAAAGAACCATCTCCTGGTTTTGTTGATTCTCTGTATAGTTCTTTTTGCTTCTATTTGGTTGATTTCAGCCCTGAGTTTGATTATTTCCTGCCGTCTACTCCTCTTTGCTGTATTTGCTTCTTTTTTGTTCTAGAGTTTTCGGGTATGCTGTCAAACTGCTAGTGTAAGCTCTGTCCTGTTTCCTTTTGAAGACCCCTAGAGCTATGAGTTTTCCTCTTACTACTGCCTTCATTGTGCCCCATAGGTTTTTGGTATGAGGTGTCTTCATTTTCGTTAAATTCTAAAAAGTCTTTAATTTCTTTATTTCTTCCTTGGACAAGTTATCATTAAGTAGAGTGTTGTTCAGCTTTCATGTGTATGTATGCTTTCTGTTGTTTTTATTGGTTCTTAAGACCAGCCTTAGTCCGTGGTGTTCTGATAGGATGCAGCAGATTATTTCAGTCTTCTTGTATCTGTTGAGGCCTGTTTTGTGACCAATTATATGGTCAATTTTGTAGAAGGTACCATGAGGTATTGAGAAGAAGCTATATTCTTTTGCTTTAGGATGAAATGTTCTATGAATATCTGTTAGATCCATTTGGTTCATAACTTCTGTTAGTTTCACTGTGTCTCTGTTTAATTTCTGTTTCCATAATCTGTCCATTGCTGAGAGGAAGGTGTTGAAGTTTCCTAATATTATTGTGTGGGGTGTTATTTGTGTTTTGAGGTTTAGTAAAGTTTCTTTTATGAATGTGCATAACCTTCCATTTGGAGAGTAGATGTTCAGAATTGAGAATTCATCTTGATAGATTTTTTTCTTTGACCTGTATGAAGTGTCCTTCCTTATCTTTTTAATAACTTTTGGTTTAAATTAAATTTTATTCAATATTTGAATGGCTCTTCTTCTTGTTTCTTGGGACCATTTGCTGGAAAATTGGTTTCCAGTCTTTTTCTGTGAGGTAGTGTCTGTCTTCATCACTGAGGTGTATTTACTGTATGCAGCAAAATATTGGGTCCTGTTTACTGGAGCAGTCTGTTTGTCTAGGTCTTTTTATTGGGGAATTGAGTCCATTGATGTTAAGAGACATTAAGAAAAAGTGATTGTTACTTCCTATTATTTTTGTTGTTAGAGGTGGAATTATGTTTATGTGGCTATCTTCTTGTAAGTGTGTTGAAAGGTTACTTTCTTGCTTTTTCTAGGGTGTAGTTTCCCTCCCTGTGTTGGTGGTTTTTTCCATCTATTTTCCTTTGTAGTGATGAATTTGTGGAATGATATTGTGTAATTCAGTTTTGTCATGGAATATCCTAGTTTCTCTGCCTATGGTAATTGAGAGTTTTGCTGGGTATATTAGTCTGGTCTGGCATTTATGTTCTCTTTGGGTCTGTATAATATCTACCTTGGATCTTCTCACTTTCATAGTCTCTGGTGAGTCTGGTAAAATTCTGATAGGTCTGAATTTATGTTACTTGACCTCTTTCCCTTACTGCTTTTAAAATTCTTTCTTTATTTAGTGGATTTGGTGTTTTGATTATTATGTGACAGGAGGAATTTCTTTTCTAATCCAGTCTATTTGGAGTTCTGTAGGATTCTTGTATGTTTATGGGCTTCTCTTTCTTTAGGTTAGGGAAGTTTTCTTCTATAATGTTGTTGAAGATATCTACTGGTCCTTTAAGTTGGGAATCTTTAGTCTCTTTTATATCGATCATCCTTAGGTTTGATCTTCTCATTGTGTCCTGGATGTCCTGGATGTTTTAGGTTCAGAGCTTTTTGCATTTTTCTTTTTCTCTGACCGTTGTGTCAATGTTTTCTGTGGTATCTTCTGCCCCTGAGATTCTGTCTTCTATCTCTTGTATTCTGTTGCTGATGCTTGCATCTATGACTCCTGATCTCTTTCCTAGATTTTCTAACTCCAGGGTTGACTCCCTTTGTGATTTCTTTTCTTTTTCTATTTCCATTTTTAGATCTTGGATGGTTTAGTTCCCTTTACCTGTTTGATTATCTTTTCCTGTAATTCTTTAAGGGATTTTTATATTTCCTCTTTAAGGGCTTCTATCTTTTCACCTGTGTTCTCCTGTATTTCTTTAAGGAAGTTATTTATGTCTTCCTTAAAGCCCTCTATCATTATCATGAGAACGGATTTTATATCCGAGTCTTACTTTTCCAGGGTGATGGTGTATCCAGGACTTGTTATGGTGGGAGAACTGGGTTCTGAAGATGCCAAGTAACCTTGGTTTCTTTTGTTCTTTTGCTTGCCTCCCACTATCTGGATATCTCTAGTGCTACCTGCCCTCACTATCTGACTGGAGCCTGTTATTCCTGTAATCATGGTTGTATCAGAACTCCTCATAATCTAGCTGTCTCTGTGATCCTGTGATCCTGAGATTCCTGGTGTGTTAGAGTTCCTGAGCCTCAAGCTTCCTCTGGGACCTTTAGATCCTTGTGTGCCTAAACTCCTTGGATCCTGGGATCCTGGGATCCTGGGATCCTGGGATCCTGGGATCCTGTCTGTATTAGAGTGCCTGGGATTTGAGTCTTCTCTGGGTGCTATGGGACTGGCTGTAGAGTTTGCCCCCAAGTTAAACCCGCAGAAACTGAAGGAATCCAAGCCACTGGTTGGGTGGGGTTTCTGTATCCTGGGATCTTGCTGGTTCCAGTTACTCTTGGTGTTTTGGGAACAGATGTTGTGTCTTACTCACCCTGATCCTAGATCCTGGGCATGCTAGAGAGTCTGGGAGTGGAGCCTCCCCTGCATACTGTGGGACTAGCTGCGGAGTTGTTGCCCAAGGTAAACTGGCACAGACTAGAAGGAACCTGAGCCACTCAACAACTTATTTCTAAGGGCGTACTACATGCCCATCAACATATGGTAAGCAAAATACACTCAGTAGCATCTTTGAAGGTTTATTGACTGATAATGTGGACCATGGCTTTACATTTAAATTTTACCTTTTTTTGTATATGTATACACATATATGTGTGTGTATATACATATGTGTATATATATATGTATATATACATATGCATATGTATACATACACACACACAAGTATGTGTATATATATGTATATATATATGGAGATATATATATATATATATATATATATATATATATATATATATACTTCCTTCTCTCTTTTGAGTATTTACTGTGCTTTCCAGTATAGTGTTGATATTGGATTCCTGAGTGTGAGAACAAGTGAGTTTCTTGTGCCTTCCCTCAGGCACTTTTTTTTTTTTGGTCCACTCTGATGTGTTAATTTTTGCTTCATCTTTATGTCATATTTCATATAGCATATCATCATGTTATATCATAACTATCTCTCAGAACTCTTATGTTTTACATGCAGATCTGGATCAGAAGGAATGTGGAAAGGAACTGGGAAGAGTACAGGGAGAGTAAATTCTAATCAGGATATATTCTATAGAAATATCACAAGAAACAGTCTTCAAGGGTGAAACAAAAATAAAACTATCTTAATTATTCTCCATTTATTCTACTGAAAATCTGATCTGAAGTTTGTTGTTGTTGTTCTATTTTAGGTTCATATTGATGGAGATATGTTGGTCTCACCTGCTACTGTAATTATTTAACTGTAGATAGAACAATGGTTGGCTCTTTAGAAACACCTATTGTGTGTTTCCTTTATGAATATTCAGGCTTTCATGAATAGAAGAACACTTTATTGCTATGAAGTTTTCTTATTCCAAATGATTGTTGCTTCTGTGACTTTACAGCTTTAAAAACAATATAGATTTTAATTCTATATTTCTTTATGTTGGTACTGCTTTATTCAAACTTAAAATTAAAAAAATACATTTCCATTTCTAAGAGGGAAACTCATAGCGCTGAGTGCCTCCAAGAAGAAACGGGAGACAGCACATACTAGCAGCTTGACAACACATCTAAAAGCCCTAGAAAAAAAGGAAGCAAATTCACCCAAGAGGAGTAGACGGCAGGAAATAATCAAACTCAGGGGTGAAATCAACCAAGTGGAAACAAGAAGAACTATTCAAAGAATTAACCAAACGAGGAGTTGGTTCTTTGAGAAAATCAACAAGATAGATAAACCCTTAGCTAGACTCACTAAAGGGCACAGGGACAAAATCCTAATTAACAAAATCAGAAATGAAAAGGGAGACATAACAACAGATCCTGAAGAAATCCAAAACACCATCAGATCCTTCTACAAAAGGCTATACTCAACAAAACTGGAAAACCTGGACGAAATGGACAAATTTCTGGACAGATACCAGGTACCAAAGTTGAATCAGGATCAAGTTGACCATCTAAACAGTCCCATATCACCTAAAGAAATAGAAGCAGTTATTAATAGTCTCCCAACCAAAAAAAGCCCAGGACCAGATGGGTTTAGTGCAGAGTTCTATCAGACCTTCAAAGAAGATCTAATTCCAATTCTGCACAAACTATTTCACAAAATAGAAGTAGAAGGTACTCTACCCAACTCATTTTATGAAGCCACTATTACTCTGATACCTAAACCACAGAAAGATCCAACAAAGATAGAGAACTTCAGACCAATTTCTCTTATGAATATCGATGCAAAAATCCTCAATAAAATTCTCGCTAACCGAATCCAAGAACACATTAAAGCAATCATCCATCCTGACCAAGTAGGTTTTATTCCAGGGATGCAGGGATGGTTTAATATATGAAAATCCATCAATGTAATCCATTATATAAACAAACTCAAAGACAAAAACCACATGATCATCTCGTTAGATGCAGAAAAAGCATTTGACAAGATCCAACACCCATTCATGATAAAAGTTTTGGAAAGATCAGGAATTCAAGGCCCATACCTAAACATGATAAAAGCAATCTACAGCAAACCAGTAGCCAACATCAAAGTAAATGGAGAGAAGCTGGAAGCAATCCCACTAAAATCAGGGACTAGACAAGGCTGCCCACTTTCTCCCTACCTTTTCAACATAGTACTTGAAGTATTAGCCAGAGCAATTCGACAACAAAAGGAGATCAAGGGGATACAAATTGGAAAAGAGGAAGTCAAAATATCACTTTTTGCAGATGATATGATAGTATATATAAGTGACCCTAAAAATTCTACCAGAGAACTCCTAAACCTGATAAACAGCTTCGGTGAAGTAGCTGGATATAAAATAAACTCAAACAAGTCAATGGCCTTTCTCTATACAAAGAATAAACAGGCTGAGAAAGAAATTAGGGAAACAACACCCTTCTCAATAGTCACAAATAATATAAAATATCTTGGCGTGACTCTAACTAAGGAGGTGAAAGATCTGTATGATAAAAACTTCAAATCTCTGAAGAAAGAAATTAAAGAAGATCTCAGAAGATGGAAAGATCTCCCATGCTCATGGATTGGCAGGATCAACATTGTAAAAATGGCTATCTTGCCAAAAGCAATCTACAGATTCAATGCAATCCCCATCAAAATTCCAACTCAATTCTTCAACGAATTGGAAGGAGCAATTTGCAAATTTGTCTGGAATAACAAAAAACCTAGGATAGCAAAAAGTCTTCTCAAGGATAAAAGAACTTCTGGCGGAATCACCATGCCAGACCTAAAGCTTTACTACAGAGCAATTGTGATAAAAACTGCATGGTACTGGTATAGAGACAGACAAGTAGACCAATGGAATAGAATTGAAGATCCAGAAATGAACCCACACACCTATGGTCACTTGATCTTCGACAAGGGAGCTAAAACCATCCAGTGGAAGAAAGACAGCATTTTCAACAATTGGTGCTGGCACAACTGGTTGTTATCGTGTAGAAGAATGCGAATCGATCCATACTTATCTCCTTGTACTAAGGTCAAATCTAAGTGGATCAAGGAACTTCACATAAAACCAGAGACACTGAAACTTATAGAGGAGAAAGTGGGGAAAAGCCTTGAAGATATGGGCACAGGGGAAAAATTCCTGAACAGAACAGCAATGGCTTGTGCTGTAAGATCGAGAATCGACAAATGGGACCTAATGAAACTCCAAAGTTTCTGCAAGGCAAAAGACACCGTCAATAAGACAAAAAGACCACCAACAGATTGGGAAAGGATCTTTACCTATCCTAAATCAGATAGGGGACTAATATCCAACATATATAAAGAACTCAAGAAGGTGGACTTCAGAAAATCAAATAACCCCATTAAAAAATGGGGCTCAGAACTGAACAAAGAATTCTCACCTGAGGAATACCGAATGGCAGAGAAGCACTTGAAAAAATGTTCAACATCCTTAATCATCAGGGAAATGCAAATCAAAACAACCCTGAGATTCCACCTCACACCAGTCAGAATGGCTAAGATCAAAAATTCAGGTGACAGCAGATGCTGGCGAGGATGTGGAGAAAGAGGAACACTCCTCCATTGTTGGTGGGAGTGCAGGCTTGTACAACCACTCTGGAAATCAGTCTGGCGGTTCCTCAGAAAACTGGACATAGTACTACCGGAGGATCCAGCAATACCTCTCCTGGGCATATATCCAGAAGATGCCCCAACAGGTAAGAAGGACACATGCTCCACTATGTTCATAGCAGCCTTATTTATAATAGCCAGAAGCTGGAAAGAACCTAGATGCCCCTCAACAGAGGAATGGATACAGAAAATGTGGTACATCTACACAATGGAGTACTACTCAGCTATTAAAAAGAATGAATTTATGAAATTCCTAGCCAAATGGATGGACCTGGAGGGCATCATCCTGAGTGAGGTAACACATTCACAAAGAAACTCACTCAATATGTATTCACTGATAAGTGGATATTAGCCCCAAACCTAGGATACCCAAGATATAAGATATAATTTGCTAAACACATGAAACTCAAGGAGAATGAAGACTGAAGTGTGGACACTATGCCCCTCCTTAGATTTGGGAACAAAACACCCATGGAAGGAGTTACAGAGACGGAGTTTGGAGCTGAGATGAAAGGATGGACCATGTAGAGACTGCCATAGCCAGGGATCCACCCCATAATCAGCATCCAAACGCTGACACCATTGCATACACTAGCAAGATTTTATTGAAAGGACGCAGATGTAGCTGTCTCTTGTGAGACTATGCCGGGGCCCAGCAAACACAGAAGTGGATGCTCACAGTCAGCTAATGGATGGATCATAGGGCTCCCAATGGAGGAGCTAGAGAAAGTAGCCAAGGAGCTAAAGGGATCTGCAACCCTATAGGTGGAACAACATTATGAGCTAACCAGTACCCCGGAGCTCTTGACTCTAGCTGCATATATATCAAAAGATGACCTAGTCGGCCATCACTGGAAAGAGAGGCCCATTGGACTTGCAAACTTTATATGCCCCAGTACAGGGGAATACCAGGGCCAAAAAGGGGGAGTGGGTGGGCAGGGGAGTGGGGGTGGGTGGATATGGGGGACTTTTGGTATAGCATTGGAAATGTAAATGAGTTAAATACCTAATAAAAAATGGAAAAAAAAATACATTTTTTCTTTCCACTTCCTCACCACATTCAGCTTAGATAGAATAGAATTAGAATTTACTCCTTGTAGTGGCTATTCCTGGTTGTCAACTTGACAATATTTGGAATGAACTACAATCCGGAATTGGAAGGCTCACCAGTGACCCTTATCTGGAGGCTTGGAGATCCTTATCTGGATCTTGGTTTGAAGATCTTGAGCCACAGTGGCTATGGATTCCAGAAGATTGAATCTCCAAGTTTAAGGAACACACCTTTAATCTGGGCTACACCTTCTGCTGGAGACAATATAAGGAAATTGGAAGAAGGGAGTCTAGCTCTTGCTCCTGCTCCTTCGCCTGCTTGCTACGTGAGACTGAGTAACTGCTAGATCCTTGGACTTCCATTCACAGCTGCGACTGAACAATTGTTGGGAATTGGGCTGCCGACTGTAAGTCATCAATAAATTCCTTTACTATCTAGAGACTATCCATAAGTTCTGTGACTCTAGAGAACCCTGACTAATACACTCCTGAACTAGATTTAATTTTAAATCCAATGAAATCAAATGGGAAATTAATAAAGACATTTTCTTTAAAGTTAAGTTTTTGAAACAGGCACAAAGATCAATAATAGACCCTTTAATTCATAAAACTGAGGTACTAATCTGTATCTTTGATGCATATCATCATGAAAAGATCTTGGCAAATAACAGGAACTGGGTGACTTTGGGACATATAATATCTGAATAAGTATGGACATAATCATTTTGAAGTTCATTTCTTCATGGCTAGATAGGTTTAAAACAGGGGGAGCACTCAGCTTTAAGTACTTTATAGATAAAAATAGACATTATAAATGAAATAGCCCTACTTATGAAGTTGTCTGCCTTGTTGCAGTTCACAAAGACACTTGCTCACTCAGTTTGATTTCCCCATCACCAGCACACTGAGCCAATTTAGGGATTAATGTCCATGGAATCTGCCTTAAGAGGTACGGTAGAAGATAAATTGGGAGCATGATAAGAGACAAGAACTTGAGCTTTTCTCAATGGTACAGATTCAATTTCTGACTTTCCCACTGTTCTATGTGGTATTCACATAGAACATTTAATATTAGAAAATTTAATATTCTGAGCATATAGGAAGTATCTAAGTCTTCACAGCCTGTCTGATTTTGAAAGACACATATCTAGAAAATGACTGTAACTTTACTCTCCAGTGTGTCTTTTTGTTTATCTGTAAAACACGCTTACTGGTTTCACCATCCAGCTGTTTAATCTCTATGGTTTCTACTTTTTGAATATTCTCCTCTACATTCTAGGTTTTTATTCCATAAGTAAGACCACCAGTTAAGTTCTCAAAATTACTTGATTGGTCTATTGATTGGTTGCTCAATAACCTTCAATTATCTATTTTTATTTTGTCAAAGAAACATTGCAAGGTTGTTCATACAAAGGATCACATTTCTGAAAATACATTTGTTGTGAATGTTGTTTCATTTTAATCAACTTAGTTCTTAAGATTTTTTTCACCGTGATCTAATTGTTTTTTTTTTGTTTTGTTTTGTTTTGTTTTTCCCTTCTCACTCTAGTGGTTTCTCAACATGCTTCTATTGTTTGCCCATTATAGACACAGAAGTTTAAAGCCCATGCTGTTTGCTAAACAGTGACAGTCTTATGAGTAGAGGGCAGCTGAGGGCTACTAACTCCAGAATTCATTCAGGATCCAGAACTTAGATGGCAAAGTCGGCAACACAAACTAATTCTTCCATTCCCATGGTTCTTTGTAGAACCTCCAGAACATCTTGATTCTCAAAAGTAGCTGTGTGAGGCCTCTTAGATCTACCCTTGTAGGATTCCAATGAGCCTTAGCTACTAGGGACAAGCACCGCCACCCCACCCCCCACCCCCAGTAAACAAGACAGAGCTGGGGATTGATGGAAAAGCAAGAAGAATTTATCATTCCAGGGCTTTGGGGTCATCCTGCACCTGAAAAAGACTGGGTGACCTGGGCGGCCCTTTCAGTCAGTTTTTATATGGTTTCCAGGGGTGGAATAGAGCATCAGCAACTAGGCATATTATGATTGAACAGTGTGCAGTTTAAACTGATTGTTAATGAGGTAGTAGGGGATGCAGCCTCTCCCTTCGGCTTATGTGCTTCATGATCTCTCTCTTGCAGGAGGGGAGGGATGTCTACTTGCTTTCTGACCTCTCTCTTCCAGGACGAGAGGGGTGCCTGATGGAATTTTCCAAAGGTCCTGAGCTAACCTGTTCATTTCCCCCTTTTTTCCTGTGCATGCTTCAATTCTGAAGTTATTGTTGGTATTCTGATAGCTCGTACCCTTGGTCTTTGGTATCTAGTTTTCTGTATTTCTGCTTTAAGATCATTAACTGTAGTGTACCTATAGGTTCCCTAACAAAAGTGACCAAGTGGTTCAAATGTAGGGACCAAAAGTCAGAAGTAAAAACAAGATGACTAAGGGACTTACTTGGATGGAGATCAGGGTGGTTAATCAAGGAGAATTGTTAAATGAGGATTAAAACCAACCTTAGGCTTGTTGTCTTTCTCTTTTCAGCTTGGTTAGTACTTCTTTCATAGTTGCCATTGAATCTTTAACTACCCCTGAAATGGTCTCCAGTCTGTGCTTCCCAATGTTTCACATCCCCAGGTAGCACAGAAAAAGTGGTTGACCCCCTAACACTGATGGGCCTGCTGCTGGCTTCTCTCATATTGGGGCACACATATCTGGGGGTTTCTCACAGGACACTCATCAACTTTGGGTGTCCACACCCCAAGCCCCACCCTCCAAGGCTGATTCTGGAACGTGGTTTAGATTTGCAAGTCTCTTGTCCCCATATTCAGGCAATACCTTCCCCTGTGTCTCCAGGGCAGGACACCCCAGAAGCCAAGGCCCACCACTAAATCATAGAGATAAAAGACAGGGTCCAACGACCACAGAAAATGCAGCTGTTCCTCTATAGTGGAACAAACCACATCCCCAGTGGCCACAATTCCTGGTTCCTGGTCTGGAAAGTTTACAATCTAGCCATAAGATCCTTGTCAGTCTTAAAAGTCACTCTGGGGGGATCAAGAGCTGTGGTCAAGGTAGTGGGAGTCCCATACAGGCTATCAAAAGGGGTCAGGTTAAAATGGTAGGGGGTGTTCTGGGCTCAGGACAGGGCCAGGGAAGAAGCACCACCCAGTCGGTGCCAGTCTCCAAGGTCAATTTAGTTAAGGTCTCTATGAGGGTTCCTTCATTCTCTCTACCTGCCCTGAGCTCTGGGGATGGTATGCACAATGAAGCTTCCAATTAATCCCCAATATCTCTGCCAATAACTAGCTACCTTAGAGACAAAGCAGGACTATTGTCCAATCTAATTACATTGGGCACTCTAACCTTCAGGAAAATTTCCTCTAAAATCTTCTTAGCTACCATGGTAGCTGTTTCCCGCTTTGTGAGGAAAGCCTCAACTCATACAGATAAAGTATCTATAAACACTAGAAGGCATTTGTAACCATATTTTTCTAGCTTAACTTCTGTAAAATTGACCTACCAATATAGTCCAGGTCGTTCTTCTCTAGGTCTTTTGCCCTATTTACTCTTGGCTGCATAAGCATTCACTTGCTGGCATACCTTAACACTGTTCTACTATCACTATGATCCAAAACCTGAAGTCTATTATTTATACTTTAGCTCCCTTAACTTCATGGAAAAGCTTTTTATCTCCTAAATGAGTTCATCTGTGCATTTGGTCTAGTAAGTCTTTTACTTGCTTTCTGGGAAGTATAGATTTCCCTTCTTGTGTGTGCCATTGCCCTTCTCTGGGTAATGGTAGGGTGGCTAGCAATCTTAGTCCTTTCTTCTTCTTCAGTATATTCTAAGTGAGGCCATCCCTTAGGCCAGTCCCATTCCCAGCAGGTGTCTCTTACAGGCCTATAGCCAGGATAGGTTCCTGCATAGCCACTTCTTGAGGCACTTGAACTGTCTCGTTATTGCCTTGAGCCATTGAGTCTCTTTCCTTCTGATGTCCTGGGCAATGACTCATACAGTTGCCAGCTTTATCAGGGCATTAAAGAGATCCAAGATTTCCCGTTTGTTTTATTTTATTTCTCTTTCTTCTGATGTGAACAGTCCTTTCTCATGGTATATAGCCCCATGAATGTGGGCTGTAGTAGAGGCATACCTGCTATCTGTGCAGATGTTAGTTTTCTTGCAGACACCAAGTTCCAAGGCCTTGGTGAGGGTGATTAGTTTGCTCCACTTTCTGCACCAACATGCCAGGGATAGAGGTTCATCCCAGATGACATTTGTGCCATCCGCTATGGCAGTACCCACTTGTCTCTGACCTTCATGGAGAAAACTCCATGGAGGGGTTAAGTCAGTGAGGTCTTTCCTCCATCCGTGAGTTATCCTTTTGTTCCAGTTAGCTGCAGCCTGTTGGGCAGGAAGTTATCTGGGCTCCCATCTTGGAGAGTAATTCTCTCCCCAACAGAGGATAGGGACAGTCAGAGATGGATGTAAATGAATAGGATACCTGGCCCATCCCTAGGTCTATTGTTATTTAGTAGTCCATGAATATATTTTGGTGCCAGTTGCTCCTTGGACCCAAGAGTTTTTGCTGGAGACTAGCCCCTCAGCTTGGAGAAGACCAAATGTTGGGTCCCTGTGTCCACCAAGAATTAAGTGGGTTTCCCTTACACTCTCAGAGTTAACCTGGGTTTGGGGAGGGGGTCCGAACCCTGCCCTCCCTAGTTGCTGTCTTACCCCAGGGCTCACACCTTCACCATTTGGGGATGCTTTTTCCAAGGCCTGGGACTCCCCACCCCTGCTTCTGTTTGTTAGGGTACTCTCTGGCTCAGTGGCCTCTCTTCTTGCAATATATACACTGGTCCTTTTCAAGGGATTTTCTGTCTTTCTTCTCCGCTTTCCCTAACTACTGTAGCCAGGACTCTATAGATTCCTTCTCTGTTGTTGTTGTTGTTGTTGTTGTTGTTGTTGTTGTTGTTTTCCTTTCTCTTTCTCTGCTCCTTCTCCTCTGCCTTCGTTATGATATACTTTCTCAGCATGCTGCACTAAATCCCTCAAAAGCTTATCCTGTAGTTCCTTTATCCTCTGAAGTTTTGGGTTTTTTTCTGATATCTCTACTAGCCTGGTCTATAAAAGCCATAGTTACTGTAGCTTTGTGCTCCTTGTTGCTGGGGTCATATCATAGTGTGCATATTGGAGAAATGCCTACATAAACCACTCTAGAAAGGCTGCAGGTGACTCTTTTGGTCCTTGCTTAACCTCATGTGCCTTGTTCAAATTTGTGGGGTCATACTATGGCTTCCTTGATACCTGCCAATAGAGTCTGGTGGTAGACCTTCAGGTACCCCTTACCTTCTGCCATATTAAAGTCCCAGTCTGATTTAGTCAGAAGAAGCCCACTGTCGATGACAGCCTGGTCTAATGAGTTGGATATCATCCTAGGTGAGCTGATGAGTAAATAAAAGAGTCTCGAAGAGATTAATTGACCTCTTGGAAAGGGGATGTTGATGCTTCCTGTTTTACAAGGCTGCCAAAGAAAAGGGCCAACATTGCATAGCCTGATGGCCCTTTGCTAGAGTCCCATTTGCCCCCAGTGGGAGAGACATGTGGTATCAGGGTAAGTGGCTCTTAGATTTCTGATATCCATGGCTGGAATGGAAAGTTTGGCATCTCTTCCCACTCCTCTCTTCAGTAAAGGCAGGGCAATGGTCTTGGCCCCATATGGGCTACGAATCCTGGAACTTGTGCCAGTGCTGGTGAGGCCATAGGGGCAAAGGTAGAGGGACATGGAGCAACAGGTCCACAGTTGAAGGGGTTAGAAGATTGACCTCTTCTCAGGTCCAGATCCCTTCTCCCATGTTTCCTTTTTCCTGATGGCCAGAACCTATGAAGTGGGTCCTGGGGAAAGAAAGGTTTTTATCCACAAGGGATGAGGGAGGTCCTCCATTAGATTCTTCCAGGTAACTATATAGGCACTTGGTCTGGGTGCCCGATGTAGCCTGGCCTAAAGACTTTTTCTTCTACTGCTTTGATCACCTTGAAGTTGAAGGTCAATACAGGTGACCAGCCTACTCCAAAGGTGGGACATTCAGAAGAACAGAGAGTAACTACCTTGTTCTTCTTTATGACTACTTATGACTTTTCTCCTCCAGTGGTTAACTAGGATGTTTAACGGGGCAGATTTAGTCTGTCCAATGTCTAAAAATGTCGTCAGTCCAAGTTTAAGAACACAGAATGAGATAACCAACACCAACAAGTACAGAGAAAGACAATCAACACGGAGACAGTTCACCCCTGCTACTGACTGCATTAGAGACAGTTTGTCCCTTCCACAGACTTAGGAGCCAGGTTATAGCAAGGCTCAGTTCCTGGTGATTTTGTCTTGCCATTTCCAAAAGTTGCAGAGTCCTCTAAATTCCCTCTGGGGATGGGGGTGGGTGGGCTGAAGTGTCTCCCACACTCGCCATGGTCCTGGTGTTAAGACAAGTCTGCCCACTCCACTTGACCTCACCAGACACCTTAGGCTCAGAGCTCCTCAATGCTTACAAGCAAACTGAAAGTTCAAACAGACTTACAGCCTCAGACTTTGACAAACAGCAAGACAAACAAGAACTGTGATACCTATTAGAGACCTCTGATTTACCTCTTTCTGGTGTGTCCCCACAGCGGGTTTAATTTCCAGCCCATGTACCAAATATAAGACTCTGACAAGCCTTAGCTACTGGGGATCCCCCAGTGGACAACATGGAGTTGTGAATTGACGCAAAAACAAGAGGAATTTATTGTTCAAGCATGCTGGGGTTGTCCTGCACCTGAAGGAGAAGTGGCAACTCAGGTGTCCCATTCGGAAAGTTTTTATACAGTTTCCAGGGGAGGAATAGAGCATCAGCAACTAGGCACAATATGATTGGGAGAATACTGCACACATGGGAATGAGGTAGTAGGGGCTTTAGTGTCTCCTTTCTGGCCTACATGCTTTATGACCTCTCTCTACCAGGAGAGGAATGGTGCCTATTTTCTCTTTGACCTCTCTCTTCAAGGAGGAAAGGGTTATCTGGTGGAATTTTCCAAAGGTCTTGAGCTGACCTCTTCACTCTTGTGTGAGGTTTTAGAGACAAATTTTCTTGCTTCTTTTTGTTCAGTGATTCAGAATGACTAGTCTCCCAGCTTCCATGCCTGAGAGGAAACATATTCAGAGGCAATGGGGAAGCAGAATGTGATGAGGAACTGTGGAAGGGGGAACTAGGAGGGGGCAACAGCTGGAAGGTAAATTTAAAAAAGCATAATTACTACAAATTATCTTAGTTTATAGAGTCTGATATATGGGAAAAGTTACTGTTTGCAGGCTTCAGACAGGTCTCTAAAACATGAAGCCTGAGCAGGAATCTGGATTTTGATGATATTTAAGGCATGTACTCTGGCTCCATGTCATGAAAAGTAGTATACATTTCTTCCAATTTTAAAAATTAATCCCAGAAAGATGTGTTAAAAAATTCTTGTCTTAAATATATTGTGCTAGTTAATAAGTATACAGCAATCACAGCAAACAACATACAGACTAGACTCTGAATCTTATCCTTCATATCTCAACTTTCACTGGGAAGCAAAGCATCAGTCTGTTTGTACATCAGATCACACTTGTCTGTAGGCTACCAGACTTTATATGTGTTGCTAATATGTGTTTTGCATGTTGTTATATATATTCAGTTTTTGCTTTATAAAAGGTCCTAAATTGTTGATGGCAGTCATAGACTTGTTTTCTAAATCATAACATTTTATAGCTAATACATATATCATAAATATATGAACTCAATAAAAATACATGAATCTCTCTTTTATTCCTCTGGCATATAAATTACCATTCTTATAAATTCAGTTAAATGTCAAGTAAAACAGGTCTGTGAGTGAGGTGAATCAAAATAACAAAGAAATGACTGAAACACTTTTTCTTCCTTATCTCTGCATGGAAAGGGCCATCTCATCAACTCTTAATGCCGTCTTAGGCAGTCAACAGTGGTGTTATCTGGGTATGTGGTATATCTCATTGAAATTACATTTTATTTATTTATTGTGCATGTGTATATTTAAATACATTTTTATGTGTGAGCATGTGAATATCATGATACATATGTAGTAATAAGAACACCTTGTGGGAATCCATCTTCTTCCACCATATGGGATCAAGGAAGTAAATCTAGGTTATCATTATTGGAGGCTGCCACCTTTAGCCACTGAGACATCTCCACTATTTATGCCATTTCTGTCAGGAATTGCAATTCTCGCTCCATGTTCTGTAATACTGAATAAGATCACTGCATAGACTTCTTTGTCCCTTGATTCTCAAAGGGAGAGGACTTTTGGTACTTTCTCTGGGAACTGAAAAAATTTCTTCCTTTCCTCTATTTTCCCTCCTTCTTCTCTAAAAGATCTTGTGGTATATTCTTAAATTTAGGCCTAAATCTCTCTCAAGTTGCTGTTTCAGTGGAAATCTGTGTCTGTTTTCCTCTTTATCCATATTTTTAGAAGAAATTATGTCATTGGATCTTTTTTGACTTGATTGCCATATTCCTTCTAGCTTTGTGATTTCAATTTCCTCAGTATTTTAAGCAATGCCTTTTTTTCTTCATGTCAGTCAATCATTTAACCTCATTTGAAATGACTTAGAGTCGTGCCAATGTATTTTATATTATTTGTGACTATTGTGAAGGGTGTTGTTTTCCTAATTTCTTTCTCAGCCTATTTATCCTTTGTGTAGAGAAAAGCCACTGATTTGTTTGACTTATTTTTATATCTGGCTACTTCACTGAAGTTATTTATTAGGTTTAGGAGTTCTCTGGTAGGAATTTTGGGGTCACTTATATATACTATCATATCATCTGCATATAGTGATATTTTGACTTCTTCCTTTCCAAATTATTTTCCTTTGATCTCCCTTTGTTGTCTAATTGTTCTTCCATCTTTCTTAGAAGGGGGAACAATATACCCATGGAAGGAGTTACAAAGATATAGGTCTGAGCAGAGACTAAAGGAATGACCATCCAGAGACTGCCCCACCTACGAATCCATCCCATAAACAACCACCAAACCCAGAAACTATTGCAGATGCCAATGAGATTTTGCTCACAGGAGCCTGATATAGCTGTCTCCTGAAGCTCTGCCAGTGCCTGTCAAATACAGAAGTGGATGATCATAGTCATCCACTGGGTGGAGCACAGGGTCCCCAATAAAGGAGCTAGAGAAAGTACCCAGGGAACTGAAGGGGTTTGCAGCCCTATAAGAGAATCAAAAATATGAACTAACCAGTACCTCCAGAGCTCCCTGGGACTAAACCACCAATCAAAGAAAACACATGGGAATCGTGTCTCTAGCTGCATATGTGGTAGAGGATGGCCTAGTCGGTTATCAAGAGGAGAGGCCCTTGGTCCTGTGAAGGTTCTATGCCTGTGGATAGGGGAATGCCAGGGCCAGGATGCAGGAGTGGGTGGGTTGTGGAGCAGAGGGAGGGTAAAGGGGATAGGAGATTTTTTTTGGAGGGGAAACTAGGAAAGGGGATAACATTTGAAATGTAAATAAAGAAAATATCTAATTAAAAAAAACATGACTATCTTAGGAGGATAAAGTAAGAGGCATGGTTAAGTTTTGCATGACATCCTTTATATTTAAGGGGGAGAAGTGTGGTGTTTTGCTTAGAAATGGCCTTTATAGGCTCATATATTTGAATATTACTCATCAAAGAGTGGTGCTAATTGAGAGGGTATAGGGCATGTGAACTTTTTGCAGTAGATGTGACTTTGTTGGAAGTTTATTGACCTCTCAGGAACCTTAACTTTGAAGTATGTTACTTTCTATTAAGAAGTAGAAGGTATTTTCAGAGTCAGAATAAATATTCCTTATCATTATTTTAACATTATTAAGTATATAAAGGGATGAAGCTCTTGGATGCTTATTTAGGCTAAGTTAACAAGTTCATTTTAGAATGTCTTCATTAGCCTCTACAATTCTAAAAGAAATTCAGTGTAAATAAGAAAAGGTAAACTTGTATTCTATAGGGTAACAAAGAAACACTACTTCAACAATTCATTTCATTCTAAGGAGCTTGAAAACCACCTCTGTAGAAAATCGTTTAGATAAAATTTATTTAACTGAACAATATAGATCTGTATGGGCTCAAAGGGCTACATTAATAATCCAATTAAACCCGTCTTCTTCTGACTATATGACAAATCAGTATTGCCCTTTATAACACACTCCTGTTCTAACTTAACAAAAAGCTCTGGTACTCTCTTACTTTATTTAAATAGCCCCAGGGGTAGTCATTCCATGATGTTGTTAACAGTTCTTAGAAGTTTCAGAGTATAAGCGGTTGGTCCTTCTCTGTAATGGAGGCAAGCAAAGACAGACAGAGCAGGGGGATAGGTGCCCGTGAGGGCGACAGTGAACACAGGCAGCCGTCCTCAGAGGATAATTTGTATGGCAAAGTGTTGGCATTTTTCTCATATTCTCTTATTTTTTAACTTGGAGATAATCTACAAACTGTATTATGAAAAAATGTAAGATTTGAGTCTTATTAAAATTCTCAGTCTAGGTTTCCATAACTTGTAAAGGAGTGTGAAGTGGGTACAGTAGAGATCAACAATGACAATTTCAAATAAGAAGAGCTGCTGAGGAGTGAAGAATTATTTAGTGTGAAACAGAGAAGATTGGGGAATAATTTAAACATTGTTCAAAGATATGAAGAAAAATTATTCATCTCCTTTCCATTGAGAGTCTAACAGCAGGAGACAGGTTCTCATTGCTGTCTGAGGAATTCATATTATTATAGAAAATAGTTTCTTCAGGCAAAAGTTTTAATGTTTTTTTTTTTTCTTCCAGGAATTCATTGTTGAAAGAAGGTTGTAGATCTGTAGTTTGAATGACTCTACACTCAAAGTGTTTCCTCATCAGCTTGGTATGGCTTATATATGGTTCTATAAAACATATAGAGAGGAAATGAAAGGCGTGGCTACATTCTTAGTACCTACAAATGGACTAGACAGAGATCATTTTGTTTCTATGAAAATAATATTAAATATTATTTATTTAATAAAATATTAGACTAAGCATAGTAAAATGGTTTTAATATTTTATCACTTAATACGTTATCATTTAATGTAAAATATTTACATATGCTATATACACAGAAATTTATGTTTTATGTATGAACATATGGAAATTAGGATGATAAAATCACAAATAATACTGCTCTAGGAAAACACTGAGATACTGTGCAATGTTTCTTGACCTTGCAGATGCAACATTCCAACACCTAAAATCCAATAAAGGCACTTTATTACCAAAATTAGCATGATAAAATTGATGTATGCCATTCTGAAATGTTCCCCTAAGGGATCCTGCCTGCCCTGTTTTCTCTCCTCTCTTTGCACATGTGTTCTCCTCCCTTGGAATTTTTGAGCGAATGCTTAGCAAAGAGTTGATGGCTGTTCTCCTAGCTCATCTAGGTGTGGACTGTGACTCTATCTCTTGATTTAGTCAGCAAGAATAAGGGTATGATTCACAAGTTACTTGACTCCAGCAGCTTTTTAGAAGCTATTGTTCACTTGTTTTGAGGACATTTTCTTATCCTTTTAGCTGTAGATAACATTTATTTAAAAACATGCTTTTTCAGTACTACCTATAATTTAAGACCAAACACTCTTATTTTCCACTTTTAAAGACATGGAGAACTTATTAATGAGGACAGTTAATATTATAAATTTAAAGCGTGGAATAATTTAGAAAAGAGCTGATTGAAATTATTTCTACTTGGAGAATCTTTCCCTCAAATTATACTAAACTGCAGCTTGAGCTAAATCGCAGGAGGCGTGCTTAAAATACTTAAGTGAATGGGTGATTTTGAAACACTTTCCCAAACGCCCACATGCTTACAATTTACTTGCTAACTTGAAAGCATTTTTACTTTTTTAGACATAGTGCCTTGGCAGCTCTCAGAGTTTGTTAGTTGGAGTTTCTTAGTTAAAACTAAAGTATTTACATTGGTTTTTTTTCTACCCAATCCTGGCTGATATTTTGCCTGTAAGGCTGACACTGGTAAAAATCTCAGTATAGTTTTGTTTTGTGGCACAATCACTGAAAAGAGACTTGGACTGCTGAATGCATTTACTTTAAAAGTGTCTCAGGGAAAATTATTTTATATACATTGTTTTCTGAGATGACCATCCTTTAAACTCTTTTTTTTTTCAGATGATGGATTTATTCTTTTTACGTTTGTATACAATAAGAAACAAAGGGAGTTACTTGTAGTCATTTCATGGTTGTATAAATGTTCAAAATGTTTAATAAATGCTGGCAGAGATGCCCAATGCTGACAACCTGGATTGACAAAAGCCCTGAGAGTGAGTCTTGGAGGAGCCCTTCTGACCCAAAGTTAAACCTTTTTGTGTGCTGAGACTATCTTACAGAAGGTATTAATGGGTGGCTGTTTGCCACTAAGTCCTATCACTGTGTTACAACAGGTATTCATGTGAATGCTGACCACCAAAATGTCATCGTTGTGGGCCAAGCCTGGTGACCCTCCTTACACATGGGGAAGTTTCCCAGGCTCCTTTAAACTTTTACTTGAGATCCTTTGTCTATAAATGTTCTAGTTTTCTTCCTGTTGTGGTGGTGAACACTATGACCAGTTGCAACTTGGGGAGTAAAGGGTTTATGGCAACTTACAAATTATCACCCATCACTGAGAGAAGCCAAGTTAGGAACTTAACAGAATCTCTAAGCAGAAATTACAGAAGTGTGCTGTTTACTTGCTTCCTCCCATGTTCGAGTTCACCTTCCTTTTTCATATTCTCTAGGCCCTCCTTCTTAGGAATGGTAATGTCCACATTGGCTGCGTCCTCCTCTATTAATAAACAATTGAAAAATATTCCGTAGATACAGGCTACTCCAGTGATGAGAATTCATCAATTGAATTCCTCTTCTCATGTTTTTGGATCAAGTTGACAGCTGAAGTGATCTATAACAATATCATCCTTGAACATATTACTGGTTACTTATGTCAGCTACTGTGATTGATCATGAAACACTAAGAGACATAAAGCAAGTGTACTTCTTGGCCACACAAAACTAAGTAGAAGGTATAGCCAATGAGATAAGCATAATATAATGGATATACACAAAATTAAATGTTTGATAATACTATTGAAAAAGTATTGAATTATTAGAACTTAAATGAACCCTAAGCAAAAGGGAGGACTGCAGAAAATGCTTGCTGACAGGTAACGATGGGAAAGATTTTGTGTCTAAGAGAGTTTCATCTGTGCTAGGCTCCAGTGTCTTCAGAGACTTAAGTGTAGATGGGTCTTACTAGATTACCACATGAGAGAAAAAGTAACAAAATATGAGGCTGAAGGATGGCCAGTGGCCATACAATGGCCATATTATTTCCACTTTATTTGGTTCTCAAAGCATTTTGGGAAAGTTATCATATTTATATCATATTCAGTATTTTTATAAATATTACTGTATTTATAAAATAGGGAAATAGCTAAAGAACACAAAAGTGGATTTATCAAGATAGGAGACTCTTCATATAATACAAGAAGCATTGGTATACCTATTAATGACTACAAACTCTCAAGATATTAGAACTACTGAGGCTGTGAATGTGATTTTTTTTTTGATTGGGAGAATATTGAGTAGTAAGACAGACTAGCAGGATGATTTCAATTTTAACATAGTGAATTTTATGTATAAATAAAAAATTCAGAGAGAGAGAGAGTGAGAGAGAAAGAGAGAGAGGAAGAGAACATGTATGCATGAGGGAGAACAGCTGAAAATGTGCATGTGATGCCTATCAGAACCCAGTGTGTGTATGATCTAAATGTTGGAGACACTAGCTTTCTGACATCACTAATGCTGTGTAGTTGAAACAGAAATGGTTCACCCCAGTAACAGATTACCAGCACAGGACAGACTCATAGGAATATTTAAATATCATTGAGAATACAATTTATTTTTTTAACCACCCACAGGATGCTGGTTAAAGGCAGACCGGGTCCACCTGGATAGGCAGTGTACTACCCACAAAAATCAGGACCCTCAAATATCAAGACAGTCCTCCACAAACATGCTCAGAGGCTAGTTGTTCTGGGAAATTCCTTAATCAAGAAAGTCCTCTCTAAGTTGTGTCAAACTGACAACATTTACTAGCCCAGAAACTAAATGTTTTCTCTTGAGCTTCTTGAAGTGGTCTGAATGAGAATAGACCCTTTAGGCTCAAATATTTAAATGCTTAGTTCCTATGAAGTAGAACTCTTTGAAAAGATTAGAAGGATTAGGACTTATGAACTTGGAGTAGGTGTGGCCGTGTTGGAGAAAGTATGAAATTGGGGGTAGACTGAGGTTTCAAAAGTTCATGCTAATCTCTTTCTTTCTCTCTTCCTTCACATCAGAAAGTAGCTCCCAACTACTTCTCCATCACCATGCCTATTATGCCTGTTGCCATGCTCCCGTCGTGATGATATTGTACTAGATCTTTGTAAGCAAGCCCTAATTAAATGTTTCCTTTTGTAATAGTTGCTGTGGTCATTGTGTCTCTTTCCAGCAACAGAAGAGTGACTTAGACATTCTATAAAAGAAAACACCCCCAAATAATTATGACCTTAAGTACGCTCACTCATTTGGCCTGATGTTAATTCTTGACAGTGTATTTCTAATTTATTCTATAGCTTTTAATTGATTAAATTTCCTTGTTATTCTTTATTCAGCTTAGGTTTTTATTTCACTCTTGAACAAGAAGCTAAGACCCTGGAAATAAATGGCAAAGACTCCAAGCTCTCTTAATAATAATATTTGCAAACTGTGCCAATATAACTTAAGTTTTCACAAAACATATTTTTATTAGTAGTTCATAAATACAGAATTTAAAATTATACAACTGGATTTAGGATAAAAGCCAATCACACTGTTGAAATGTACAAGCATGTCCCACTATTTTCTTTAAGGAGAAAATAAAGTCAAATAATAAACATTGACAAAGTTCAAAACTTCTCAAAACAGTGTTCCAATTATTTTTACTCCCTGCTGCCACTCAGCATAAGCACCCTAGGAAACTATATTCTCCATTTTACTTATTTTTCTGTCTTTGGCTTCGTCTTCTGTTTGAAAAGCTATTACTTTAAAGAAATGTTCTCAAAGTGTAGTCTACAGTCTTCATATGCTATTCTATTCCTTACCGAAACTCTGCTTCCACCCTCTAAGACACAAATACTAACCATCCAACCTTTCCCTGCTTCAGTTTCCTGTTCAATAAATAATTAATTGGCACTTGAGCTCCCTTGGTGACATTTATAAGAAAAATAAAAGAAACTTGAGAAACGGGATGTTTTATTTCAGTACAAACAGATCTGGTGTTTCAGAGCCTCTCTGGTTAAAGGCAGGCTATTGGAGGATAGTGCTGTGCCCATGAATCAGCCTGTACATATTGCTGTGGGTATGGAATCTGGCTCCAAGGTGCTATTTGACAGCTTGTATTTGCTTACTAACCATTCCACAGCAGGGAGATATTTGGGACTGGAATCAGAGTTGTTTATGGACATTGTGAAAGTTGTCCATTGGCACTATGCTTATAAACATTTAGAACTGTGCAGACTGGTAACCTGAGCCTCATTCAGGAAAATTTCCTCCAGAGCAGAATTCTCTCATTCCCTTACAACAAAACTACTTTACTTCTCATTTTCTTCTGTGACTGAATATAGTAAAACTCGACAGTGAGCTAAAAGCACACACTATCTTCTTGTCTATAAATAGAGCTCTTCTTCATTCTTTTCATGAAATGTATGTTTTATTTTCTCCCTTAAAAATATTCAAAGAAATTGCACAACTGTTTCTTAGTATTCATTCTTTATGAATAACACTTCATTTATTTACAAAAGTTAAGAGACTATGCAAGTTAGAATTCTGGCCATATCTCTTCCTTTTAAAGGGGAGTTGGGGAGATGAGGGAAGAGAGATAGAAAAGAAGTTTCTAAAAACATGGTTGGGTGTTTTGCCTGCATGTATGCCTGTGTATCATATATATGCCTGCTACCTAAAGAGGCTAGAAGAGAGTGTCAGATCCTTTGGGCCTGGTGTTACATATGAACAACTATATGGGTGCTGGGAATTGAACATGGGTCCTCTATTAGAGGAGCCAGTGTTTTTAATTCCTGAACCATCTCTCCAGTCCCTATAACTTTTCTCTTTGTCTTGTCGTTAATGGAAATTAAGCATCTGTTTATGATCAGTTCCTAAATGTTGTTTCATATACTAATCCAAATCTGTTGAAACTTGCGCAACAGAATACAAATGGACTTTCCTTAGTTTTAGTTCTTTTGTTCTGTATTGTGTTATAGTTAAAGGAAACTTGAGCTTATAGTAAAATAAACTTGTCTACTACACAAGCATGCCTGCTTACTAAAATCATTTGTAATGAATTTACTTAATATTATTTACACCATCTCCAAGTGACATGCACACTATATCCTGAATATTCCCATCATGCTATCTGGGACAATAAATCCCACTCATTGTTTGCCTACTTTTGATGTTATCATACCAGTATTAAGAAGACCTTAGTGATTTCATTTTTATTGCCTATACTATCTTATTTAGAAGTTATTCTGTAGAGACTTATATAGTATCTATAATTGTCAGGTTAATTTAAATTTCCAGTTGCACTTTTGATAGTATATTGGAAAATTTTCATGTTCTCTTTTTTCCACTTAGATTTTTACCTGTTTACTTACTTATCACATCATCTTCAATTTTTATCTGATACAAATTGAGTTTATTATTATAAAATTAAAATATTATTATTTCATTTTAAATTCTTAGAATAAACATACTTGGGAATTATGCTCATGTATCCCGAAAAACTACATTTTCATTGGTTTGAGAAGGTACTAATAAAATGCCTGAAACCTGGAATATATCTTGTACATCAAGACATCACAAAAGAAATGGCAATGCTCTTTGATCTTTTTCCTTTTTCTCTCGTACGTTACATCCCCAGTCACAGTTTCCCCTCCCTTCCCTCCTTGTAGTTTCCCCCAACACACCCTTCCTCTCCTCTAAATTCCCTCTTCCCCTGTTTTCCTTCAGAAAGGATCAGACCTTCTCTTCACAGCAGTAGAAATCATAAGTAAGACACACATAACTAAGGTCATGTGAGGTAATGGCTAGAAGCTATCCACTTAAAAGTCAAAAAGAAAAAAACAAACAAACTATAATTCCCATTAGACATTGACCAGGACATATTTGATACTTCTAGATCCCAGAACTAGAGGAAATTAATTTCTGTCATTTGATAAATTCATGAGGTATTTGGTTACACAAGCTAAGATAATACAGGCTGCATAATTTTCCTTATGTCCTCTCTATTTTTCCAAATGACTTAATAAAGTTGCTTAATGACTTTATTATATACTATCAATGTCTGTGCTTCAGGAGACCCATGTGATGAACAGGACTTGTTTGACTTTATAACATGTGTCTTTCTGTATTGGTGTCACTGTAGTCTACCAGAAAGTATATTGCATAAATCTTTCAGTAGTGAAGATGTTGAGAGATTTAACTCTAAGCAAGTGGTCATTTGGAGGAGAGACCTCAGTGAAGATACAATCTTAGGCAGAAATACATATCAGAAACAATACTGCATACAGCTACTAAGAAAAGACTTTTAAAGCCACATATGGCCTTAGAAGTTCATCAGCAATCTACCCACTGCCACTATGTAAATAAAGTTCAAGGAATAGGATGGCTTCATCATCTGCCTTCATCTTTCATTAGTTGCTTTATCTCCTCAATCCTCCAATAAGACCTGCTATTTGTTAATAAATATAAAATTCATAGCAGGTCACAAATATTGAAACTTAATCTTGTGGCAACTAAAAACCTACTGCTTATCTACTTTATTATCTGGGAAAATGCCCATCACATTTCTGTCCAAGAGAAAAATAGAAATTTTAAGTCTGTAGCTCTAGATTTGAAACTTTGTATGAACTTAACCTTAAGTACCAACCATCTAAAATTGCATGCACTTGTACACACACAGATACACACACACACACACACACACACACACACACACACACAGAGTGAGTGAGAGAGAGACAGAGAGAGACAGAGAGAGAGTCAGAGAGATATTTTGAGTAAGGCTAAAATGATTCATGAAAGACATGTGAGCAATTGGGTACATGAAAACAGACTTCAGAAAGATTTTCCTTCCTGGAGAAGGACCAACTCCTTCCTCCATCAAGGGGAAAGAATGGAAAAGCCCTTCTATTTCCTCAGTCTCATTTGGACTCTAGTTTTCTCTGTGTGTTCTACTGTCCTTTGATGTATTGATTCACCACTTTTTACATTTTTAATACTAAATAGTTCAAAGTTTACATTAGTCATTCAGTGCATAGAGTTCTGCAGAGCAAAAGTTCAATATTAATCAAATACATTTCACACTCTGGGTCTAGAAGCTAAATGACAACTATATTGCTAACCACAAACTTCTAGTCAGTGGTAAAATATTGAATGATTCAAGTAGATATACATCAAAGCTATTATTAGAGCTATTATGTTTAAAATATAGTTATTTAATATCAAAGAATATTCAAATGCATGCATAACAGAAAAATTTATAATGATTTGACTTCTCTGGCTAAAATAATTGTTCAAATTTATAACATCTTTTTAAACTTGCCATATTTTGCTGACTTAATACCTCTGGATTATAAAGTTGAGCTAACACATATTACTATAAAATATGGTTAATGCATGCACAGATTTAAAATGGGTTAGCAGAACTAAATATATCTTGACTATTATCCAATTCAGATACATAATCACTTGGAGTAATGCATGTCTAGAAATAGAGATATGTTAGGGGTGGAGTAAAGCAAGCCACTTCCATTATCCAAACAAAGAAATTTTATTTCCTATAGCAGAAATGTTCAGTACCTATCAGAAACCATTTTCCATCCTTTTACTAAGAGAATAATGACTTTGTTGGGGTTAGGAGGAAACCTAACTAAAATGTTCTATTTCCCTCCTCTCCTGCAGGCAGTGCCAGCTAATGAGACATAAGCAGAGTTCTGGGGCAAACTTCTGATAGAGCTCTTAAAGGGGACTGAGTTATCAGGGAGAATGCCCCATTTTACCAGTCAGTCTTTATTTCTCTCCGTATTTTGAACATGAAAGTAATGACTGAGCTGCCCATGTCTCATAAAATTGATGCATTTTTGAAAAATTGAATCCATATACTAATGATGGATGTAGTCTCCTCTCCCCCAGCCTGAAACCTGCTTGCTCGGGGTGGAGCTTCCTGCTCATTCGTTCTGCCACGCCCACTGCTGGAACCTGAGGAGCCACACACATGCACCTTTCTACTGGACCCGAGATTATTCGGCGGGAATCGGGTCCCCTCCCCCTTCCTTCATAACTAGTGTCGCAACAATAAAATTTGAGCCTTGATCAGAGTAACTGTCTTGGCTACATTCTTTTCTCTCGCCACCTAGCCCCTCTTCTCTTCCAGGTTTCCAAAATGCCTTTCCAGGCTAGAACCCAGGTTGTGGTCTGCTGGCCGGACACAACAGATGGATATATAAGAAAAACAGAAATGCTAGGAAAGCTCGGGGGACATGGGACACGATTTAGTTGCCACATTGTACTGCCTGCCTGTTGGATTTTCCAGGGATGACATATACATTCTTATGTGTTTTAAGCTATTAGACTTGGTTTCTGATTCCAGCCAAGTACAGTTCTTAAGAGTTACATTCTTTAACAGGGATGCTATTACATAATAGCATAGAGGAGGAGTAACTGAGGTAGACATGTCTCTCCACATCCGAATATGTTGTCCAGCTTCACTACATATGAATAAAACAAGCAAAAATAAATGCAGACAAATTCTTATCTTCCTCACATGTATGAAAAAGCAGCAGCTTTGGATTTTGATCATAAAAATAGATACAATTTCTACCCAAGCTACTGTCCCTGCAAAGGAGAGACAGGTTAAGCTACAATTATCTTCACTGAGAGTGTGTCAATTCCAAGTAGGACAATAATGAAAAGAAGATCTTTTAGGTCAAATATTAGCTACTACAAGACTTGAAATGGCAGGTGTCCAGTGGCAGAAGGGGGAATAATATTTTTAGAAAACGATAAGAGAAGACAAGACAGAGATCAACTTTGAAGACTGAATTTTAAAGGAAAAGGAGACTAAGAAAATGAAGTTTGAGATTCCGAAGAAGATACTCAGTTGTTTCTTTGTGGCTCTTCTTCTGCCACTGAACTTACTCTATCAGTGAAATGTCATTTGTCAGCACTCACCAGAGCTTGGAAAGCCAGAATTGTAACACTGTTCATGAAATATGTAGACATAAACAACCCAAAACATTTTATTCAACACTAATTTTAGAGGAAAGCAGGAAATGAAAATATGAGGCTAATGAAAGACTATCTATAAGGTTCTTCTTCTACAGTTGTGGAATGAGTCAGGATATGAAGCCAATGTGTTTGTGCATGCTTGCAGTGCTTTTTACTATAGAGGCTGAGGCAGGAAGTTCATTGGAATCTGAGAGTTCAAGTCCAGTCTGGGAAATGAAAAGATATGCCCATTTCAAAAAAAAAATCAACAACAACAACAAAAACCAAACCAAAACCAAATAGACAGTTTTTCATAATCCTTCAAAAAGAAGTAGATCTAGATCTAGTGCAGTTAGAACCACATGTATGAGTGGAATCACAACAATTTAAAAAACCTAAAAACAAAAAGTGACCAAAGAAGAAGGGAGGGAAGGAAAGGAAAGGAAAGGAAAGGAAAGGAAAGGAAAGGAAAGGAAAGAAAAGAAAAGAAAAGAAAAGAAAAGAAAAGAAAAGAAAAGAAAAGAAAGGCAAACCAAGAAGTAAGGAGAGGAGGGAGAAAGAAGAAGAAGGATAAAAAGAAAGGAAGTAGGGAAGAAATGTTACATTAAGGAGAACCTTGAAGAAAAAATATTTTAAAATATATTTAAGAGATGAAGACTATATTACAAAATACTGATAGCAGGAAGTTAAAATAAATACTTTGTATGGGATATTGAAGACATGCAAAAAACTACCAATACAAACAAGAATGGGATATGGAATAATTTTATATAATGATTATGAAAGGAACCAACATATAATTAAGAACAGAATAACAAGGGATATCTAGCCACCTAATGGTTAGATAAAAGACAGCAGGATCCAATGGGTACTTAAAACTGTAATCAAGGACAACATTAAGACAAAATGCAGGGGGTAGGAGGCATTTCTTCATCCTGAAATAGGCCCCAGGATGTTTGGGCAACCTGAAAATTGATCTGTAAAAGCAATCTCTACCCATTCCACCAATCTCTGCCCATCTGGAACAGACACAGAGCTTTGATTGTTGTTTTGTTTAATACAGTGGGAAATCTAACAAAAGGGTTTCAGTTGTGCCATTGTTAATTTTGTCATAGTTTTGTTACTTTAAATCTTTTGAGTTTTCTTTGTTTTATCTCTCTAGTTTGACTTTCCCAAGTGGCATATTTTTGACCAGTTTTATGTCTGAAGGTAAGATTTACTTTAAAGTCATAATCCTCCCACATCACCTTGGCTCTATATCCTCGCTCAGTTTACAACTCGAGAAGAACCCTGTTCTGCCTGAGGCCAAGCAAGTATTACAAATCCCTGATAAGACACTGGCCATGGCTTTCTTACACTTCTTTGAGTCTGCACAGATGTCGTCAATAGCATTCCTCTCCTCAGCTCCATATCCCTTCCCAGAACTCCAGAAGAAGATTCCAACTCTTTCAGAGGCCAAACTGGTACCCAGAATTCCAGAGGCCATGCCAGTTTCCAGAATCCCAGAACCCCAAAGGCAATGCTGCCACCCAAACTCCAGTGAGGATACCCTATTGGACCTGAAGATACACTGGTTAGGAGAAACTCAGGAAATTCAGGCCAAAAGACAAGAAACAAAAACCAAGGGATAAAAATCCCCCAAAAATCCATCCAAAAAGATGAACTCAGAAATCATCATGTGCTTTAATGCTGTGAACAGACACCATGACCAAGGCAACACTTACAAGAACAGCATTTAATTGGGGTTGGCTTACAGGTTCAGAGGTTCAGACCATTATCATCATGGCATCCAGGCAGGAATGGTGCAAGAGGAAATGAGTGTTCTACATCTTCATCTGAAGGCAACTAAGGGAAGACTGGCTCCTACATGATTAGGAGGATGGCTTCATTGCCCACTCCAACAGTGACACACTTCCTACAACAAGGCCACACCCACGACAACAAGGCCACACCTTCTAATATTGCCACTCCCTGGGCCAAGCATATTCAAACCACCATATTCCACTCTCTGGCCCCCAGAGGCACATGAGTCTATGGGAAGACCATACTTATTCATAGCTTAATGCAGAATATATTTAATACAATTTTAAAAAGTCCCCATAGTCTATAACAGACTTTACAATGTTAAAAGTCCAAAGTTCAAAGTGTCTTCTGAGATCCATTCAATCACTGAACTGTAATCCCCAATGTGAGAAAGGAAACCAGCCGAGCAAACTTCAAACTCTGCATCTACATGTCTGGTGTTAAAGTTGTCTTCAAATCTCCAATTCCTTTTTCATCTTTGGTTGTTGCAACAAACTTCCTTCTCTTTGGTTGGTTCCACTCCCTTTTAGCAGCTTTCCTCAGTAGGTATCGCATGGCTCTGGCATCTACAACATCTTGGGTTCTCCACATCAAATTAAACATCATAACTTGTTCCAATGTTTATTATCCACTTATCATCTTCTGGCCTCCTCCAAAGGGCTCACATCACTTCTCCAGCTCTGCTCTCTGTAGTACTCTAGGTTCTGGTTGACTCCACTCTACTACTGGTGTTGTTCTTGGTGGTCACACCATGGTACTGGCATTTCAATATGCTGGGGTCTTCTGCTGCAACTAGGCTTCAGCAATAGAATCTCATAGGCCTTCTTCATGGTGCCAAACCTCACCTGCTTTGCATGACCCCTTCAGTTCTGGGCTGCATGTTCACCAATGGCCTTCCCTCACCTCATATGGTGTCAAGCCTCAGCTCTGCTTCATGACCCCTTTATGCCTTCCAAACCAGTACCAGCTGGATGATTCTTATACATTACCAAGTCTAGCTGCTATCTCTGGAATGCTGCTTCTTAGTAATTTCCGAAACACTTCCTAGAAGACTTCATCTCAGTGAGGCTGGTCTCTTCTTATTCACTACTAATTTCTTAGCTCCAGGTAACCAACATCAATTGTCTCTACAGTCCCTTTTATTCTAAAGCCAGAGCCACAAGGCCAAAGCTGCTGAGTTATGGTGCTGGGTGGGGCTGGAACATGGCCACCCTATCACCAACTTTCTGTTTTCCAGCTCCCTCATTGTCTAAGCTTGGCTGTCCTGGAATTTGCTCTGTAGATTAACCTTGAACTCAGAGATCTCTAAGGCTCTGTTTCCTGAATGGTGGGATTAAAGGTACATATAACCATGACTGGACTTAGGCTTTCCTTCACCTAGAACTTGCTCTTTTCTAGGATGGCCTTGAACACAAAGATATGGTTGACTTTGTCTCCTGGGATTAAACATGTGTACCACTATGCCTGGACCTAAGCTTTTCATGGCCAATGTTCCTCAAGATCCATATCAATAACCTTCCAGCTTCAAGATATGGATTATAAGGGTACCTTCCATTTCTGGAGTATAGTTTATTCTATATTAAAAGTCCAAACTATCCCTTGCTCAACAGCAAACTCAAACAATAAGTTTAGGTAGGTAGGATCTCACTCTGAGATCACCACTCCATTAATGTCATTATCTCCTTGAACACAGGATTCAGCACCATTTCACTTCCTGGTGCACCTTTATTATTTCTTGAACCATACATTTTGTACAAAAATACATGTATCCTATGCTTGACCAGAATGCTCTTCGTGAGACCAAACCAGAGAATTAAGTCTCTGTTGGGCTTTTTTTGAGACTACCTTTGCCAATGCATTTTTCCAAAAGGAAATGGAAGAGAGATGGATCTTGGGAGTGACATGATGAAGATCTGGCAGGAGTACAAGGAGGGAAAGCTCTGAATAGTATGTATTGGATGAAAGAAGAATTTTGTTTTTGTAAAGTAATAACAAATGGGATACAGATCTAAACAGAGAAACACTTAGAGAAATGCTTAACTTTCTTAGCCATCAGAAAAATACAACTCAAAATCATGTTGAGATTCTATCTTACACCTCTCAGAATGCCTAAGATCAGCAACACGAGCATAGAAAAAAGGAGAACCCACCCCCATCGGTAGTGGGGGTGCAAACTCGTACAACGAAAATGGAAACCAGTGTGATAGTAGCTCATAAAGATAGAAATTTATTTACCTCAAGATCCAGCTATACCACTCAGGGATATAGACAAAAGTACTTAATCCTATCACGAGGGCATTTGTTCAACTATGTATGTAGAAGCTTTATTTATAATAGCCAGAAGCTGAAAACAACCTAGATGTCCTTCATCAGAAGAATGAATGAAGACAATATGGTACATTTACACAACAGAGTATTAATTACTCTCCCAATAAATAAATAAATAAATAAATAAATAAATAAATAAATAAATAGATAAATGACAAAATTCTCAGGCAAATGGAAGCAATAAAAAGCCACCTTGACTGAGGTAACCCATACTCAGACACACACACACACACACACGTGTGTGTGTGTGTGTGTGTGTGTGTGTGTGTGTGTGTGTGTGTATAAACAGCCTAGCAAGGCACATGGATCTCTGTTGGATGGGAAATAGAATAGATTTTATCTATGGACTGTAGGTGGAGAATTGATGGGAAGGTTAGGTAGGGAGTGGGATGGGAGATGGGGTTGAGGGAAGGAATCTGGGAAGAGGCAGTTAGAAGAACATTTGAGGAATAATATGGAAGCCTAGTGCTGTGAAATCTGATGAAAATATATAATGGTGAATCTATTGTACTCTTAAAATAACTTGGAAATCAGAGTCCTAACTGGCTATCTCTGGTCACTAAACAATACTCGAACTGAGTTTTTAGTCAATAGTGTCTCATAAGAATCCCCAATTAACCATGGCAATAATTTGCATTACTCTTCACAAACTGAAAGCAAGACCCCATTGTTTAAGGCAGCACTCATAAAACTCATTGAACATAGAAGTTGAACTGGTACCTACATAGAACTTCCATCCCTATGTTCTAGTGTCTTTGATTCGGGAAGGTGCTCTGCAGACTATCAAAAGAGAAATATCAGCAATAATCCAGCTATAAAACCATTGACCTATAATCTGTCCTACCTACAAAATGTGTAAGAGAATTGTTTGCACAGTGCTTATGGTAGCAACCAACCAAAGTCTGATGTGACTTAAGGCCTACTGTAAAAAGATAGAACACATACTCAATACTGCTTAAGTAACAAAGAACCATAGAATAGATAGAACAGAGACCTAGGGTAAAAAAGAAATACTACTAGACTTAAAAAAAAATTGATCAATTCCTTACTGATTAGTGAAGCCTTATCCTGAAGCAGATGGAAACAAATACAGAGATCCAGAGCCAGATATGGCACACACAGAGAGACCTCATCTCTATCAAATACCTTCCCTCAGAGCTCAGGGAAGCCCTCAAAAGAGGAGGCAGAAAGAGTGTAAAAGCCAGAGGGGATGGCAACGATGGCCCTTTAAAAGAATTGAGTAAAGCTCATATGAAATCACAGATGAATAATTACAGGGACTGCTTGGTGTGCACCAGGTCTTATGCAGATATAATATGTCTTTCAGTTTAGTGTTTTTATGGCATTCCCCAATGTGTCTCTGACTCTTGTGCTTGGGTTCATTTCTTTCTCTTTGTTCGCCTTGTCTAACATTGAGGTCATGTGATGTTTTTAATTTTTAACTTGTTATATTTTATTATGCTATGTGTGGTTGTTATCTCTTAGAAGCCTCATCTCTAATGAGAGACAGCAAAGGAGTGGATATTGGGGCCAGGGAGGGGGAGTGGGCGTGATAAGGAAGAACTGGAAGGAGTAGAGGGGTGGAAAACTGTAGTCAAGATATATAGTATGAGAAAAGAATCTATTTTCAACAAGAAGGAGATAGTTTTGTTTCTCTGCAAGAATGAACAGGTGGATGGACTCTGAATACACATTGCCAAGAGAAGAATGGTAACTAGTGAAAAGATAGTTTGCATTCACAACGTATTTCCATCTTGAAAAGAATTCCAGTAATTTCTAACTGTGCTTCAAGAGCTGTTTGACTTTCCATTTGTGATGCTGAAGGGCCAAATTATATTTTATCCAAATTGTAATGAATAATTAAAATATATTCTGTTACCAAGATCAACTACATCTTAAAAACATGTGGAAACATACATTTACCTAATCCTTTTGCCATACTGTTGATGTTGTACCTTCTCATTTGTAGAAATGTTAATATTTCTACATTCATATTTATAAAGAGCTTTTTAGCTGAAAGTGTTGGCTCACCCATTTAACCTTAGCACTTGGGATGCTGAGATGGAAGAATTAAGAGTTCAAGGGTAGATTTTTCTAAATAGCATAATCTTGTCTGAAAAAACCATACAGAGAATATAAAGCTAAATAAATAAATACTATATTAACATTAATTATTATAATTATATATAATATAATATATATTAATTGATATTAAAGATTAAATAAATAAAATGTTATATTAACTTCCTACAGGGGCTTAGTAAGAAGTTACTGCTGTGTGGTTCTAGAGGTTGTGAATCTAATATCAACAGCAAAGCCTTGGTTACTCTGAGGACAGCAAAAGGAATCTGTCTGCTTATTCCTCCTTCTGAGGTTTACTGGTAATCTCATTCACATGTGCTCCATATGTACTAATGCAGGCTTTGTGTTCATGTGTTCACTACAGGCTCCCTGTGAGCCTACCTATCTGTGAATTTCCCCTTTGCACAAGAACACAAGACCTTGCATTCTTACAGGTGTCCTTTTGGTTGTTTTGCTGTGGTGTGAAGGGAATTCTCAGCAAAGTTGAAATTGATTACATTTTTTATTAGCTGCAGCCATCATTCTATACTTTGGGTCTCTAGATCTTACTTGCGTCATTACTGCATTTGTTGTCAGTTTAGATAACATTTTTCCCCACCCCAGTCTCAAGTAGCCAGAATTTACTTTCTGTGAGTGTGGATTTTTTTAATTCATATGTGCTTTAATTACTTGTTCTGGTTGCTGTGATCAAATGCATTTCAAGAAGCAACTTAAGACAAAAGTGATTATTTTGACCTGCAGTTTTAGGGATACATTCCATCTGGTAAGAGGTGGCAATGTGGCAGGAGAACAATGGATGATATCTTAGTTTGGGTTTTATTGCTATGAAGAGACATCAGGAGCAAGGCAACTCTTATAAAAGAAAACACTTAATTGGGTTTGGTGTCTAGTTTCAGAGGCTTAGCTCATTATCATCATGGCAGGAAACATGGCAGTATGGACTCAGGCTTGGTGTTGGAGGAGCCAAGAGTTCTACATCTTCATCACCAGGTGGCAAAGAGGAGACTATCTTCCACATTTGGTGGATCTTGAGCATAAGACATGTCAACCTGTCCCCATAGGCACACACATCCTCCAACAAGGACACAGTTACTGCAACAAGGCCACACCTCCTAATAGGGCTACTTATAGACCTAACATTCAAACTCATGAGTCTATGGGGACCATACCTATTCAAACCACCACAGATAGACTGAATTCACAGTCAGAAAGCAAAGAGTGGATATTCCAAAGATTTGCTCTGCTCTAGTCAGGATCCATCTGCTCAAGATGGTAAACTTTATAACCTTTAAAAAACTCTAAAGGTTTTTAACACTGAACTATCATTTAGGGAGCAACTGTTCAAGATGTTGACCCTACAGCAGAAATTTTATATTCAAACCAAAACAAGATGATTGATCTCACAAAGCATTTGCTTTTGTATCTGACTAATTTCCCCTGGCATATCACCCATCCTTACTCATTTTGCTACAAATGGCAGACTTTCATTAATAGTTATATAATATTCCATTGTATGAACTGCATTTAATCCACTTATTTAGTGAAGTTGATTCCAGATATAAGCTATTATATGGGGAAATATACAATGGGGATAGAAATAGGTAAAGATGTAGAGGTAGATATAGATGTAGTTATAGATATCTCCACTCTTTCACACCTAGAGTTAGATTCTACATCTTTCATTCAATGTACATACATATGTCTTTTATGATTCCATTACAAAACAAAGTTACATTTTCAGATAGTAGCTATATGAATGTAGTGGGTTATAATTAAATTTCTAACAATAATCGCTTTTTCTTGGTATGGTGAAATAATCAACAATTTTGTTAACAGGTTTTCAAATATATAGTCAGAACTTATTTGGTATGAAATGTGCAAAAACTAAAAGTAAGGACTACAAAATCTTTAGAAAGAAATCAGGAAAGTTAGTTTACTTTAGAACACTGAAACTTATAGAGGAGAAAGTGGGGAAAAGCCTTGAAGATATGGGCACAGGGGAAAAATTCCTGAACAGAACAGCAATGGCATGTGCTGTAAGATCGAGAATTGACAAATGGGACCTAATGAAACTCCAAAGTTTCTGCAAGGCAAAAGACACCATCAATAAGACAAAAAGACCACCAACAGATTGGGAAAGGATCTTTACCTATCCTAAATCAGATAGGGGGCTAATATCCAAAATATATAAAGAACTCAAGAAGGTGGACTTCAGAAAATCGAACAACCCCATTAAAAAATGGGGCTCAGAACTGAACAAAGAATTCTCACCTGAGGAATACCGAATGGCAGAGAAGCACCTGAAAAAATGTTCAACATCCTTAATCATCAGGGAAATGCAAATCAAAACAACCCTGAGATTCCACCTCACACCAGTCAGAATGGCTAAGATCAAAAATTCAGGTGACAGCAGATGCTGGCGTGGATGTGGAGAAAGAGGAACACTCCTCCATTGTTGGTGGGATTGCAGGCTTGTACAACCACTCTGGAAATCAGTCTGGCGGTTCCTCAGAAAATTGGACATAGTACTACCGGAGGATCCAGCAATTCCTCTCCTGGGCATTTATCCAGAAGATGCCCCAACTGGTAAGAAGGACACATGCTCCACTATGTTCATAGCAGCCTTATTTATAATAGCCAGAAGCTGGAAAGAACCCAGATGCCCCTCAACAGAGGAATGGATACAGAAAATGTGGTACATCTACACAATGGAGTACTACTCAGCTATTAAAAAGAATGAATTTATGAAATTCCTAGCCAAATGGATGGACCTGGAGGGCATCATCCTGAGTGAGGTAACACATTCACAAAGGAACTCACACAATATGTACTCACTGATAAGTGGATATTAGCCCCAAACCTAGGATTCCCAAGATATAAGGTACAATTTACTAAACACATGAAACTCAAGAAGAATGAAGACTGAAGTGTGGACACTCTGCCCCTCCTTAGAATTGGGAACAAAACACCCATGAAAGGAGTTACAGAGACAAAGTTTGGAGCTGAGATGAAAGGATGGACCATGTAGAGACTGCCATATCCAGGGATCCACCCCATAATCAGCATCCAAACGCTGACACCATTGCATACCCTAGCAAGATTTTATTGAAAAGACCCAGATGTAGCTATCTCTTGTGAAACTATGCCGGGGCCTAGCAAACACAGAAGTGGATGCTCACAGTCAGCTAATGGATGGATCACAGGGCTCCCAATGGAGGAGCTAGAGAAAGAACCCAAGGAGCTAAAGGGATCTGCAACCCTATAGGTGGAACAACATTATGAACTAACCAGTACCCCAGAGCTCTTGACTCTAGCTGCATATGTATCAAAAGATGGCCTAATTGGCCATCACTGGAAAGAGAGGCCCATTGGACACGTAAGCTTTGTATGTCCCAGTACAGGGGAACGCCAGGGCCAAAAAGGGGGAGTGGGTGGGTATGGGGGACTTTTGGTATAGCATTGGAAATGTAAATGAGCTAAATACCTAATAAAAAATGGAAAAAAAAAAGAACATCCTGCCTTATGTGTAGTGAATCTTCCTTTGTTCTCTTCACTGGCAACTTTACATTCCTGTGGTGGTATAGAGGTTTACACACTTTGTCACATAATTCTTTTTACCACAATTCTAATTACCAAAAAACCCAAGGCTTTGTGTGTTAGACTGCCACTCCTAGATGTCAGCAGTACCTTATTATATTTTTGCCTTAATCTAATGTTACAGATAGTAGATGTTCGATAATGATGCATTCAAAATTTTTCATGATGAACATTATAGTGAGTGTTAAATGAACTGGATCTATGGAAAGGATTCAACTATGCATAGCTACCAATATTAATAAAACATGTGTTTCATTTAGACAAACAACCTTTATTTGCATTGTGTCTTTTATTTCAGTGATCGCACAGAGTTTAAGTAGATGTGTAGCAACTTCAGCGTCTTCCATTCTATCACACCCCAGGGTAAGATTTTGCATCTGTCACACAACTTACAACCTTAGCACCAGAACAATGCTGGTTCCCAGGAGGGATATCAAGTCAGACTGAAAACAGAACAGCTCAGATTTAGGAGAGCCAAATATAATTACTCAAAGATAAATTTGACCAAGAAGTAGAATTAAGCTGTTTTGTCAAGAAATCTATTGACTCTTTTGGGACAACAGTAAAAAATCACCCTTAGGCAGTTAATAGAGTCCAATCAAAGTCACATGCTACATAATTACACAGAAGGAATATTTTGGGAGCTGCAGGTCATATGGGAAGTTTGTGTTTGTAGAACAATTTTCAAAGACATTGGGATGTTTCAACAGTCATATTGCAGAAGAAGAAAATGTGAAATATGCTCAATATAATAAAAATAAAATAAAATTAACAATATACATATTGGAAGCCCCTTGTCATAGTTGGAATTAGCTGAGAAATGTAGACTGAAGTCATTTCATGCACCTTTTTCAGATTTTTTCGAATTTGTGATACTTTTATATGGTATTTCACTTCAGAGAACTATTTGCTTTATGGTTTCATTTTAAAGTGAAGTTGGTCTCCCTGTTTTCACTAAGATGATAAAACAGGGAGATGTGCCTACTTATTTCAACTTTATTTTGTGGGGTTTTTATCACTTGGATGCAGTTCCCACCTTTCAATTTAAGTAAGTAAATTGAGCACAAGTTTTGAAGTTTTTCTGATTTTCTTTCAAATGTTCTTAGACATTTTCTAAGGGTGACAGGCCTAGCTCTTTTTTCATAGACGGAGATACTAGGTGGATTCTTACATGGTGATTTAAATTATGATTTCTCTCTTATTTATTTATTTATTTATTTATTTATTTATTTATTTGCCAAGCACTTTCATAAAAGTATGTAAGAAAGCTACTTAAGTCTTGTCAGGATTTTTTTAGCTTGTTATTTTCATCACCACGATTTTTCTAGAATAGATATTTTTAAATGATCTAATATTTTTTTTAAATTATAGTCCTTTATTTTTTAAAACTAAACAAATATAAGTTGTATTTTCATAAGCAGTACATAAGTGTATGAAAAAGCAGTATTTAACTATATGATGGCTGGAAGCCTCTCTTTTGCAAATATAATTAAAAGTGGGTTAGTCTAAAGGAAAAATAAATAGTCTAGTGTTATTAAGGGGCACTGGGTAAATTTGAGAACTTCAGGATTATTATAGTATTGGGTTAGTACTTGAAAAGACATAGTGCTGACCTTTACTGGTTAACGAGATTTTAATTACATCAACAAGTTCCCCAAATCTTCCAAATAATAGATAGAGTATGTGTTTTTGTGCATGCTGGCGTTTTGAGTAGTATATTAAATCTTAATGGATCTTGAATCTGAAGTCTGCATGTCTTCTTTATTATAGTCAATTGCTTCACCTCAGCTAAAAGGCTTTTCAAAGAGGTTCCCTGAGATGCCTGCATCCTCTTATACACATTCTGAGAAACTTATGCTGAAAATAGGCCACTTGGTGCAATGCTCTGGTGCTACATCCACTCCAGTAGTGACATGCATGACAGAACTGGAAACCTGGGCGCAGTCCTGAGACGAAAAGTTCATGGAAACTTAGTCTGCTGGAACCCTGGCATCCCGTATAACGAAAGCTCCAAACTTGTCCTTGCAAATGGATCTGTGCTTTCTTTCAGTATTGTTTTATTATAGGTGCCTCCAAGCAATGACTTGTCAAATACCTAAGCAAATTTTAATTTTGCTTCCTGGCCTTCACAATGACCTAGGTAGTCCTTGAGCCGACCCTGGACATGGAATCCAGTAAGAATGTTGCCTATTCAGTGACATTCAGAATTGCCTCTAGTATTATAAGAGAAATAGTGAAAGAAATCAGGCATTACTGTCTACTACATAGAGTTAGAAATCTCAGGGCAAGCTTAGCAAAGTAAGTTTAGAATAGAAAGTCCCCCAACACTATCACTTAGAATAAAAGCCAAGTCGCTCCCATATACAGGAATTTACAATGGTTTAGGAAGTAGATTGGGCTGTGGTTTTAGATTATTGCATTATTCATGAGAAGGTTAGCTAGAACGGGACTCCCTAATTAGAACCATGGCCTAGGTGTGAAAGCCCTTTCCCTGGGAGTGTAAAGACCTCACGCCTGGCTTCTAGTGCAACAACATTATGAACTAACCAGTACCCTGGAGCTCTTGACTCTAGCTGCATATGTATCAAAAGATGGCCTAGTCGGCCATTACTGGAAAGAAAGGCCCATTGGACACGCAAACTTTATATGCCCCAGTACAGGGGAATGCCAGGGCCAAAAAATGGGAATGGGTGGGTAGGGAAGTAGGGGGGAGGGTATGGGGGACTTTTGGGATCGCATTCTAAATGTAATTGAGGAAAATACGTAATAATAAAAAATATTAAAAAAAAAAAAGAATATAGCTGACCTTAGATAGAGCTGACTTTGTCTCAGTTGTTTTATTGCCCAGTTCCTGCCAGTCTTTGTGTAAGAGTCGTTAAGCATCCAGTAACCTCATTGTACCTCAATAATGTGTCACCTAACTTCCCTATTTTCTTTTGTATAAAAAGTTTGGCTGGACAGTGGTGGTGCATGCCTTTAATCCCAGCACTTGGGAGGCAGAGGCGATTTCTGAGTTTGAGGCCAGCCTGGTCTACAGAGTGAGTTCCAGGACAGCTAGGGCTACAGAGAAACCCTGTTTCAAAAAAAAAAAAAGTTTGATGCTCAAATTGACATTACCATTACATTCAGATGCAGCACACTCCCTTGTGGCCATATTTTTTTGTCATTTCTAGCCAACTCTTTGCCCACCTGTCCAGAACCCTGATTTCTCCCACAGATTAAGGGGGTTCTAGTAAAATAATAGTAATAATCAGACTTCAGATTTTGATGTTCTTTGGTTGCATTTTCTGTTCCTGTAGTGAAATGCCATGAGAAAGGTAACTTGAGGAAGACAGGGTTCACATTGGTTCACAGCCTAACACTGGAAAGTCAAGAAAATAAGAACCAGAAGCAGCTGGTCACAGTTTGAACAATCCAGAATCTTGACCAGGGAATGGTCCCTCCCACTTTTGGTGTGGGTCTTCTCATATCAATTAACCTAAACCTTAATCCCTCACTAACATGCTCAGAAGCTAAATATTCATTCCTTCAGAGATTATTTAGTTTCTTCAGATTCTGTCCTGTTGCTAATGAATGCTAAGCACGGCAGAAACCTCTTGTAATTTCAAATGACTGTTAAGTGTTCATGTGGATTAGTCAAAGTGTCTGGAAACTTGACCAAAGTCTTATGTTGAAGATAATATAGCTTTATGATACATGAGAGAGCATGCATACACACACACACACACACACACACACACACAAACACACACACACACACACACTTACAGAAATATACTCAAGCATCCATTTGCAGACACACACACTCACATGGCAGTTTAAATAGTTTAGGAATCTGTCTACTCTGCTGAGAATGACTCAGATGATAGAAGCTGTAGATGTGAGTCCACTGAATCCCAATCCGACTCAGTTCTACTCTTTCATAGTGAACCATCCTGATATTTAAGATTATATCATTATATTACATTACAACAGGTTGTGTTTCCTATAGCACATATCCTAAATCCAACCCAGATATTTCACATAGTTTTCAAGAATATAGAATTGTCTCATCATTTCCATGAATTATTTTCTAAGAAGATGACTACGAAGATTTTTCAAGGGTAATTTCAATTTCAATCACTGTTTGAGGGTCTTGTATCCTTAAACATTCAAAGTAAAACTGAATCATGTGAGTGTGTTATCAGATTATTGATACCACTGAAGGCAAAGTAAATGCATGAAATTGCTCGGAAAAAAAAAGTCTCTTTATTTGGCAACTTATAGGAAGGGAATGTCAGAAGTCACATATATGAACTCACAGAGAAGACTGCTCACAGTGGGTGAAGGAGGAAAATGAAAAACAGCATCATGAGATTTAAAAAAAAAAAAAAAAGAAAAGTTTATGAGAATCAGCCAGTTACTTCAAATGTAGGATGGAAAATAGGTCATGTAACATGTTGTGCTTTCTACGTCATTTAGTGCCCATGGCAGTCTGGTACTCAGAAGAAAGTAAATAAGATTTGCCATAGCAGACCCATAAACTCTCTGGGTGACTCTGAAGAACCTGGCTTTATTATGGTGGTAATTTTTGTATCTTCATATTGAAAAGAAATTATGAGAGTCTCTAGCAAAGGAGAGCTCAGCTGAACTCCTGAAAACAGCATATAAGACTGAAAATTTTGCAGAATGAACACCCGTCCCAATCATGCAGTCACTACCTCCACTTTTTATTAGGTTTTGACTGCTTCTCTGACTCTTACAGGTTTAGTTTATTTGAAGGACATACATTTGGAAAAAGCAAAGCAGGTCTGAGATTGGGGCATAAGCTCTCCAATCATCTGGTTGAATGCTGAGGGTTGACCTACTTATTGCCTAGTTTCAAAGGCTGACAGTACATTGAAGGAATTCCTATATACCTAGAAAATGTTATTTTAAAATTTTGAAATTCCTGTCACTCTTTGGGAAATATTCCATTTTGTATAGTTGACTATGATTGTAATGAATTTCAGTTAAATTGGAGAAGAAAGAATAAGTAGTGCTCCAGTTATTTAAAAAAAAAAAACAGCATAAAATGTATCAAGATTAATCTTTCTTGGTTTAGATGATTTATCTTTCCATCTTCCAGGAGTCTCTCTCTAGATTTATGACTCATCTTCTGTTAAAGCTTTTCCAAGCAGTGGCAACTTGATTGCTGAATGATTGACAGAGTTTAAACCTTTGCTAAGACATCAGGCTCAGAACCTTCGAAGATGGTGATAGATCACAGGAAGAAGTTGCTACAAAGGAATTTAAAAATATAAGCCAATAAGCCAGATCTAAGTAAAATGTAACTTCTATCCAGTCTAATTTTCTGGATTCAAAGCAACACTTCATTCTATTTCCAGTAAATTTGGCTTAGACTTCTGATACAAACTTTTCCATTTCTAATTTTAAGGAAAATATACCTTTGGATATATGACACAATTCCTATATAGATTGAGAAGCATATATTTTAAATTATGAAATAATTTACATGCTTAAATTATGGAATGGTTTTACAAGGAAAATAATCATTCTGATTAAATATTGTCGTCATTATATGTGGGCATTTGGTAAGGGATGAAGGGATGTTGTTGGATTAGTGGAACAAAGATTTTAATCATTAAAAGTAGTACATTTCCAATAATTTTAATGTTTTTAATATTAATGAAACAATGAACTAAAAAGAAACAAATTTAGTATTGAAGTATATACAACATAGGCACAATACTATGCATACAGATGTTTTGTCTCAACATGAAGACTGTGTATAATACATGGATTCTTTCATAATTCTTTGAAGGATATGAATCTATTTTGTTTTATTTATATGGAATGTTTATAATCCATCACACCTCAAAAATTGTTCACTTTCCTTTAAAGCATATGGTCTACACTTTTCAGTTTTAACCTATTTCCTTATACATTCATTTAATGAAGTAAAGCTCACCCTCTCGGATAGTTTTAAGGTTTTTGAGAAATGTTTATGCATGTATTTATCACACCAACCAGAGCAAAAAGATTTGGCTACACTTTCTAAATACACTGGGAAGCTCCTTTAAGTCAGCCCCTGTCCCCACTTTCAATGACCTAGAAATGTTTCTCAATGTAGCAGATCCTTGGGTGCTACACTTAAAAGCAGAGAGCCAAACTCTGGGCTCACTGCATGAATGAGGTTAAAGTTTGTTCTTTCATTCTTTTAGACTCTGGTGACATTTATTGGAAACTTGCTTGTATTTTATAATAACCCATAACTTTTGTATTTGGTGGAATATAGATAATTTAATACCTAATCACAATTTGTTTGGCTATCACTCATATGCTAATAAGGTAGTTTAGAATTAACATTACTTTTAACCTATTTTAGGATTCATTATAAAGATTCATTTTACTGTGTAACCCACTTGATCTCAGTAGGCATGAGTTAAAATTGAATTTTGAAAAATGAAATAATAGCTTCAAATGTTAAAATATTCTTTTTACTTGTATGTTTTAAAAATTTACTTTTTATTGTTTAAAGACATTGAATTACCAAGAAAAATTGAAAACTCATAAGTGGCTTTCATATCTCTGAATTTAAATGTTACTATCTGTGTATCCCATAATTAAGAGTTATCCAAATCATTCGGTAAATAGGAATTTTCTTGAGGTACTTTTTCAGGCAAAATGTTTAACAAATATAAGGCCAATGTTGATTTCTAGAGGATATTAGGAAAGCAGGAAGGAGAGAAAAGTGTGTCAGTTTTAGAAGTAAAGTGTTAAAGTCCTTGTGCATGTAGGTACAAAGTACCATGGATATTCATCCACGGGGTAGTTGAGAAAGGTGGACTTAATTCAGACCTCAAATGCTCTTCACAGAACAACCAAGAAATCAAATAACTATGATTGTTGAGGCCCAGGACACCAATGCTCATTTCAGCTTGTTGGCATAGACATTGAGGATAGGATGTGGGCAGCATAATGACTTAGATAATTGTTTTACTCCAATGCAGTTTGATTTTTATAAGAAAGTGTCATTTAGACTGAAGTGAAACTCTAAGCAATTGTCAGAAGCAAGATAAGATATGATTCCTCTGGGGGAGGGGGAAATAGGCCTGATTACCATTTTCTTAAATTAAATAGGACACATGCCAAAATCTGGAAGGGACATACTGTACAAGAAAGAAGGAAATGATCATCGTTTCAAAAGATTGAGGAAATGAAGGGACATGGATCACAACATACTTTTTTATATGAGTAAGATTTTTGTAGTAAAAGATTTCAACTCTAGTCTATTCCCTAATTAGTATCTCTCCACTTACCAGAAAGAGGCAGGAGGATTCCTTAGATTGAGCTGGAAAATAGTCTGGGCAACATAATAAACACCCTGTGTCTTCAAACAAACAAACAAAAACAGAACAAACGAACAATGCTTTTTTGAACAGATAGGATTAAGGCAGTCATTAGCTGTCTCGTTACTGTGGGCATAACAGTCTCTTAGTGCACAGAATGAGGCAGCATCTACCCAGGGACTGAGGCATGTGGATATCTGACTGAGCCAGAGACACAAAGGATGAAGTTATTGCCCTTCTGGATAAGGTGGATACACTGGTAAATTTCCACTTCTGCCACTATGCAAAGTATTGTTCTGGGATTAAATTAATTTATATATAAGACTACTTTCTGTGGCATATTCATCACACAAACAATGTTACCATTTATAGTCTTAAATTATTCAGATAATGGCTCTTTCTTGCCTTTCAAAGATTCCTGTTTGATGTTTCTAGAGTGGGTTGGAATAGCCAGAAGCTGGAAAGAACCCAGATGCCCCTCAACAGAGGAATTGGTACAGAAAATGTGGTACATTTACACAATGGAGTACTACTCAGCTATTAAAAAGAATGAATTTATGAAATTCCTAGCCAAATGGATGGACCTGGAGGGCATCATCCTGGGTGAGGTAACCCAATCACAAAAGAACTCAAACAATATGTACACACTGATAAATGGATATTAGCCCAGAAACTTAGAATATCCAGGATATAAGATACAATTTGCTAAACACATGAAACTCAAGAAGAACGAAGACCAAAGTGTGGACACTTTGCCCCTTCTTAGAATTGGGAACAAAACACCCATGGAAGGAGTTACAGAGACACAGTTTGGAGCTGAGACGAACGGATGAACCATCTAGAGACTGCCATATCCAGGGATCCATCCCATAATCAGCCTCCAAACGCTGACACCATTGCATACACTAGCAAAATTTTGCTGAAAGGACCCAGATAGAGCTGTCTCTTGTGAGACTATGCCTGGGCCTAGCAAACACAGAAGTGGATGCTCACATTCAGCTATTGGATAGATCACATGGCCCCCAATGGAGGAGCTAGAGAAAGTAACCAAGGAGCTAAAGGGATCTGCAACCCTATAGGTGGAACAACAATATGAACTACCCAGTACCCCCAGAGCTCGCGTCTCTAGCTGCATATGAATCAGAAGATGGCCTAGTCGGCCATCAGTGGAAAGAGAGGCCCATTGGTCGTGCAAACTTTATATGTCTCAGTACAGGGGAACGCCAGGGCCAAGAAGTGGGAGTGGGAGGGTGGGGGAGTGGGTGGGGGAACGGGTGGGGGACTTTTGGTATAGCATTGGAAATGTAAATGAAATAAACACCTAATTAAAAAACAAACAAACAAAAAAGATGTCAATGGTACTTTAGAAAGGACAACAAATTGCAGACGTTGAAGAATTCCTGTTAGAATATAGCCCATATTCTCTATATTACATGGATTCTAATGACTTATACAATCACACTGCTGCTATAAAGTATTTGCTCTAATGATTACTTTGTAGCAGATTACAGTAATGGCAAAGCTTGTTTAAAAATCATTTTAAGGTGCTATTGGAAATGATGACCTGTGAGTAGAATTACTAAAGCACTTAAGCGCATTTCCTTTTTTTTTCCTCACCCTTCAAACACTGTAAAAACTCTGATCCTTAGGTGAAACACTGTTTGTACTTAACCAAAGTATCATTATTTTGAAAATTAAAATAAAATGCTCCCATTATTTGAGTGAGAGGAAAAACTGCTGAATCATGAACTTTAAATGCATGTAGGTGTGCTTTAGAACTAGGCTGGCAATTAATAAAAATATGGTTTGTATTTAAGATGATTAAGAATAAAAATGACAATCCTAAACAAATTCAAGACTATTAGATCCCATGGAAATCTAAGGTCATTATTTCTTTGAGAAGGCAAATGTACAATAAATTTCCTTCCAAGCCGAAACCCTGGATCCCTTGCTTGTTATATACTTATCATTTCCACTCTTGTTTTCAATGTCCCAGATCAACTTCAGGACTTAAGAAGTAAATGAACCATTTTCAAATAACATTTAATCCTTAAGAACATACCTTTAATAAAATGAATAATATATACATATATGTTCAAAAATTGTATAAAAAATAAATATTAAAACATCTCAAAAATGCAGAAATACTAATTAGTGGCCAAAGACATTAAGTATCTTGGCTTAACTTTCCAGATATAATGACAACGAAACTATGCTAAAATTTTTTCTATTTACAATAATGATTATCACAACACATGTGAAGTATATATAACATATATACATACATAATATATCCATACAGAGTATATTACATTCATACCTGCATCTGAACCCATAACATATTTTAAATCAACTTTATTTTATGTTATGTGTGGCCGTTTGTGAATGTTGTGTCTGTGAAGGAAATAGATTCAGACTATTATGATTTACTCTAAATTTGATTAAGATTCTGTGACCAAGATCTGCTGTATTTTCCCTTATACAAAATTTCCTTCATTTAAATAGCAGTGTTTTTATTAATAGATAAGATACATATATCCTAAGGAATTAATTTTTAAGCTTACGGTGTTCTTTCAGCAGACCTGAAGCTCTGTACACTGGAACAATAAGAGGATTAATGCTTAGTAATTTGTGTAGTATTTTCTTCATGGAATAGTACATAAAGGATAAGGAGCCTTCAGAGCCTTGGTGGCCATAAGTGTGCACAGCATCTGTGTGGGGACCAGTAAAGAGCAGGACAGAAACATCTTAACCTGGAAATTTCAAACCAAGTCTGATTTCTAGACATCTGGTCTGAACCTTATTAGGAAGAAAAACATCTGTATATGTTTTAAGTTTACTTTATTCAGATATTACCAGTTGTAGTTTCCAAAGTTATTATTCAAAAGGGAAGTAGAATAAAATCTATTATCAATTATCTACCATCTATCTACCTGTAGTCTATAAATATGTAGATGTATTTATCTCATCTGTCATCTATTGTATACTTATCTATCATTTCTATCTATCTATCTATCTATCTATCTATCTATCTATCTATCTATCTATCATCTCTCTATTTCAATTTATCTAGCATATATCATCTATGTATTATCTATGCATCCATGTAACAGTTTAAATTTTTAGAAAGGAAAATGAAAGAAAATGAAAAAGACTGTGCATTTCAACCATTTTCTATTTAAAGCAAGTGAACAGGGCCACCCTCCATCCCTGAGAGATAGTCTAAATGATGCTAGGAGACGTTAAAAAGAGTTATGGCTGAGTGGTCTTACTGAAAGTCCTCTAGGGCTGCTTTGTTTTTACTGGACAATGTCTTTATAGTAGATATAAAACCCAAAGCTAAACCTTTGCAGTGGTCTGCTTCAGTGCAGGGCACCAGATCAAGGTCTGTGAACAACTGTGAAACAGCTTGTACTTTAATTTCAACTTTTCCGAAAAGCTCCCAAAGTACTCCTATTTTACTAAAATGATATGTTTCTTTCTAAAAATTCCTTACTTAATGTAAAAATCAACCTTAGTTTTAAGTAACTCTGTAGAGATATAGCAGAAGGGATATTATTAATTTACAAATATCTAAGAATATAATGAATATGTGACCTTATTCCCAATCATATAGGAGAGTAAAGAATTTTGAAACATACTAAATGACACAAATGTTTGATGTCTTAGAATGAGAAATTGAAGTGCTAAACCATTTCAAAGAAAATGTTCATTTGAATGAATAGCTTCCATGGTAACATTCTTTTCGCTCTATATATCATTACTTACTGTCCTCAAATTAGCATTTTATAATTTGCGAATATATTTCTTATTTTTTGCTGTTTAAGGAATTTTTATTGAAGCTAGAATTTTATAACCCAGATTATTTTTCCTTGCTCAGTCATCACTTCTGCTCCTTAAAACAGAACTGATGTCCCAAGCTATTCTACAGTAAAGAATTACTAAATTAAAGAAAGGAATGTTTTAAATTTTTGTACTTTGCTGAAAATTCTTTTCCTGGGGTCTCTAAAACATTAATTTGTTTTTATATTTTACTACTTATTTTGTATCTTTTGCTGTTTTCAATTGAGTAATCTAGGACTAGCAGTGTTTGCTATACCTGGCATTTGCTTAGTACAAAAGGTTCAAAGTTTCCTTTCTTTTTAAAATTTACTTTATATTTTGCAATTTTTTATAATACTTACATTTTTCAATGTTTAAGATATTTTTCTTCAGTGAAACACAAGTTTCTGTTTGTGGTCTCTGATCAATTTAGACAGTTGGAACGCACTGTTATTATTAAAATATTTGTCTACCAACTTTTGATATTCAAGTGGATTTAAGCCAACCATAAATAAACTTAATAGATTTCAACTTGGTGGGACATGTGCCATATGGAATCTATTCACTAATAAATTAAGACATAGTGTTCTCAAAACATCTCACCATGCTTCAAACAGGTCCAAATCATAGTTTCAATATTTTACTCTCATAGGTCTACTTTGAATCATGTATATTTTCCCGTGGTGCCTAATAGAGGTTCTGTAATGTATTGTTTTACAGTGTACTTGGTAAAACCAGATAATTTTAGAATCCTTATAATGCAGAATAGTTTGAATTTTACTAGCTTAATGTATTCAGAAATTTTTGTAGCTTATTGTTTGTTGTGTTGCAATGAAAACTAGTTTTATACAAACGGCCTCAGATGATCCTTGATTTTGGAACATCCTTTTGCACCATTCTAATGAAAACATGTTTTGTGACAGATGCAGATACAATTTGCAAAACTGTATTTGATTGCATAATTTATATTAGAAGCTGGGTATGAGCATCACCCATAATGGGAGAAAAAATTTAAATAATGTAATGGCTCCTTATCAACCTTTGATTAGTTAACCATAAGCATACAAAGGATTAAATATTTATGCCTTTATCTTCTGTTACCATGTAAAAGTTAATCCAGCGGAAATTAGAAAACTAAACTGCACATGTCATATTTCTTTCCAAGCTTGATTGTACACATATTTGATCTTGATAATATGAATCTGCATTTGAGATTTTCCTAATATATTTATTCTCCCATGCAGTGTTGTTTCACATTACGTGATATAAGTTGATTTTGAAATATACTAGTAATGTACAGTTGCAATAGGGGCAAACTCTACTTTTCATCTTCGTTAATTTTAGTTTTATTAAATAATTTTTTATTTATGTGTGTGAGCACATGTGATGAAAATGTGGAGGTTGGAGGACAACTTGTGTGAATTGCTTTTCTCTTTCTATCATGTACGTTATAGAAAACAAGCTCAGGTGGGCAGAACTGGCAGCAAACATCTTTTCCTCTGAGTCATCTACTAGCCCTATCTTCATTCTTTTATAACAATTACCTGTGGATATATCAATCTAATGAATTCACTGCTGGCATGCTATAAATGCCAGGAGACCTAATAGTTTCTTCTGGTATCTAAGGGCACCCATATCCTTACAGAGCCAGCACACAGGCTCATGCTTATTCATACTAGTTAATAAGACTTGGTGATCCCTAAGTTGAGCATAGTTCTTCATCATCTAACTGGCTTATCCTTTAATAATTAATGTTTCTGAATCAAAATGCTTTTCTTGCTTCCTAAAAGTTTTCCACTTCTGTTGGCATTTCTTCTGGGAGGCTATACTGATTTGAAGAGTCACTCCAGTTTACATTCAGGTTATAGAATGTTTGACACATGGTCTTTAATTTTAACTCAATCTCAGCAACTACTCTTATTCTACTTAGCAGGGGAATGACATTTGGTGATGCACAAAGTAACAAGTAACTAAGTACTTTCAATCAAGATAAAATTTTTTCTTTAGTGAAGGCAGTATTCAAATGAGGTAGTTCTCATCCCAGCCCATGTTTACACACCAACACCTGATTATGCAGAAGCTAATCATGCACATGAATAGTTTTTTTTTTCAGGATGTGAACTACAATTCATATATGTGTTTGTGTTTATATTTACTTTATATTTCTCAGTTGAAAATGCATCAAAAAAGTGTATCCATTGTAGAGGAAATGAGTTCATTACCTCTTTCCTATTTCATAACCTTATACGTGTTTGCTTGTATACATGTTTATCCATGCTTGTGGCATAGATGTGTGGAAGCCAGAGATCTAGGATGGATGTTTTTCCTCCATAAGTCTCTACTTTTTGAGACGGGGTATCTTACTAAACTTGGGATTTATTTGTCAAGAATTTCGTTATGCCCTTGGGGATTCTCCTGCCTCAATAGCTCTTATTTTGTGGTTGCTGTTATGCACTGCTGTGCCTAGCTTTTTATGGAAGTAGTGGATATCCAAAAATGCAAGGGTGGTATAGCAAAGCCTTTAGTGATTAAGTTATCTCCCTAGCTCTGATTCCTTTTTTAAAAATATTTCATGCTTTTCATTAAAATGATTTCAAACTTTAAAATGAAGAATTGATTTTCAAAATGACTTTATATTAAAGTTTGCATTATGACCTTAAGAAGGAAATACACTGCAATTAGACTTAAGAATATTTAGTAAATATTAAATTTCCAGTAAAACAAGATGTTTTTAATGATCTTTTCACTCATTGACTGTAGTAAAAAGTAGCTGTCTAGAGGAAATATTGTTAAATTGATTCTATTAATGATGGTTAAAAAAATGACACAAACTTTTAACATATGTGACCTTCCTTTTATGTTGGTTCCTGATTACATACTCGCATGTCTAGGGGATGGTCCATACATGCTCTTGTAGAAAACCTAACAAATATTTATTTTTTTCATATTTATTAGATTAAAAACATCACTCCTTTCTTCACCCCTCAATGCAGATATACTTACATACTCTCTATAAAATTTGTAAATAATATTAAATACACTTCATATTTCAGTGAGTAGAATGTTCATTTTATATTACAAGGAATGAATGATATATTAAAGGTATTTTTTAACTCAAATTGCTATTGATTGGGTATTATATTTGGATGGAAGTAGAGTATGGAGGAAAGATCCATAAGAGCAACCAGGAATGTTGAGAGAAATTTGTGAAATAGATTTATCTTCTACAAGGAAGTAAAAATGTATAGAATCTTGTCTTATATAAGGCATAAATGAATTTCTCTCTAACACCAAATCTATTTATATTTCCATGGATGAGGTATTTGAATTATTATCTTATATTAATATCACACTGTGTAGTTACTTCACAGTGAATGGAATTGAATGGAATTAACGACCCAGAACTATTTACAACCTGAAAATACTGAGAACATTATAAAAAATATTTGGGATTCTATGGAAGAGCACTCAGGAAACTTTGAAAATTCTTTTACAACATCCATAAAATAAGCCAGTTACATAACTTCGGGTTTTATAAAATGCTGAAATGCTGTCTCAATATTAATATTGTATAATTTTATAAAAATTATTAGTTTTATGCTATGTATGAGTATATGTTTATATGTATATAAATGTACAATGGGTGTTCTTTGTGTCCAAAGTGATAGAAGAGGGCATTAGAAGCTCTAGAATTGGAGGTATGCTGATTGTAGGCTGCCTTGTGGGTACTGAGAATTGAACTCTAGTCTTCTGAAAGAGAAACTCCTGCTCTGCATTATTGAGCTACACTAGTCCTCTTCATTTTCTTGAAAAATATCAAGGTCTGCTTATAATAGGGATACATGCATACCCACGTTAACTATCATATCATCAATACTGTAATTATAACCCATCCATGTTCATGATGGAACCATTCAAGACAATCAATTTACAGAATCAGCCCAGGTGCTCATCTGCTAACAAATGGGTTTTAAAATATTGTTATATAAACACAATGAGGAAGAAAGATAGTGTCATGTCATTTTCAAGAAATGTATGGAACTGTAGATCATTCATGTTAAACAAAGCAAGCCAGTCTCAGAAATACAGTGTGTCTTTTTACCTATACATGAAAACAAGGCTGAAAGAAGACATAGAAATATCAGAGGCCTATGAGGAAAGAAACCTGGGACTGGGTAAGGACCATTACTAGGCAGCTGATATGGTCAAGATATGTTATATGCCTATGTCATCGTACTCTAATGAAATATATAATTATGACAGAATTAATAAATCCTATCAAAATAAGCCACCACATGACTCATTAGAGCCACATTAAGCAGAAACAAAATATGGCTCAAAGAAGGGATGCAAGATATTTTGAAGTGTCTGTGAGAGCCAAATGGCTAGCTTTGCCTCGTTTTGTTTATGTAAGTAATTTCCATTCCTGAATAGTGAGACCTCTGAAATGCTGCCAAGAAGGAACTTTCCCTCTAATGGAGCACCTCACTGAATGAGCTGTCACCTTTTCTTCTGCTTGAGTTCATTGCTCAGTAAATGTTATCTGGAGGTTAATATATAATCACCGATGCTCTTTTTGAATAGCTTTTTGTTCAAAATTTTAAACATTTTTTTTGTCTAGAATATTTTACAATTCTACTCCGAGGAAACTGAACATTATAACATGTATAATTTTCTTGATTTTAAAATATCAGGGTTTAAAAAAGAATAAGTACACACAATCTTGGAACAACTGGATGGATTGATAGTATAAAACATTATGAGCTAACCAGTACCCCGGAGCTCTTGACTCTAGCTGCATATATATCAAAAGATGGCCTAGTCGGCCATCACTGGAAAGAGAGGCCCATTGGACTTGCAAACTTTATATGCCCCAGTACAGGGGAATACCAGGGCCAAAAAGGGGGAGTGGGTGGGCAGGGGAGTGGGGGTGGGTGGATATGGGGGACTTTTGGTATAGCATTGGAAATGTAAATGAGTTAAATACCTAATAAAAAATGGAAAAAAAAAAACTTTATCTTTTATCTATTTCTATTCCACTCTATATCTACACTTTGGAATAAGTATTAAAAATAATGTTTGTATGTAAATGAGTTAAATACCTAATAAAAAATGGAAAAAAATAATATAAATAAATCTTGTAAAAATAAAAAGAAAAATAATGTTTGTAAATATTGTTATCAGGAAAATATAAGTAAATACACATCCACAAAATATACACAGACATACTCATGTATACAATTGGTCACACATACACAAACATGCATACACATGCACAAATATGCACAACTTTATGCTACAATTTTAAATTGAGTTTCACTCCTGTCATTATATTGCATTCACTAATCTTCACACTAATGCCACAGCCATTAGCAAAGTAGGCATTTGTCTTAAAATGTATTTTTTCTTTATTTTATTCAGTTTTATTTTCAAAGTAAATAAGCTGAAGTGAAAATCAAACTGTGCTTTCCAGTGAAAATCAAACTGAGATTAAGGCCTAGACACTGCTGATTATCCTTATGTAATAGAATCTTTTAAAAAAATGAACTTCCATGAAGCTAAAAGCAACAAAATTAGTTCAGATTCTTGCAAAAAAAAAATCTTGCTCATATGAAGTCTTGGGAGAATGAGGTTTTCAAAGAGGGATCATTTTGTGTCTTAAATAATCACACAATCCAAAATACACCCTGAACCAAAATATCTCAGATGACTAAGAGCTATATGATGATGCAACCTACTTAATTTGCATGTAATTTTTCATCTAATCAAATGTTTAAATGAATCTAATTTTTCTGCACTTCTTTGATTTCCACCTCACCTACACTCGCATGCTGCTATGAGTGAGTGTGTAATCTCCTAGCTCTCCTCTGCTGCTGTCTAGCCTTTTACTCCTTAATGCTCTGGAAACTGTTGTTATCTTCTGTGATCCCCCTTACCTACTCACTCTGAGGCTTAGGAGTCTCCAACAACCACCTTCTTAGTTCTCTTTCCTTTCAAAGTCTCATCTCTATTTTAAATCATTTCAGTCTATTCAACAAGAGGGCCTTAGCACTTTGGCTCTATGTAACTCTGTTACCTCTGTTTATGCCAGTCTCTCTATCATATTGTATACCTAATTCTTCTGAGTAATTTCTGAGATGTTATCTGCAAACCTCAGCTCATGCTCACATAGTCCATATTCCTCATACTACAACTGCAATTGCAAGTTGATATTCATTGTAAGAACTATAAAACTGGCCTTCCAGTCCCTGCCAGCACCAGGGTAGCTTGGGCGCAGTCTACAGACACCCGCAGGCTACCCACAAGACCCTCCACAGGATCTCAAGACCTCTGGTGAACACAGCTGCTGCTCCAACCCAATCGCATGGGACCTGAGACTGCATTAATTAGGAAAGCAGAAAACCCAGCCTGATCAGGGGCACACGTCCCTTCCGGTCCACGCCAGCACCGAGGTACCTTGGGTGCAGAGTCTGCAGACACCATCAAGGTACACACAGGACCTTCCACGGGTTCCTAAGACCTCTATGAGTGGATCACAACTTCTGCCAGGAGGCAGGTTTGAACACCAGATATCTGGGCATCTTCCCTGCAAGAGGAGAGGTTGCCTGCAGAGAGTACTCTGAACACTGACACTTAGGAGAGATCTAGTCTCCCAGGTCAGCTGATAGAGGCTAATGTAAACACCTGAGGAACAAGATCTAACCAGAGACAACTATAACAACTAACTCCAGAGATTACCAGATGGTGAAAGGCAAATTTAAGAATCTTACTAACAGAAACCAAGACCACTCACAATCATCAGAACGCAGCACTCCCACCCTACCCAGTCCTGGGCACCCCAACACACCCGAAAAGATAGTCCCTGATTTAAAAGCATATCTCATGATGATTGTAGAGGACATCAAGAAGGACTTAAATAACACACTTAAAGAAATACAGGAGAACAGTGCTAAACAGGTAGAAGACCTTAAAGAGGAAGCAAAAAATCCCGTAACAAAACAGGTGATGGAATTGAATAAAACCATCCAAGACCTAAAAGGGGAAGTAGACACAATAAAATAAAATCACAAAGTGAGGCAACACTGGAGATAGAAACCCTAGGAAAGAAATCTGGAACCACAGATGCAAGCATCAGCAACAGAATACAAGAGATGGAAGAGAGAATCTCAGGTGCAGAAGATTCCATAGAGAACATCAGTACAACAATCAAAGAAAATACAAAATGCAAAAAGATCCTAAGTCAAAACAACCAGGAAATAAAGGACACGATGAGAAGACCAAACCTACTAATAATAGGAGTAGATGAGAATGAAGATTTTCAACTTAAAGGGCCAGCAAATATCTTCAACAAAATTATAGAAGAAAATTTCCCAAACCTAAAAAAAGACATGCCCATGAACATACAAGAAGCCTACAGAACTCCAAATAGACTGGACCAGAAAAGAAATTCCTCCCGACACATAATAATCAGAACAACAAATGCACTAAATAAGATAGAATACTAAAAGCAGTAAGGGAAAAAGGTCAAGTAACATATAAAAGCAGGCCTATCAGAGTTACACAAGACTTTTCACCAGAGACATAAGAACACAAATGCCAGCCCAGGCTACTATACCCAGCGAAACTCACAATTACCATAGATGGAGAAACCAAAGAATTCCACCAAAAAAAAAAAAATCACACATTATCTTTCCATGAATCCAGCCCTTCAAAGGATAATAACAGAAAAAAAACAATAAAAGGACGGAAACCATGCCCTAGAAAAAGCACCAAAGTAATCTGTCAACAAACCAAAAAGAAGACAGCCACAAGAACAGAATGCCAACTCTAAAAACAAAAATAATAGGAAGCAACAATTACTTTTCCTTAATATCTCTTAATATCAATTGACTCAATTCCCCAATAAAAAGACATTATAAAAACAAACTCAAAGAAAAAACCACATGATCATCTCATTAGATGCAGAGAAAGCATTTGAAAAAATCCAACACCCATCATGATAAAAGCCTTAGAAAGATCAGGAATTCAAGGCCCATACCTAAACATGATAAAAGCAATCTACAGCAAACCAGTAGCCAACATCAAAGTAAATGGTGAGAAGCTGGAAGTAATCCCACTAAAATCAGGAACTAGACAAAGCTGCCCACTTTCTCCCTACCTATTCAACATTGTACTTGAAGTATTAGCCAGAGCAATTCGACAACAAAAGGAGATCAAGGGGATACAAATTGGAAAGGAGGAAGTCAAATTATCACTTTTTGCAGACGATATGATAGTATATATAAGTGACCCTAAAAATTCCACAAGAGAACTCCTAAACCTGATAAACAGCTTCGGTGAAGTAGCTGGATATAAAATTAACTCAAACAAGTCAATGGCCTTTCTCTACACAAAGAATAAACAGGCTGAGAAAGAAATTAGGGAAACAACACCCTTCTCAATAGTCACAAATAATATAAAATATCTTGGCGTGACTCTAACTAAGGAAGTGAAAGATCTGTATGATAAAAACTTCAAGTCTCTAAAGAAAGAAATTAAAGAAGATCTCAGAAGATGGAAAGATCTCCCATGCTCATGGATTGGCAGGATCAACATTGTAAAAATGGCTATCTTGCCAAAACAATCTACAGATTCAATGCAATCCCCATCAAAATTCCAACTCAATTCTTCAACGAATTAGAAGGAGCAATTTGCAAATTCATCTGGAATAACAAAAAACCTAGGATAGCAAAAAGTCTTCTCAAGGATAAAAGAACCTCTGGTGGAATCACCATGCCTAACCTAAAGCTTTACTACAGAGCAATTGTGGTAAAAACTGCATGGTACTGGTATAGAGACAGACAAGTAGACCAATGGAATAGAATTGAAGACCCAGAAATGAACCCACACACCTATGGTCACTTGATCTTCGACAAGGGAGCTAAAACCATCCAGTGGAAGAAAGACAGCATTTTCAACAATTGGTGCTGGCACAACTGGTTGTTATCATGTAGAAGAATGTGAATCGATCCATACTTATCTCCTTGTACTAAGGTCAAATCTAAATGGATCAAAGAACTTCACTTAAAACCAGAGACACTGAAATTTATAGAGGAGAAAGTGGAGAAAAGCCTTGAAGATATGGGCACAGGGGAAAAATTCCTGAACAGAACAGCAATGGCTTGTGCTGTAAGATCGAGAATTGACAAATGGGACCTAATGAAACTCCAAAGTTTCTGCAAGGCAAAAGACACTGTCAATAAGACAAAAAGACCACCAACAGATTGGGAAAGGATCTTTACCTATCCTAAATCAGATAGCGGACTAATATCCAACATATATAAAGAACTCAAGAAGGTGGACTTCAGAAAATCAAATAACCCCATTAAAAAATGGAGCTCAGAACTGAACAAAGAATTCTCACCTGAGGAATACGGAATGGCAGAGAAGCACCTGAAAAAATGTTCAACATCCTTAATCATCAGGGAAATGCAAATCAAAACAACCCTGAGATTCCACCTCACACCAGTCAGAATGGCTAAGATCAAAAATTCAGGTGACAGCAGATGCTGGCGAGGATGTGGAGAAAGAGGAACACTCCTCCATTGTTGGTGGGATTGCAGGCTTGTACAACCACTCTGGAAATCCATCTGGCGGTTCCCCAGAAAATTGGACATAGTACTACAGGAGGATCCAGCAATACCTCTCCTGGGCATATATCCAGAAGATGCCCCAAATGGTAAGAAGGACACATGCTCCACTATGTTCATAGCAGCCTTATTTATAATAGCCAAAAGCTGGAAAGCACCCAGATGCCCCTCCACAGAGGAATGGATACAGAAAATGTGGTACATCTACACAATGGAGTACTACTCAGCTATTAAAAAGAATGAATTTATGAAATTCCTAGCCAAATGGATGGACCTGGAGGGCATCATCCTGAGTGAGGTAACACATTCACAAAGGAACTCACACAATATGTACTCACTGATAAGTGGCTATTAGCCCAAAACCTAGGATACCCAAGATATAAGATACAATTTGCTAAACACATGAAACTCAAGAAAAATAAGACTGAAGTGTGGACACTATGCCCCTCCTTAGAAGTGGGAACAAAACACCCTTGGAAGGAGTTACAGAGACAAAGTTTGGAGCTGAGATGAAAGGATGGACCATGTAGAGACTGCCATATCCAGGGATCCACCCCATAATCAGCATCCAAACGCTGACACCATTGCATACATTAGCAAGATTTTTTCGAAAGGACCCAGATGTAGCTGTCTCTTGTGAGACTATGCCGGGGCCTAGCAAACACAGAAGTGGATGCTCACAGTTAGCTAATGGATGGATCACAGGGCTCCCAATGGAGGGGCTAGAGAAAGTACCCAAGGAGCTAAAGGGATCTGCAACTCTATAGGTGGAACAACATTATGAACTAACCAGTACCCCGGAGCTCTTGACTCTAGCTGCATATGTATCAAAAGATGGCCTAGTCGGCCATCACTGGAAAGAGAGGCCCATTGGACACGCAAACTTTATATGCCCCAATACAGGGGAACGCCAGGGCCAAAAAGGGGGAGTACGCAGGTAGGGGAGTGGGGGTGGGTGGTATGGGGGCTTTTGGTATAGCATTGGAAATGTAAATGAGCTAAATACCTAATAAAAAATGGAAAAAAAAGAATTAATTTTTGAAATTCCTAGCCAAATGTTTGGTCCTGGAGGGCATTATCCTGAGTGAGGTAACCTAATCACAAAAGAACTCAAATGATATGTACTCACTGATAAGTTGATATTAGCCCAGAAACTTAGAATACCCCAGATATAAGTTACAATTTGCAAAACACATGAAACTCAAGAAGAAAGAAGACCAAAGGTGAACACTTTACCCCTTCTTAGAATTGGGAACAAAACACCCATGGAAGGAGTTACAGAGACAAAGTTTGGAGCTAAGACAAAAGGATGGACCATCTAGAGACTGCCATATCCAGGGATCTATCTGATAATCAGCCTCCAAACGCTGACACCATTGCATACACTAGCAAGATTTTGCTAAAAGGACCTTGATATAGCTGTCCCTTGTGAGAATATGCTGGGGCCTAGCAAACACAGAAGTGGATGCTCACAGTCAGCTATTGAATGGATCACAGGGCCCCCAATGGAGGAGCTAGAGAAAGTACCCAAGGAGCTAAAGGGATCTGCAACCCTATAGGTGGAACAACATTATGAACTAACCAGTACCGTGGAGCTCTTGCCTCTAGCTGCATATGTATCAAAAGATGGCCTAGTCGGCATCACTGGAAAGAGAGGCCCATTGGACATGCAAACTTTATATGCCCCAGTACAGGGGAACGCCAGGGCCAAAAAGTGGGAGTGGGTGGGTAGGGCAGTGGGGGGGGGTAGTGTGTGGGGGACGTTTGGGATAGCATTGGAAATGTAAATGAGGAAAATACCTAAAACAAACAAACAAACAAACAAATAAATAAAATAAATATTTTAAAAAATTTAAAAAAGTTTCCAAGCTACAGTTTTCTGATAAAGAGTTGCTTTGCTCTTAAAGAAAGAAAGAAAGAAAGAAAGAAAGAAAGAAAGAAAAGAAAAGAAAGAAAGAAAGAATATAAAACTGAATCCTTACAGATAATTCAAAAACAGCAATTTCCCTTATCTTCTCTCATGGCATGCTTGCTTCTTTTCCTCATCACTTTTACCCTGAGACTACATTATGTTCAATTCATAGGTTATTTTTTACAACATGTATGTATGTATATATGTATGTATGCATATATGTATGTATGTATGTATGTATGTATCTATATCATCTATCTATCTATCTATCTATCTATCTATCTATCCTCTATCTATTGTCTATCTACATTTGGGAAAGCATTCTAATTATAAATTTTAATCCTTAGGTCAAAAAAGTCTAAAATTTCTCATTTTTATTCAAACAGTATTAAAGTTTTGCACACTCATAATTGCATTTACAAACCCACATACAGAACACAATGATATTCTTTTGTTAGTTCCATTTATTCCCTCTTAGAGCATATGGAACCTCTGAGATGCAAGGTCCTTCTGCCTATGCAATACTGACCCTTCCACATAAACAGTCCTCCATCAAATTCATGCAATATGATCATGCAATTTTTTATTAATTAATTATTATACAACATCAGAAGTAGTATCAGGAATTGGGATCAAACCATAGTATAGATCCCAAGTTGGGTCAGTCACTGATTGGTCATTCTTTCAGTTTTTGATTCATTTTTATTCCTGCATTTCTTTTAGACAGATACACTTTTGGGTCAAAAGCTATGTAGGTGGTGTCCCCATTCTTCCACTGGGTATCCTGTCTGATTACTGGAGCTGGTCTCCATATACCCACTCTTAAGCATTTTGGCTAAAGTCAACCACACTGAGCCCTGGGAGCCTCCCCTACCCAAGGTCTCTGGAACTTCCTAGAGATCTCCACATCTCATCTTCTGGATATGTTCATTCATTTTTCTGGCACTGTAGGTCTCTCTCTTGTCTGTCCCCATACCTGATCTGACCCCTATTTCTTCCTCCCTTCTCCCACCCAGATCTCTCTCTGCCTTTGCCTTCTATGACTATTTTGCTCTCCCTTCTAGGTGGGATTTAAGCACCCTAGAATTCCTTTCTTATTGCAGTAAATCTCCAATCCAAATACAAGATAAGCTGTGCGCCTAGATTGAGCAGATCTACCACTATACTACCATCTTCCCCATATAAGAGACCCCTTATAACTTGTGGTTTCTCCAGGCCAGGCGCTTCTGCTCTACTTCCTTCCCCTTCTTCCCCTTCTTCCCCTTCTTCCCCTTCTTCCCCTTATTCTCTCTCTCTCTCTCTCTCTCTCTCTCTCTCTCTCTCTCTCTCTCTCTCTCTCTCTCTCTCTCTCCCTCTCTCTCTCTCTTTCTCTCTCTCTCTCTTCAAATCCTTCAGCTTCACCTTCCCCTTTTCTCCACCCAATCACCTGCTCTAGCCTTTTATAAATTAAGGTGAGAAGAAGGTTTACAGGAAATCACCTGAGTGTTGACTCATTCCTTGTTCACAACCCCTCACACGAGAACAGAATTAACATCAAATACAATTAGCTCCATGGCTATCCACACCAATTTCTTGTTTAATTTCTTTGAGTCTGTGGGGCATATCAAGGATATTCTGTGCTTTTTTGATAATATCCACTTTAAGTGAGTATATACCATGCATGTCCTTTTGGGTCTAGGTTACCTGACTCAGGATGATGTTTTCTATTTTGATTGTTTTTGCCTGCAAAATTCATGATGTCTGTGTTTTTAAAGCTGAGTAGTATTCCATTGTGGAAATGAATCATGTTTTCTGTATCCATTCTTCTCTTGAGGGACATCTGGGTTTTTTCTAGTATCTGGATATTATGAAAAAGGTTATGATGTACATAATAATGTAGAGAACATGTATTTTTGGAATGGCAGAACATATTTGGGTATATGCCCAGGAATGGTAAAGGTGGAACTTGAGGTAGAACTATTTCCAGATTTTTTTGAGAAAACCCCAGATTGATTTCCAGAGGGGATGTATAAATTTGCAGTCCCACCAGGAATAAAGGAATGTTCCCATTTCCCCACATCCTTGCCAGTATGTGCTGTCACATGAGTTTTTGATCATAGACACTCTGATTGGTGCAAAGTGATTTGTATTTGTATTGCTCTGATGACTAATGATGTTATTCATTTTTAAGTGTTTCTTGGACAATTGGGATTCCTCTATTGAGATATTTCTGTTTACCTTTGTACCCCATTTTTAAAGTTGGGTTTTTTTGGTTTTGTTTTTGCAGTATAACTTATTGAGTTCTTTATATATTCTGTATATTAGCACTCTATCAGATGTAAGGTTAGTGAAGATTTTTGCCTAACTTGTAGGCTGCCATTTTGTCCTATTGACAGTGTCCACACAGTTTTTTATCATCATTTCTCTATAGAAGAGCTTCAGGTAAGTAATGGTGATACCTCCAGAAGGCCTTTATTTAGAATTGTTTTGGTTATCCTTGGTCTTTGGGGTTTTTATATGAAGTTGACAATAGCTTTTTTAAGGTTTATAAAAATTTGTGTTGAAGTTTTATTGGAAATTGCATTGAATCTGTGGGTTGCTTTTGGTAAGATTGCCATTTTCATTGCTAAATCTACCAATCCATAAGCATGGGAGGTCTTCCCATCTACTGCATCTTCTTCGATTTATTTCTTCAGGGACTTGAACTTCCTGTCATAGTGGTCTTTCACTTGCTTCTCTCTTAGTCTATGAATCATTTGCATAAAGGAGGTCAAGTGATATCTTTGGGCTAATTTTATATCCAGCGATTTTCCTGAAGTTGTTTCTCAGTTGTAGGAGTTCTCTGCCAGAATTTTTGGTGTCGATTAAGTATACTATCATATCATCAACAAAAGTTTTAGCTTGACTTCTTTCCAATTTGTATTCCATTGATCTCCTTTTTTATGTCTTACTGCTCCAGCTAGAACTCAAAGTACTATATTGAGTAGATAAGGAACAAGTGGGCAGTCTTGTCTTGTCCATGATTTAGTAAGAGTTTTCCTCTTCAAATTTTTCTCCATTTAATTTAATGTTGACTAATGCCTTGCTGTATATTGCTTTTATTATGTTAAGGTATGTGCTTTGAATTCCTGATTTCTCCATGACTTTTAACTTGAAGGGGTTTTGCATTTTGTCAAAGGCTTTTACAGCATTTACTAAAATGATCATGTGACTTTTTTCTTTGAGTTTGTTTATATAGTGAATTATGTTGATGAAATTTCATATGTTGAACTAACACTGCATCTCTGGGATGAAGCCTAGTTCATCATGGTGGATAATGCTTTTGATGTATTCTTCAATTTTGTTTGCAAGAATTTGATTATTTTTGCTTAGAGTTTCATATACAAAACTGGTCTGAAATTCTTTTTCTTTGTTCATTCTTTTGGTTTAAGTATCAGGGTAACTGTGGCCTCATAGAATGAATTAAGTAATGTTCCTTCTGTTTCTATTTTGTGGAATACTTTGAGGAGTATTAGTATTATCTCTTCTTTGAAAGTCTGGTATAATTCTTCACTAAAACTATCCGTACCTGGGATTTGTTTTGTGGTTGGGAGGTTTTTCAATACTGCTTCTATTTCTTTAGGGGTCATTGGACTATTTAGGTAGTTTATCTAATATTGATTTAACTTTTGTACATGGTATCTCAAAGCACCAACACTTGGTTTTGTTGATTCTTTGTATTTCTTTCTTTGTCACATATTGGTTGATTTCAACCCTGAGTTTGACTATTTACTGCCTCCTCTTGGGTCTGTTTGCTTTGATTTGTTCCAGAGTTTTCAGATGTGATATAAAGTTGCTAGTATGAGATCTCTCCAATATCTTTATGAAGGCACTTAGTGTGATAAATTTTCCTCTTAACACTGGTTTCATTGTGTCCCGTAAGTTTAAGCAGATTTTACCTTCATTTTCATTGAATTTTAGAAAATCTTTAATTTCTTTTTTTATTTATTCCCTGACCAATTCATCATTGAGTAGAAAGTTGTTCTGTTTCCATGAATACATGGGCTTTCTGTTATTTCTGTTGTTGTTGAAGTCCAGCCATAATCCCTGGTGGTCTGCTGGAATGCAAGCGGTTATTTCAATCTTCTTGTATCTGTTGATGCTTGTTTTGTGTCCATTTTGAAGAAGTTTCTGTGAGGTACTGAGAGTAAGGCATATTATTTTGTTGGGGGGGGGGGTGTGTGAAATTTTCTGTAGATATTTGCTAAATCAATTTGGTTCAAAACATCTGTTAATTTCAGAAGTTTAGTCTATTTAGTCTCTGTTTCTATCACCTGCCCATTTGTAAAGTGGAGTGTTGCAGTCTCTCACTATTATTTTGTGGGTTTCTCTTAAAATGTGAGTTCCCTTGCATTAGGGACATATATGTTGAGACTTCCTCATGTATATATTTTCTTTGATGACTATGAAGTGTCCTTTCCCATCTCTTTTGATTACTTTTGGTTCAAAGTCTATTTTATTAGATATTAGGATGGCTACTCCAGCTTGTTTCTTTGGACTATTTGCCTATAAAACCTTTTCGTAGCGCTTTACTTGGAGTTAGTGTCTATCTTTGTTGCTGGGTTTCTTGTATGTATCAGAATGATAGATTCTCTTCATGTAGCCAGTCTGTTAGTTTGTGTTATTTTATTTGTAAGGTGAGTCTATTGATGTTGAGAAATATTAATTAACAATGGTTGTTACTTCTTGTTTTTGTTTTTGAAGGTGGACTATATGTGTTTGTGTGCTGGGTGATATTCTTCTCTTGGCTTTGTTGTGAGATGATAAAATTCTTGTGTTTTCTTGGGTGTAGTTACCCTCCTTGTATTAGAATTTTCCTTCTAGTATCCTCTGTAGAACTGGATTAGTAGATAGATATTTTTTAAATTTGGTTTGTCATGGAATATCTTGGTTTCTCCATCTATGGTGACTGAGAGTTTTGCTGGTTGTAGTATTCTGGGTAGGCATCTGTGGTCTCTTAGGGACTGGAAAACATCAGTCCAGGACATTCTGGCTTTTAGAGTCTTTGTTGAGAAGTCAGACATAATTCTCACAGGACTTCCCTTTTATGTTACTTGCCCCTTTTCCCTTCAGCTTTTAATATTCTTTCTTCTATACATTTAGTGTTTTGATCATCATATGGCAGGAAGAGTTTCTTTTCCGGTTCAATCTATTTGGTGTTTTGTATGTTCCTTATATATTTATGGCCTTCTCTTTCTTCGTGTTAGGAAAGTTTTCTCTTATCATTTTCTTGAAGAGATTTTCTAGCCCTATGAACTAGGAATCTTCTCCTTGTTCTTTTCCTATTATTCACAGGTTTGGTCTTTTCATTGTGTTCTGAATTTTTTGGAAGTTTTGGGTTAGGAACTTTTTACACTTGATATTTTCTTTGACCAATGTATCAATTTCTTCTATAGTATTTTCTATGTCTGAGATTCTCTCTTTTGTCTCTTCTATTGAGTTGGTAATGCTTGTATGTGTAATTCCTGTTCTCTTTTCTAGGTTTTCCATCTCAGGAGTTGCCTGTATTTATATTTTCTTTATTGTTTCTATTTCAGCTTTGTTAACTTCACCTCCTTGGTTGTATTTTCCTGTTTTTCTTTAAGATATCTCTTTCTTCTTTTAGGGTTTCTGTCTGTTTGATGTGTTTCCCTGTATTTCCTCCAGGGAATTTAGTATTAATTCATCTTTAAAGGATTCTATTATTTTCATGAGATAGGATTTAAGGTCAAAATATTACTCTTGAGGTGAGTTAGGATATCCAGAGCTTGCTGAAATAGGAAAGGTAGGTTCTGTTGGTGCCATATTGCATTGGTTTTTGTGGTTTATATTCTTGTGTGTGCCTTTCACCATTTTGTTATTTCTGATGTCAGCTGGCCTGGGTTTCCCTGATTGGAGCAAGCCTCACAGGTGGCAGGTGGAGTCCCAGGTTAGAGAAAGCCTCCTGAGAGGCAGTCAGAATTGTTTTTATGTTTTGAGCAAGAATCACCCTCCCCTTGTGTGTGTCCCTGGCTAGAGCAGTCCTCCTGGAAGACAGGCAGGGCTGTGGGGCTGGGGTGGGGGCTGAGCAGTCCATTCTGTTACAAGTACAATGTAGGTATGGACTGCTAGTCATCCAATTTTAAACAGTGTCATTATTTAAGGATATCAGTGTGATTGATACTGCCTATACAGAATTAGAAAGAATTTGTCTTTTATTTATTTTATCTTATACACATGTTGGAGTTTGGAGCTTTTTCAAATTTTCAAACACAAATACATCTTCAAAATACCATAGAAAATACCACTGTACAGGGAGTCAAACAACTGAGAAGAGTAGATAGTTCTTTATTAGTTTCATACTGCTGCTAAAAGCAATTAGCACAAATCTGCTGAGAAGGTATTAGTATTCGGCAATGGTTGAGAGTGTTTTCTTTAAGGCTATGGGTCATGGTAGGGGGACCATTTTCCAGAGAAGTCTACACATCTAAGAGTATATGTACAGCAAAAATTGGACATAATGAGAGTATAACAACAACGAAAAAGAGGAAACAATGTTTGCTGGATCAGAAAGACAGTTTTACCTGTGAGAAATTTGAGAAGGAAGATAAATATGGCCAAAATATATTGTACAAAATTCTCAAAGAAAAAAAGAAAATAAATGATTAGAAAAAAAAATCATATCAAAATATGTGCAAGGTAAGTCTGAGGGGCATCAGCAAACACAAAAAATATAAAAAAAAAAAAAGAAAGGAAACAGTCCTCAATTTTTGGAAAGCTTTATTACTCGAAATACTTCACCTTGAGGCCCCATTCTTCTACTGAGATGGTCCTGTGTTTAGCAATTTCACAAACACTTTCACTTTTAAAGTAGAATTGCAGCAATAGAGAAGGTCACAGCTGAAAACCACCTTCAATATTTCCTGGACTAACCTCACTTTCCATGAACTAAATTGCTGATCACATTTTTCAAAAATTTAATAAATGTTGTGCAGTTACTTGTTGTCGAAGGTAGAATTTAACCTAAAATGTCCTGATTTAAAGTTCATTATTCTCCCATATTCACCTTCCAAGGTTCTAGTAGAAAAACATAATATTTCCTTTCCTTAGGAAATACAGTTTTTTTTCTATTATAAAAGATTTCTCTGCCCCCTTTCTTTCCAGTTGTGTTGTAGAACAGCCATCTTTCTTCTTGTACAGGGTGGCTACTGTTAGGCTTAGACTCAATTACATGGTGCAATCTTGATATTTTGTAACTTATCTTCTGTAAATCTAGCATTCTAGGTTCTGGAACATACTCAAACATTTATAATACTGACTTTGATTCTCAGAAGAAAAGGTGTTATAAGACCTTTACATAGAAATGGTAAATTTTCTTGTGTTGCATATGGAAAGACAAACTCAGGAGAAGTGTACGCTAAGTTAGAGCTAAGGGTACTGGGGCTCTCCATTTTGTGTTTCTACTTATGGGATTTATGATTTTCTAAGTATCTCAGGATCTTGACATTAGTCTTTTCACTTGAGAAATAATGGTACCATTTTTCTTGACTCATGGGTCAGTATGAAAATAAAATATAATAGTAAATGAAAAAGTCCTTTAAAAATGTTTATATCTAACATTATCATAAATTGACTTATTGTTTGTTTCTGTGATTAAGATGTATCTTGGAGCTTTGCCCATGGCAGGCAAGTGATCTATTATTGAGTTGAACTCAGGCCATTCACACCCAATGAATGGCAAAAAAGACAAGCATAATGGAATTCTTTCTTCTTTTTTTTAATGACACTGTCTATTATAGATATATGTCTCCTAGCTTTTAACTGTTGAATATGCATGCCCAGGTGAAGTAAACATAAGTAACAACCGGGACACTAGAAATGTGCCCATGTAGATTGAAAAGAAAAGTACATTTGAGGGAGGAAGGCAGTTGAACAAAATCAAAGGGGAGTAGTGGTGGCAAAAGGGGTAAAATATGGAAGAGAAGAGCAGGTGATAGGAAGATGTGGGCGTGGAAAGGGAGTCAATCAAAATGAAGTATTGATGGAAGCTCATATGAAAATCTGTTACTGTGTAAGCTAATTTAAAAATAATTAGAAATAATTGTTGCATAAATGCTAATAGGGATTTTAGAGAAAAACAAGAGATCAGTGGAAACATGAATTGCAATAATTTTAAAATCAAAACAAAGAGCAAAGCAAGAATGCAAACAAGAGACAAAATGATGTTTTTCAACTGTTCTAGGTTCTGGTCAACCTACCATTTCCAATGTTTGACTTTTAATTAGGGTTTAAATATGGCATGGCATATTGGTTATCCAAATCTGTTTTTGCCATTCATAAAGAGAATGGAGTTCATTAATTAGACAATTTGCAAAAATATATATATATATAATAGTCTAGAAATCAGAACTACATTTAAAACAAAGTGAGTGAAATAGAAAGTGTGAAGACTATAATGCTATGGGACAAATCTACACTAATTATGAACTCATAGAGCTCCCAGGAGGCTTAGTTACCTCTCACAGAGCCAGAAATGGAGAGTTGGCTAATGTCTTTCTCCCATGAAAAGAATCATCTTCTGTCACTTTGTGGTATGAGTTTTTGGTATTTTAAAACTATTAACCACAGGAGGACTTGACATTTCACACAAACCTCTCCTTCTGAAAATGAGGTGTGGTTTAGTTGAACTTTTCCCTTTTACTTTTGGGTGTATTTTGTAAACTTTCTAGAGAGGTAGAAATAAATTTCTTGGTGTAAAAAAATCTGAATTACTGCTTGGTTTTAAAAATAAACAGAACTTAGAGAATACTTACATATGAAGAGTGACATTTTCATATTCTACAATGGGAAGTTAATAAAAAATATAATAAAAATCCCTGTGTCACAATGCAATTTATTATTTAAAGTTATGTTCTAAAACACATGAGTACATGGCTGTGATGGTTAGATTTCTCATCTTAACACATTCTGGAATCATGTAGGCAGAATGTCACAGTGAGAGATTATCTACTCTGCATTGGCTTGTGATCTTGTCTGTAGGGACTTACCTTTTTAACTGATGTGGGAAGATTCTGCCTGCCTTTCCCTCCTCAGAGAACTCTAGAGTGCATAAGAGGAGAGACAGCAAGGTGAGTCCTAAGCACTTAAGGAAGCACACACTTGTTTTTCTCTGCTCTTGACTGTGGTGTGATCTGATTAGATGTTCTAAATTCCTTCTGCCTTGACTTCCTTGCAATCGTCACTGGAACATGTAATTTTGAGCTAAAATAAAGCTTTTCTCCCCTAAGTCACCTTTTCTCAGAAATGAAACTAGGACAATGGCTAATAAGCTAAAAGAGCAAAAATATGTTCTGGTATGAAATAGAGAATGAACTAAAAGGAAGAAAGAACATAAGTTCTCATTAGAGCCTTATGTGATGGTTAGATATTTTAAATTACATTCACGTATATCTAAAATAGTGCCAAAAATTAGTAGACAGATCTTTGCACATTGTTTAAACATAACATTTCATATTTTCCAATTCTTAATAATTGCATAGAATCTAATTAAATATCATATTCAGTATATCATAAATACTATCTACATCTCTACATTATAAATAATTAAAATGCTTTATCCTGGTTGAAGAATGAGAACAATGTTAGAGAAATCTAGGCTAAGAACCAAGAGAATGTTTGATTGTCCTTCACTGATTCTACATTGTACCGTACTACATTAGTCCAAGCAGAACACTGGATGCAGAGGCAGTAACCAGGACAATGTATTCACTTAGTACAATTCAGCTACCAGTGCCAAAGATTGATTAAAATGGCTGTAGAATCTCTGAGTTAGTGATGGCTTTTGATTGCAGGGACTTGCCACCAGCTGTACCCTGAGTGTGAAGACCAGTGGCCAGCTCTGCAGGAGCTCTAACCCACTGATGAGTATGCTACTAGAATCTCAGCACTTCCTTCATTTCCCCACCTCAGCAGCTAGAAGTTGGCAGAATGTGGATGTGATATCCAACTGTTAATATACATGACATGAAGCATTTGCTGAAAATTATTTGGTATCCTAGGGCTCCACTTTCACATCATATTAAAGGGAATAAGAAATAATTCCTTTGTATTTGAATTTGATACATGAAGGTCACATTTCAACAGCTAATTTTAGTTGAGAAATACCAAATATATGAAAAATAGTAAAGAAGCAGGAAAATTAAGCAAAGGTTAAGACAGTAATCTTTAAGTGTTAACTAGCCCTATAAAGAAGTAAGTAGAGAAGAGAGGTGAACAGCCACACAAGGTTTTTGAAAGTAAGAGAGTTTCCATACAATATTTTCACTACATTTCCTAAAGTAGAGAAATAAGGGTTTATCATTACACTCCGCTGGTGGAGATGATATTGGGAAAACTAACTGGAGAAAGGAAAATAACAAGGGAAGCATCAGCACTGGGAGAAAAATACAATGTTTTAATATCAGAAGCCAAATAATTCATCCTGTAAAAGAGCTGATGAATGTCTGTATTGTTTTTGTCTATAGCAAGTCTTCATAGTATTCTACATGTTCATAAGGCAGAGCACTCATTTAGACTTTAATACTTAAATTAAATGATATGAATAGTTGGCCGAAGACTTGCCTATTTTGTGAAAGTTTAATTTCTAGGGTAGTGATGCAATCTGTCAACTTTCTGCCCTATTAAACATCATGACATCCTTTCATGGAAATGTAAACATACTGAACCATCGAGAAAACAAGTTCATGTACAGTCAACTTTGTGAGAACAATAACTTCAAGCTCACATTGTTTTTCTCACTATAAATTATATAGCATTTGGATAAATATTAAGCTAGAAAATTTTGTGGGTGGGAACAGGGAGTACGGAAGGGAGGGAAAACTGTCATCAGGATGTAAGGTACAAAAGAAGAATAAATTTAAAAACAATTTTTCTTTTTGAATATATAAAAACAGAAAAAACTGCTCATGATTAATCTTTAACATAGTTTCCAAATTTAAAAATACTATGTTTGCCTAATAATGCTATACAATTTTAACCATACACAGTTTAAAATATACAAGCTCTTGAGAAAATATGATTTATAAGTATTTTTGCTTGTTTACAGACACACACACACACACACACACACACACACACACACACATAGGCGTGCGCACCATGTAGTGTTCTCTATTTAAAGCCATATCCTGCATCAAGGAAGAAGTTCCTGTACTTTTGGTGTAACTCCTTACAGTTAATGTCCTATTGACACATTGCAATGTTAATCTTTAATGTAGCAAATCAAGTCCATCTGTTTTGACAAGATGCTTCACAAACATTCACTGAACACTTTCCCTCTAATACTGGAGTATCTTACAGTAAAAATTAACACCCAAGCTAATTTATTTTCATATATCTCTTATTGTACTGATATATTAATTTATTTCACTACTGTTAATATACCCCTTGTGTGACATAATTACTCAGTTTTATGTATGTGTATTGAGAAATTTAAGGGGCTGGCCACTGGGAAATTGAGCACACTTTAATGATGGGCAACACAAATTTGTTTGCTATATTTTTTATCTTTTGGGAGGAGGTTATAAGTGAGGGAGAATAGAGTAGGAGATATAAAAAATAAATGAGATTGGGATACATTGTATGGAATTTCCTACATATTAATAAAAATATAGTTTTTGGGGAAAAGAACAAAAATTAAAAATTCTCATGTGCTACATACATCAGCATACTTGTTCCTGTTTTCTATCTATCCCTTTCTCCCTCTCTTACAAACACATGCATACACACACACACACACACATATACACACACACTACAAAAAAATTATACTGCACGTTAAATTTTTCAAGATTCAGCTATACCACTTGCAGATATAGGCTCAAAGAACTATACATACTACCAAAGACACACTTACTTAAATCAGTGCTGTTTTATTCCTAATAACCAAAAACTGGAAACATCCTAGATGTCTATCAACTAATAAATTAATAGTGAAAATGTGTTGCACTTACATGATGGAATATTATTCAGCTGTTAATAAATTGAATCATAAAATATGAGCATAAATAAATGGAACTCTTACAGAAAAAAAGCCTTCCTGAGTTGTACTGGCTAGTTTTGTGTCACCTTGACACAGCTGGAGTTATCACAGAGAAAGGAACTTCAGTTGAGGAAATGCCTACATGAGATCCAACTGTAAGGCATTTTCTCAATTAGTGATCAAGGGGGAAAGGCCCTTGTGGGTGGAACCATCTCAGGGCTGGTAGTCTTGGTTCTATAAGAAAGCAGGCTGAGCAAGCCAGGGGAGGCAAGCCAGTAAAGAACATCCCTCCATGGCCTCTGCATCAGCTCCTGCTTCCTGACCTGCTTGAGTTCCAGTCCTGGCTTCCTTGGTGATGAACAGCAGTATGGAAGTGTAAGCCGAATAAACCCTTTCCTCCCCAACTTGCTTCTTGGTCATGATGTTTGTGCAGGAATAGAAACCCTGACTAAGACAAATTGGTACCAGCAGAGTGGGGTATTCCTGTGACAACCTGACCATGTTTTAAGGAGGACTGTGGAAGGACTTTGGAACTTTGGGCTTAAAGATCCATCCGTTGTTAAGAGCTCTGTCTGGTGTTGTGTAGGAGATTGGAAGATAATGTTGAGAACACTGCAGAAGATGGAGGTCTGGTTTGTGAAATTTCAGAGGGAAAATTAAAGACTCTTTTCAGCACCATTGCTGTTTTGAATGTGAAGATTCTGTAGTTCTGGTTAGCTGGGGCTGAAGAATCAGCTGTGATTAACAAGATACCAGAACTACTAAAGCAAAAACTTTGCATTGCTGGGACTATTGATGCTGGTTAGCTGGAGCTAAGAAATTAGTGGTGATTAAGAAGAGACCAGCATCATTGAGGTGACATCTTCTGTGAAGTGTTTTCTGAAAGCACAAAGAGGCTGTGTTCCAGAGATAGCCAAGGTTGTACTCCTCCTGCAGCAGGACTTGGTAATATGTAAGGGTCACCCAGGTGGTACTGGTTTTGAAGGCATGAAGGGGTCACGCAGAGCAGCTGAGGCTCGGCACTGTGAGAGGGCATGGAAGGCCACTGGTGAAGGTGCAGCCTCAGTTGCAATTGAAGGCCCAGGACTGAAGGGGCCATGCAGTGTTTTGGAAATACCAGTACCATGAGATGACCACCAAGAGCAGCAGCAGCAGTGGAGTACAGACATCTGGAGCATAGAGGATGATGTGTGTGCTACAAAGGGCATGGCTGGAGAAGTGACCCAAGCCCTCGGAGGAGCCCAGAAGATCGTGAGTTGGATCCCAGACATTGGACGGTTGGAGATTGATTTTTGCTTTTGATTGTGACTGTGCCCTGATATTTTCCCTCTTGAAGAAAGAAACTGTTTTAGTGGAGCCCACAGTTAAGAGACTTTTAATTGTAAAAAGACTTTGAATTTTAAAAGAGATGGATATTTTAAAGATTGAAATTTTAAGAATATGTAAAGACTGTGGGACTTTTAAAGTTATTTAGAATGGGGTTGAATAAGATTGTAAGGGTTGAGGCTTACTAGTGATGTTTTTGTGTGTCAAGTTGACAAGGGGTCAATTGTACTGGCTAGTTTTGTGTCAACTTGACACAGCTGGAGTTATCACAGAGAAAGGAGCTTCAGTTGAGGAAATGCCTACATGAGATCCAACTGTAAGGCATTTTCTCAATTAGTGATCAAGGGGGGAAAGGCCCTTGTGGGTAGAACCATCTCAGGGCTGGTAGTCTTGGTTCTATAAGAAAGCAGGCTGAGCAAGCCAGGGGAGGCAAGCCAGTAAAGAACATCCCTCCATGGCCTCTGCATCAGCTCCTGCTTCCTGACCTGCTTGAGTTCCAGTCCTGGCTTCCTTGGTGATGAACAGCAGTATGGAAGCGTAAGCCGAATAAACCCTTTCCTCCCCAACTTGCTTCTTGGTCATGATGTTTGTGCAGGAATAGAAACCCTGACTAAGACACTGAGTGAAGAACTCAAACTCAAAAACACAAATGCTATATAATTATTTTATTTGTAGACATTAGATTTTTAAGCCTTCAGCATGTATGCTATATTTTCTATAACTACAGAAATCATGTAAAAGGCTGTAGAGGGAAAAAGACTCTCCCATGGAAGAAGAAATAGAATATATTGTTATGGAACAGACCAGGGAAGTACAGTGGAACTGGAGTGGGTGATTTAATGGGAAGAGAGGATGGAAGAGATGGGTAACAGAGAGAGTACAGGAAGATATAGACAACAGTAAGGGTCACATGAAAGCCTACTACTGTAGAAGCTTTCTAAAATATATACATATGTGAAAAAGATTGCCTTAGTTTGGTTTTATTGCTCTGAAGACATACCATGATCCTGCCAACCCTGATAGAAGAAAAGATTTATTTGGAGCTGGCTTACAGTTCAGAAGTTTAGTCTGTTATCATCATGGCAGGAAGCATGGTGACCTGAAGCATGATATTGTGCTGGAGACGTAATCAAACATTCTACACCTGAAAGGAGAAAAGAATGACACTGGGTCTAGCCTGAGCATCAGAATCCTCAAAGTCCACTTCCTAATAGTGCCTATGAGCCTATGGGTCCATTTTCATTCAAACCACCACAGCAGTCTAAAAGTGTCACCAAATAATGGGAGAGACAAAGTTCTGAAAATGTATTTTGTGGAGGATGGGGGTGGTCTTTTGTACCCTTTGCTCCTAAATTACCTCAGGGCATTTTGGTTCTCTGTTCTAGACTGCTTTAGTTCCCAAATAAAGACACAGAGACTTGGCATTTTTACTAACAGGCTGCATGCAATAAGTTGGGCAGGTTCTAAACTATTCTAACCCAACTAGGATGCCAATGCACAGCCATATGGCCCTTTACCTATAATCAGAGTCTTATCTGACTCACTCTGGTATATGTGTGTTGCCATGGCTGCTCTTTCATCACTACTTCATGATGAATCATCCTGTTTTTTTCTATGTGGTTTCTCTACACCTTCTTGTCCCATGGTCCTTGTCTACTCCTCCACTTCTTGTGTCTCTTTCTCTATCTGAGCTATTTCTGGAACCCTCTGACTAGCTTTGGAAGTCCCATCCTATTCTGTTATGCTGAGCTAGTTGGTTGATCAGCTTTTTATTAACGAACCAGAAGGATGGAAAATTATTTTTACATAGCATTAAGACTGGAGATGCTTGACCATGCCAATGTCCATATTGCAACCCGATATCTGGGCATAGTAATCAGCATCTGAATGCATAGTATACAAAACACACCCCCCCAATCAAGTCTCAGACAGACAATTTTTTGACATGATATGAAAGTTCCAGTTCTATGAATGACCTACATCTTGTAGAAATGTTGGAAAAATAGACCCTATGAAAATGTCCAAACATCACTGGCCAAATCTATTGGTTGTTCTTTACAACCTGATGGTAAGGCCCTATTGCTAATGACAACACATAAATATACCTCTGAACACAGAGAAGTAGAAGCTTTCCGTGTTCATGGTTCTTCAAGGTACTCTGTGTGCTCCAGGAGGAGAAAGACAATCATCAATCCAGCTACATGCTGTAAGATATGCTGGGGTAATAGTGGCAAAAGTTTTGTGGGAATAACTAACCCATATCTGATGGTATTTGAAGTCTACTCCATGTGATAGAGCCCATGCCTGACATTGTTCAGGTGGATAAGGACCTGAGACTGGTTAGGTCATTGGCCTAGGGGAAAAATATTATTGTTATGCTAAAGAAACATAGAAATAAAATGACTTGTAATGGCATTCTGCTATACCTGTAGATCAGTGCATTGGTCAGTTATCACCAGATTAGCTTCTTCTTACAGGAAATGGGAATTAACAGAGACTCACAGCTAGACAATGTACAAAGAATAAGAGACTTCAAAACATTAAGTCCTAAATAGTATAGCTTCATCAGAACCTTGCCCTTGGGGGATCAGATATCTATGTTGAAGAGGAGGAAGAATGACTGGAAGAGGTAGAGTTGATGGATCACTTTTAGATGTGTCTTTCAGATACATCAGTACTGATACACATATGACCTTACATACACAATAGCAGTACACACAGGGCTTGCATGATTTCAATCCAGACATTGTCTCAGCACTTAGAAGGGGAAGTGGCAATGATCTATCACCACTAACCAAGAGGCTATCTTCAATTGATACTCACTGGCAAAGGAAAATTAGTTTTCTTCAATGGAGTTGCACTGGTGATCTTAACAATATTTCCAGGCCAGCTCCAAACTCAGGAGTAGTTGGTTCAAACAACATAATCTCCATGATGTTGCAGATTTTTGTCACATTTTGTTCTGTTTGAGCATTATTTTTTCATATTGGTCTTTTACTTGTGTATTTTGGTCTTTATTTTTGTGTTTCTTTGGGGTTTGTGAGTGTGTATTTTTTGTTTGTTTATTTGTTTTTAAAGAGAAAAGGCAGTGAGTTGTGTGGGGGGAAATATGGGAAGGATCTGGGAGGAATTGGGAAAGAGAAACAGCATTATAAGAATATATTGTTAAGAATATATTGTATGGAGTCCCTTCCAGTCTGTGCCAGCTCCAGGTCACTTTGGGCGCAGAGTCGGAGGACACCCTGAAGGTCCCCAGGACTCTCCACAGGATCTTAGGACCTCTGGTGAGTGGAACACAAATTCTGTTCCAATACAATCTTGCCGGACCTGAGACAGCATTAATTAGAGAAGCAGAAAACCCAGCCTGACTAGGGTCACAAGTCCCTTTAGGTCGGCGCCAGCACTGGGTCACCTTGGGCACGGAGTCATCATACACCTCCAAGGTCCCTAGAGGAGTCTCCAAGCAATCTTAGGACCTCTGGTGAGTGGAACACAAGTTCTTCCAGGAGGCAGGTTCGAACACCAGATACCTGGGTAAATTCCCTGCAAGAGGAGAGCTTCCCTGCAGAGAGTGCACTAACCACTGAAACTCAGGAGAGATCTAGTCTCCCAGGTCTGCTGATAGAGGCTAACATGATCACCTGAGGAACAAGCTCTAACCAGAGACAACTATAACAACTAACTCCAGAGATTACTAGATGGCAAAAGGCAAATTTAAGAATCTTACTAACAGAAACCAAGAACACTCACCATCATCAGAATGCAGCACTCCCACCCCACCCAGTCCTGGGCACCCCAAAACACCTGAAAAGATAGTCCCTGATTTAAAAGCATATCTCATGATGATGGTAGACGACATCAAGAAAGACTTTAATAACCTACTTAAAGAAATACAGGAGAACACTGCTAAACAGCTAGAAGACCTTAAAGAGCAAGCACAAAAATCCCTTAAAAAATTGCTGGAAAACACAACCAAACAAGTGATGGAATCGAATAAAACCATCCAAGACCTAAAAAGGGAAGTAGACACAATAAAGAAAACCCAAAGTGAGGCAACGCTGGAGATAGAAAACCTAGGAAAGAAATCTGAAACCATAGATGCAAGCATCAGCAACAGAATACAAGAGATGGAAGAGAGAATCTCAGGTGCAGAAGATTCCATAGAGAACAACGGTACAACAATCAAAGATAATACAAAATGCAAAAAGATCCTAAGTCAAAACAACCAGGAAATAAAGGACACGATGAGAAGACCAAACCTACTAATAATAGGAGTAGATGAGAATGAAGATTTTCAACTTAAAGGGCCAGCAAATATCTTCAACAAAATTATAGAAGAAAATTTCCCAAACCTAAAAAACGACATACCCATGAACATACAAGAAGCCTACAGAACTCCAAATAGACTGGACCAGAAAAGAAATTCCTCCCGACACATAATAATCAGAACAACAAATGCACTAAATAAAGATAGAATATTAAAGGCAGTAAGGGAAAAAGATCAAGTAACATATAAAGACAGGCCTATCAGAATTACACAAGACTTTTCACCAGAGACTAAGAAAGCCAGAAGACCTTGGACAGATTTTATACAGACCTTAAGAGAACACAAATGCCAGCTCAGGCTACAATACCCAGTGAAACTCACAATTACCATAGATGGAGAAACCAAAGAATTCCACAATAAAACCAAATTCACACATTATCTTTCCATAAATCCAGCCCTTCAAAGGATAATAACAGAAAAAAAAAAAAGGACGGAAATCACGCCCTAGAAAAAGCAAGAAAGTAATCCCTCAACAAACCAAAAAGAAGACAGCCACAAGAACAGAATGCCAACTCTAAAAACAAAAATAATAGGAAGCAACAATTACTTTTACTTAATATCTCTTAATATCAATTGACTCAATTCCCCAATAAAAAGACATAGACTAACAGATTGGGTACAAAAACAGGACCCAACATTCAGCTGCTTACAGGAAACCCATCTCAGGGAAAAAGACAGACACTACCTCAGAGTGAAAGGCTGGAAAACAATTTTCCAAGCAAATGGTCTGAAGAAACAAGCTGGAGTAGCCATTCTAATATCTAATAAAATCAACTTCCAACACAAAGTTATCAAAAAAGACAAGGAGGGACACTTCATACTCATCAAAGGTAAAATCCTCCAAGAGGAACTCTCAATTCTGAATATCTATGCTCCAAATGCAACGGCAGCCACATTCATTAAAGACACTTTAGTAAAGCTCAAAGCACATATTGTACCTCACACAACAATAGTGGAAGACTTCAACACACCACTTTCATCAATGGACAGATCATGGAAACAGAAACTAAACAGGGACACAGTGAAACTAACAGAAGTGATGAAACAAATGGACTTAACAGATATCTACAGAACATTTTATCCTAAAACAAAAGGATATACCTTCTTCTTAGCACCTCATGGTACCTTCTCCAAAACTGACCATATAATTGGTCACAAAACAGACCTCAACAGATACAAAAATATTGAAATTCTCCCATGCATCCTATCAGACCACCATGGACTAAGGCTGATCTTCAATAACAACAGAAAAAATGGAAAGCCAACATTCACGTGGAAAATGCACAACACTTTTCTCAATGATACCATGGTCAAGGAGGGAATAAAGAATGAAATTAAAGACTTTTTAGAGTTTAATGAAAATAAAGCCACAACATACCCAAACTTATGGGACACTATGAAAGCATTTCTAAGAGGGAAACTCATAGCTCTGAGTGCCTCCAAAAAGAAACTAGAGAGAGCACACACTAGCAGCTAGACAACACACCTAAAAGCTCTAGAAAAAAAGGAAGCAAATTCACCCAAGAGGAGTAAACAGCAGGAAATAATCAAACTTAGGGGCAAAATCAACCAAGTGGAAACAAGAAGAACTATTCAAAGAATCAACCAAACGAGGAGCTGGTTCTTTGAGAAAAATCAACAAGATTGATAAACCGTTAGCCAGACTCACTAGAGGGCACAGGGACAGCATCCTAATTAACAAAATCAGAAATGAAAAGGGGGATATAACAACAGATCCTGAAGAAATCCAAAACACCATCAGATCCTTCTACAACAGGCTATACTCAACAAAACTGGAAAACCTGGAAGAAATGGCCAATTCCTATACAGAACCAGGATCAAGTTAACGATCTAAACAATTCCATATCCCCTAAAGAAATAGAAGCAAGAGTTCTATCAGACCTTCAAAGAAGATTTAATTCCAGTTCTGCACAAACTATTCCACAAAATAGAAGTAGAAGGTACTCTACCTGTCCCGAGCTATTGTTCTCGCCGGCAAGAACACACTTGGACAACGGGATTCTTCTGTAGCAAAAGCTTTATTGCTTCTTCAGGAGGGAAGACCCAGAACCCGGAAAATGGTGCTGCTTATATAGCCCTCATCATGTCGTGTCAGCACCTGATTTGTTGCTTGCCCATCACCTCATTACTACACCCCGAGATGGGCAGTGACTTGGCGTGAATTCACTCTCGCACCTGCGCACAATGCTTGTTTACTAGTTAAGCACAGCGGGAGCCAGCACCATCTTGTAATGGCGATTACTTACAGATCTCCACATCTCCCCCTTTAAATTTTATTTAAAATGAGGCTGGTCTAGGCCTCTGCAGTTATGTCCATCTGCTGTGGCTCCTGTTTTAGGTCGTTCCTCCAATGTCACAGCCTTACCCGTGATAGGGTAACCCTATCGCCAAGGGGCCCGTGTCTTAGGTTGGTCTGTGCATGAGGAAAGTTGTCCGTCTTTGGATACCGCAGTACTGTGTGACAGTAACTGCTAAATGACCTAGGGCGAATTCTACAAAAGAGGCCAGCCAAAAAATTAATTAGTGGGGAAATCATGGTCACCCTATCGCGTGCAAGAGGAAACCTCAGCAATGTGCAAGGGCTGATCAATGATCGTTGAGTCTCTCTCATCCCAGTGCAATGGATCCACAAATCCGTAGCAGAGAACTCAGATGTCGACTAATTCTTGAGCATAGATAGCCAAATTTCAGGGGAGGCCCCTTGCTCTATGGCAGCAAGTGCTTGAGCTATCACAACCTTGTCACGTTTTTGTTGGGCTCTGAGCTTGCAGACCAACCAGAGCATGAACACAAGCCCACAGCAGATGGCAGCACCAAATAAAACTACCCCCACCCATTCCTTAAAATAAGAAAATGCAGATGAAATCTAGGAGGAGAGGCCCTCTGTCAATGACAGGTCCACTCTCGTCAAGTTGATCCTTAAAACTGCCGCCCTCAGGGCCTCTAGAGTCTTATCGAATCTTTTGGACCAATTTCCTGCAAGATACAAGGAAAGTTGTCTAGACAGATTAGCTGCAAGTGTAAATTTTTCATATTGAACACTGGTAATACACAGAGCCCCCATTTTTCTTTCACAACCCAACTGGGCCAACTGGTATAGGACACCTATCTGTTCCTCAACCAGATCAAGGCACTGATTCAAAATCATCAGCCCTCCTTTCAACTGGGCACTAGCAGAAGTTTGGACATTGATGGCATCAGTCAATTCGACTGAAAGCTGATTTAATTTAGTGCCTGTTTGGACCGTACCAGCTATTTCGAACCCTGCAGCTGTAGCAGCAGCTGCACTGGCTGAAATTGCTATGATCACGGCAGCAGTAATGCCAAAATCTCCTTTTTGTCGAAACAGGGATAAGGTGGAGGGTGTTTCCACTGGAATAGGGATCCAATGTGGGATCCGGGCCACCATGGTGCAGGTGTCCTTTGTTGCATCCCAACATTGAGAAATCCAACAGGAATCATTTACACAGTTTTCAAATGAACCATTAGATAAAATAGACAAGAAAGGAGGATAGACACATACTGGAGTTGATATATAGCTGGTTTGATTAATTTTTGTCTTATTTAAACCAAAGATCTCTTCAGTATGAATTATATGTTTTTTTGTTGGTCCGTATGCCCCAATCAGGGTGTAATTGGAGAGACCAGTGTAAATGGACTTTCCTACGGCACCTCCTTTTAAGAAAACAAGGGTATTAAGATCTGTACAGCTTCCATTAATCCCACAAAGTAGCCATTTGTGGTTAGGGCTCAATCTGCAGTCCTGCAAGAAGAGGCCCATTCTTTTTTTTTTTTTTTTTCCATTTTTTATTAGGTATTTCGCTTTCTTATTACAAACTCTTCCTCAGGCCCAAACAACATATTGGGGGAGAAGGTAAAATATTTATGCTCATCAATCCATCTGGCTACAGACGACTGACAGTCTGTCCATGGAGGCAACTCCCCTTCATCCTCTCCACCACAATAGGGTACAATTCTGGGTTGGCGAGGATGCTCCGACTCATTCTAATTGGGAGACAGGAATGTTCCGTTTAGCCAGACTGTCGATTGCCACCAAAACCATGTAACATGAATAATACTATTATTTCCTTTTTCTCGGGTTTGGGTGAGATTTACAGTCTCACTATCCTTAAATGATCCCAACATATGGATACTGAGCTGAATACAATCCCCCTTTTGCGATAATTGAAAACATAAGGAACCCTGTTCTTGGAGGGAGCAATTTTCTCCTAACAGGACCCGTAAAGGGTCAAATGGCAAATATGGTAAATCCAGTTTTTTTATTAGTAGTAAAGAATTTTGGAAAAACTATAGCATCATGGCGAACTGGCATTGGTTTAGGGAATGCCGAAAGAACGGCCCATCTCTGTTCGCCCATTATACTAGGAACCTGAGACAAGTTCAGCATTGTCAGAATCAGAAGCAATCCTCGGGAGGTCAGCATCTTCCACACCATCCTTAATTAATATCTTGCGGGTGAGTCGTTCCGGTTGGGTTGTCTTCACTCTCCGGAAAAACACAGACAGCTTCCCTGGATCTTATTAAAATAGGATCAGGGCCTTTCCACAGACCAGTTAAGACATTTTTCCATTTCACCATTTCTTTTGGTCTATCAGGGTCTGAGCTATGTTGATCAGCTGCAGAGCGACCTTGCTCGTCAAGATTCAAAAAATTAAGTGTAAAGAGTGTCATGGAGACAGCTACTCTTGGCACTGAGGGAAGAGTCTCATCAACTCCCCCTTTCTGTTTTATAAAATAAGACTTGAGTGTACGGTGGGCACGTTCCACAATGCCTTGTCTTTGAGGATTATAAGGAAGGCCAGTCAGGTGAGTGACATCCATTTGATGACAAAATTGCTGAAATTTAACAGAGGTATATGCTGGTCCATTATCAGTTTTAAGGATTGTGGGCTTGCCCCAAGCACTCCAAGCTTCTAAACAGTGCTGTATAACATGAGAGGCTTTTTTCACCTGTTAAAGGTGTAGCAAACATTACACCAGAGCAGGTGTCAATGGAAACATGTAAATATTGATTTCTTCCAAAGGACAAAACATGAGTGACATCCATTTGCTAGACCTGTAATGGCCTGATGCCTCGGGGGTTTACCCCTACATGAGGAGTAGGCAAAAATTGACAACAGTTTTGACATTGGGTGACAATGTCACGAGCTTCTTTCCTGGTTAAAGTGAAACAGCGGCACAAAGTCTCAGCCATCACGTGGAAGCATTTATGAAACTCCCTTGCAGCCTCTGCCTGCGAGGACAGAGCAGCAGCCACGATTCTAGTGGCTTTGTCTGCCAAGTCATTTCCATGAGACATGGAGCCAGGAAGGCCAGAATGAGCCCTGACATGAGTAATATATATAAGATGTCTTCTATGTAACAGGGCAGACTGAATTTGCTGAAAAATGTGGGCAAGCTTGCTATAGGGTCTAATCAAACGAGCAACTCCAAGTGTATTAACTGCATTAGTAACATATAAGGAGTCAGATACAATATTAAGCGGTCCCGGAAAAGTTTCAAGGACCTCCAGTACTACCAAACACTCTACAACCTGGGGTGATGTCTCATTATATTGTTTGGATGTTACTTGGCCATTTACAACATATGCACCTATGCCAGAATTGGATCCATCTGTATACACCACTACCCCATCCGCAAGTGGATGTTTGGCTGTCGTTACTGGAAACACTATGGCTTGGCTTAAGGCAAACTGTAAAATTGGGTGTTTTGGATAGTGATTATCAATTTGTCCTGAATAAGAGGTAACCAAGAGTGCCCAATCATTAGTTGTTGGTTGGGTTTGAACTTGAGCAGAGGTATAAGGCACAATTAGGATATGAGGTTCTTTCCCAAAATGAGTAATGGCTGCTTTTATTCCCCAAAGTGCAAGTTGAGCAACTGCATTAGGATACCACTCAATGATTTTTGCAGGGGAAGCATTAGGGTGGACCCACAATAAGGGTCCATTTTGCCACAAGACTGCTGTTGGTAACTGTGCAGTTTTTAATACGCACAGTTCAAATGACTTCGACTCGTCAATGCGTTGTAATTGAGCATCTTGTAAGGCCTTTTCTACAGTTTGTAAAGCTTGACATGCAGCTGGGGTAAGTGCTCTGTGGGAGGAGATGTGGGTATCTCCCTCTAATATATCAAATAAGGGCTTTAATTCTGCTGATGAAATTTTTAAAAATGGTCTTAGTCAATTAATATCTCCCAGCAATTTTTGGAAATCATTCAAGGTATGTAGTTGATCTTTGCGAATCTCTAATTTTTGAGGAACAATTTTGTCAGGATAAATGAGTGATCCTAGGAAGGTTCCCACTCGAGCAACTTGCACCTTTTCGGTGGCCACCTGCAATCCCCATTGCCCTAATGTTTTTATTAATATAGGGTATGCATTTTGCAATAACTGTGAATTTTTATGGCAAATCAAAATATCATCCATGTAAAGTACCCAAAGTAATGATGGAAAATGATTTTTAACTGACATAAGTGCCAATTGCACATACAGTTGACACATGGTGGGGCTATTTGCCATCCCCTGAGGTAGGACCTTCCATTTGTATCTTTGATTAGGCTCTAAATGATTAATGGCTGGGATGGTAAATGCAAATCTTTGCCTATCTTGAGGGCATAAATGTATAGAGAAAAAACAATCTTTAGTATCTATAATTATAATTTCCCAATTTTGGGGTGGGGCGGAAAGCAATGGTAGCCCTCTCTGAACTGACCCAAATAGGCACATTTGTACATTAATTGCTCTAAGATCATATAATAAGCACCATTTGCCAGATTTTTTCTTAATTACAAAAATAGGTGTATTCCAGGGTGAGGTAGAGGGCTATAAATGACCCAAGCATAGCTGTTCAGAGATCAGTTTTGTGGCTGCTTCTAATTTTTCAGAGGAGAGAGGCCATTGAGGAACCCATACAGCTTCCTCTGTAAGCCATGGTATGGGCGTGGAGCCCTCAATGGCCCCTAGGAAAAACCCAAACCTTGTCTCCCATTGTTACCTTCTTGAGGGATAGGTTCAAGTCTACCCTGCTCTCCTTTCCCTAAACCCCTTCCTTCTTTATAGCCCATTTTCTTCATCATTTGAACAGCTTGTGGCGAGTATTCATTAGTCAAGGTCATTCCCATTGCCTGTAAAATGTCTCTCCCCCCAGAGATTAACTTGGAGTGGTAAGACATAAAGGGTGAATTGTCCCATTTGACCTTCAGGTGCTAGCCAGCTCAAGAAACGGGAGCTAATAGTGGGGCAGGACTGATATCCTAACCCTTGTAAAGAATGTGATGAGTGAGTGACAGGCCAGGCTTTTGGCCACCAGTGGAAAGTGATGATGCTTTTATCTGCTCCTGTATCTAAAATCCCATTAAATTGTTTCCCTTCTATAACTAATTCTAAGGATTGCCTAGAGTCAAAAGGCATAATTAAGTAAGCAGAATCATTTCCAGTAGAACCAATCCCTCTGGCAGCTCAAGGGACGCCAGAGGAGGAAAAACAGCCATGTAGGCTTGGTAAAATTATTAGTTGAGCTATTCTATCCCTTTGTGAAATAGAAAAAACACCCTGAGGGCAGGAACAGAAAACCTGAAGTTCCCCTTCATAATCCTGATCTACAACTCCAGGGTGAACAATAAGGCTTGTAATGTAAGGGAGGCCCGGCCCAGTATTAGGCCGACACTTCCGGGTGGCAGAGGCCCCTTATAGTCAGTAGGAACTGGCTGCACCCCCATTTGGGGCATCAGCATGAATTGGGTGGAGGCACAGAGGTCCAATCCCGCTGAGCCTTCTGTTGCCCTGTGGTCTGTGGGGTCCACCTGTTGCCTGCCGAGATCCCATATGTTTTCGGGCCCTGAGACCTGGGGGCCCTGTACTGGTTTTTTGGAATGCCCTCACTCTCTACTGCTTGAGGGAGTCCTGGCTGCAGGAGCCTGCCTCGAATGTCCTTGACTGAGCGACAATCTCTGGCCCAATGATACCCTTTCCTGCACTTAGTACACAGTCCTGGCGCTCTCCTTTTGACAAGGGCTCTGCAGTCTTTTTTTAAGTGTCCTGGTTTGCCACAATTATAGCAGAGTTTGAGCTCAGCCGTGTCAGGGAGCTTCTGCCCTTGTAGAATGGCGGCTGCCGAACCAGCATTAATGAGCGGCCCTCCAAGCTCACGGCAAACCTTTAACCAGTCCTGCAATCCTTTGCTCTTTATGGGTATAATAGCTGCCCTGCATTCCTGCGTAGCCTGTTCATAGACCAACTGTTCTATTAAAGGCATAGCAGCCTCTGGGTCTCCAAAGATTCTCCCTGCCGCTTCTGTCATTCTAGACACAAAGTCTAAGAATGACTCCTGGGCACCCTGAATGATCGTTGTCAAGTGTCTGCTTGCTTCTCCCTTCCTAGAGAGTGCTTTCCACGCCTTAATGGCGGCAGCTGAGATCTGGGCATACGCTCCCCAATGGTAATTTGTCTGGTTAGCAGCGTGTTGTCCCTGACCCGTAAGCAACTCAAAAGTCCATGTTCTTCCATCCTCTTCAACGGCAGCATTGGCCCTTGCCTGTGCTTGGCAGGAATCATGCCACAAAGCTTTCCATTCTAGATACATTCCCATATTAGGGGCTGCAGCTTTTACAACAGTCATCCAATCCCCAGGAGTCATAGCCAAAGTAGCAAGCCTTTTGACTTGTGCTATAGTAAAATTGGCGCTGACTCCATAGTTACAGACTGACTCAGCAAGCTCTTTAATCTGTATATACTCCACCGGAGCTCAAACGCGTCCCATGCTCATGGATTGGCAGGATCAATATAGTAAAAATGGCTATCTTGCCAAAAGCAATCTACAGATTCAACGCAATCCCCACCAAAATTCCAACTCAATTCTTCAACAAATTAGAAAGGGCAATCTGCAAATTTATCTGGGATAACAAATCCCTAGAAGAGCAAAAACTCTTCTCAAGGACAAAAGAACCTCTGGTGGAATCACCAAGACTGACCTAAAGCTGTACTATAAAGCAATTGTGATAAAAACTGCATGGTACTGGTATAGTGGCAGACAAGTAGATCAATAGAATAGAATTGAAGACCCAGAAATGAACCCACACACCTATGGTCACTTGATCTTTGACAAGAGAGCAAAAACCATCCAGTGGAAAAAAGACAGCATTTTCAACAAATGGTGCTGGCACAACTGGCAGTTATCATGAAGAAGAATCCGAATTGATCCATTCCTATCTCTTTGTACTAAGGTCAAATCTAAGTGTATTAAGGAACTCCACATAAAACCAGAGACAGTGAAACTTTTAGAGGAGAAAGTAGAGAAAAGCCTTGAAGATATGGGTACAGGTAAAATATTCCTGAATAGAACAGCAATGGCTTGTGCTGTAAGATCGAGTTTTGAGAAATAGGACCTCATAAAATTGCAAAGCTTCTGCAAGCAAAAGACACCGTCAATAAGACAAAAAGGCTACCAACAGATTGGGAAAGGATCTTTACCTATCCTAAATCACATAGGGGACTAATAACCAATATATATAAAGAACTCAAGAAGGTGGTCTCCAGAAAATCAAATAACCCCATTAAAATATGGGACTCAGAGCTAAACAAACAATTCTCACCTAAGGAATACCAAATGGCTGAGAAGCACCTGAAAAAATGTTCATTATCTTTAATCATCAGGGGAATGCAAATCAAAACAACCTTGAGATTACACCTCATACCAGTCAGAATGGCTAAGATCAAAAATTAAGGTGACAGCAGATGCTGGCAAAGATGTGAAGAAAGAGAAACAGTCCTCCATTATAGGTGGGATTGCAAGCTTGTACAACCACTCTGGAAATCAGTCTGGCAGTTCCTCAGAAAATTGGACATAGTACTACTGGAGGATCCCGCAATACCTCTCCTGGGCATATATCCAGAAGATGTTCCAACCGGTAAGAAGGACACATGCTCCACTATGTTCATAGCAGCCTTATTTATAATAGCCAGAAGCTGGAAAGAACCCAGATGCCCCTCAACAGAGGAATGGATACAGAAAATGTGGTACATTTACACAATGGAGCACTAATCAGCTATTAAAAAGAATGAATTTATAAAATTCCTAGGTAAATGGATGGACCTGGAGGGCATTATCCTGTGTGAGGTAACCCAATGACAAAAGAACTCACACAACATGTACTCACTGATAAGTGAATATTAGCCAAGAAATTTAGAATACCCAAGATATAATATACAATTTGCTAAACGCATGAAACTCAAGAAGAACGAAGACCAAAGTGTGGACACTTTTTCTCTTCTTAGAATTGGGAACAAAACACCCATGGAAGGAGTTACAGAGACAAAGTCTGGAGCTGAGACAAAAGGATGGACTATCTAGAGACTGCCATATCCGTGAATCCATCCCATAATCAGCTTCCAAACGCTGACACCATTGCATACACTAGCAAGATTTTGCTGAAAGGACCCAGATATAGCTGTCTCTTGTGACATGCTGGGTCCTAGCAAACACAGAATTGGATCCTCACAGTCAGCTATTGGATGGATCACAGGGCCCCCAATGGAGGAGCTAGAGAAAGTAACCAAGGAGATAAAGGGATCTGCAACTCTATAGGTAGAACAACAATATGAACTAACCAGTACCCTCCAGAGCACGTGTCTCTAGCTGCATATGTATCAAAAGTTGGCCTAGTCAGCCATCACTGGAAAGAGAGGCCCATTGGTCATGCAAACTTTATATGCCTCAGTTATAGTGCAACGCCAGGGCCAAGAAGTGGGAGTGGGTGGGTGGGGGAGTTGGTGGGGGGTTGTGTGGGGGACTTTTGGCATAGCATTGTAAATGTAAATGAAATAAATACCTAACCAAAAAAAAAGAATATATATATAGTATGATTATTTTCAATTAAAATAAAAGAGAAATATATTCATAGATTTAGGATATAAATTATTTGCAGAGTATACTAAAACAAGAGAATAAATGGGTCTGACAAATTAAGAGAACATATTGTGAAATAGCCTATTTTCACTTAGTTTTGATGGTAACGAATTACCTTGCAAAAGTCTGAAAAAAAAAAAACCCAAAACCTTTGTTGGAGTATATTTTTTGTATTATCAGCTATACAACAGTTCCATCTAATAGAAGTTTGCTCTGAAATTGGAATCCCTTAGGGACCTGAGTTTATATAATTATGCATAAACAAATGATTTTTTTCCCCTGAGTACAGCATTTGGTGTATTTTAGGGGTTTATGACATTATTTTGAGGCATTTCTTTGTGAGTGACCCATAATCCCCTGATAAAGAACATGTCTTTTAATAAGTTTACTGTGTTTTATTTTATCTATAATATGGGCACCCTTGCCTTTTAGGAGTAAATGGTTATTTTAAATTACTTACTATAAGTGACTAAGTAGTGAATCTGGGATGCAGTCTAAGAATGTGAGCAGGTGGATAACTTTTCCTACTTGATTTGCCTTCAGAATCTAAACAGAAAGTCAAAGTCGAACGCATTTCTGGAAAAGCTTTACGGTTTCCTTTGACAGCCCATACAGAACACAGGAAAGTTGGTTATGCTTAATCCGGAGACTTTTCTCACCTTTACTGTGTGCGCATATCCCTGAAGGATGAGTGGAGCTTTTCTCTGAAGGAAATCATCACTTTAAAAATTATACCTAATATCTATTTTACTCACAACATCAGATTTCAGGAGAGTCTCACTAAGGGGAAGTGATTAAAGAGCCCAAACCTAGCATGAGGAAGCTTTCAGTGTTGCGACACTAATGAACATAACAAATAAAAAACTTTACTTTTCTTGGTATTTGAACTTCATTTCCTACAAATCCTTGCATTCGATTTTTGCAATGTGTATATGATAAAACTCAAATATACAAATGAATTTTCTGGGTTGTGAATCTTAATAAATTTAAATTTGAAGATGTGATGATTTTTTTTTTGATGTTTAAAGCAACATTGTGTTCTAAATGCTAAATTCTGCTGAGTGCTGACTGCAGTTGAAAGAGGCATTTGATCCCCATCTTTCTAGAGTCACAAAACTCCTGGGACAAAATAGGAATAGCTAATTAGATTGCTGCCTCCAGAAAGTTAATTTATTGCAGCTCATACCATGAATATCAGTCTTTCTTTAAGTATTAACAACCAGGGGATTCTCAACAGTAACTCAGTATCAGTCCATTTGCAGATGTCTGGTCATTATTTCTCATTTCTATTCCATTTTAAAGCAATTCATGCTCTCATAAGTCATTTTTACCACTTTGATAATATGTAAAACCATATATCAAGATGTCTAGTTGCTCTTTTGAAGTGGAAGTAAAGTCCTAAAATGTAATTCAATGAAAAAAGATGAGTATTAGCACACTCTAGAACAATTGAATATTCATATGGAAAATAATGGAGTTTCATCAGATCTTTTGTGCCCTATGTCATTATTAATTCAAAATGGATCACTGACCTGTGTCTTAGAAAACTATAATATTTTTGGATGAATAGAAAAGTAAGCCTTTGTGTGGAAGAGATTCTTGCAAGTATCACACTCAGCAGAGTGACAAAAATGAAACTTGGTTCATCTCAACTTATCTTCACCAGTTTAAACCACTGTTATCTGACACAATTGAATTTAGCCATATTTAAGCACAGCACAGTTTTAAACAAAAAAGTTTTCTGATGGCAATTATATCAGTCCTGTGTGCATAAGAAAGTTTAAGACATGTTTTCATTGAAATTCTTTACAACGTACATATAAATTCTTCCATAAATATGTGTTCTGTTGTCTTAGAAACAATGCTTAAGATAAAGATCTAGGGAGAATGACTGATGTAAACATAGTGGCCTGTGGGAGTCAGTATTTGGTGCAATATAGGTAAACATCTTCCTTTGAAATAGATAGGCTTTAATGTTTCACTTTTCCTGGTTTCCCTGGTGCCTCTCTGTGTACACAAGGGCTTTTTACCCTCTACATTTATATTCTTGGGCTAGGCGCTAAGTCACTAGAAATAACAATGCCACCTGGTGCATAAAAGAAAAATACTGAAATTACATTCAACAAAATTAATAACCTCTTCTGTACTGGCTAGTTTTAAGTTCACTAGACACAAGATTGAGGCATCAGAGATGAAGAAGCCACAGTTGAGAAAATGTTTTTATGAGAGCTAGCTGTAAGGCTTTTTTTCTTTTTTTTTTTTTCCAAATCGTGTTCAGTGGAGGAGGGCCCAGCCCATTGTGTATGGTACCAGTCCTGGCTTCTAGAGAAAGGAGGTTAAGCAAGCTGGAGGAAGCAAGACAATAAGTAGCAACCCTCTATGGTTTCTGCATTAGCTACTGCCTCCAGGATCTTGCCCTGTTTGAGTGCCTGCTCTGATTTTCTTCAATGATGAACAATATGGAAGTATAAACCAAACAAACCTTTTATTTTCTAACTTTATTTTTGGTCAAGTATTTCATAAGAGCAATAGAAACCTTAAAACACTTTTCTTTTGGGCTGCAGTTGTAACTCAATGCTGTCTTAATATTTTTGGCCCTAGCTTCAACATTGGTACTGAAAGATAGATGATAGATAGATAGATAGATAGATAGATAGATAGATAGATAGATAGATAGAGGCTGGAAACCTAAGCTAATGCAGGGTTTGGCCAGTGTGCCCATCACAATGACCATTCTAACTGCATCATTGTCAAAGATATAGGCATAATTATGAACTTTTCCTCTTTAAGGTATGATTAAAAGAATGAGACAACAAGCTATATTTGTAGTCAGACAATCACAAATCTGAAAATAAAAAATACAGAGCACAAGGAAAATGTGGAACCTAATTCAATACAGGGGAAAGATTTTAAGATGAATTCAAACACAGGAAACGCACATGGTAAATTAATATATGTACATATATTTAATATTATTAGTTTTGGAAAAATGTATTAAAGTTAAATGATATTCAAGTTAAAATATTTTTTCATTTATTTTTATTATATATGTTCTTTATTTACATTTCAAATGTTATACCTTTTCCTGGTTTTCCCTCTGAAAATGCCCTCTCTCTCCCGCCTCCTGCTCACCAACCCACCCACAAGTTAAAATATTTTTCAAGTAATTAATTACTTTTGTAAAATAAGATTGGCCATGTTATTGTTGATATAAACCAACAAGAAATCTCATATACTTACTTATAACACAAATGTGTAAAATCAGAAAATAAGAATTATTTTTAAAATGGTAGAGCATAATCTTACATGTTGAATCAACTAGTCTAACACTCCATTTATGAGAAATTAAAGCACAAGTTTATTAAAAAAAAAAAACTTTCACAGAAATGTCCAGGCCAGATTTATTTAGACAAATCTATAAACAAGCCAGATGAATACAGATGTCCTAACTTTTATTCTGGTGCTATGATAATCCATACTGATCAAAATCGACTTGTAAACAAAAGGGTTTTCTTGGCCTAGGCTTCCAGTTCACAATCCCTCATGGTAGTTGGTGCAGGAACTTTACACAGGAATCTGCAGATAGGAACAGTGAAGGGATGTTGCTTGCTGGCTCACTCACTGATTTGCCCACCCCTGGCTTTCTTAGACAGCCCATATTCACCCTTCTTGGATGGGGCTGGCCATAGTAGACTGTGTCCTTCCACATCAACCATCAGTCAAGAAATTCCCCAAAGATACTCAGATATAGATACTGATCTATCTGATCGAGAGAACCGTTAAATAAGAGTTCCATCTTCTCTAGTGATTCCAGGCTGTATCAAGTGGACAATAAAAACTAGCCAGGACATCAGGTTAATAAATAAACAAACTGTGGTATAAGTATACAATTGAATATTATTAATAATCAAAGATACCATTAATACACACAATAGTATGGAACAATCAACATAACTTTACATAAATAAGAAATGACACACATTTATACAAAATGAGTACTGTTAAATACTAGAGAAAAGCAAATAATTGTCAGACTGGGAACAGAGGATATGTGCATGTCAGGAAGAGTTTCAGAGCACATACACACAAACTGAGCATGATATGTGTGCTCTTTTTTTAATTGTGTGCTACTGGTTTCATGGTGTAAACATTTGTCAAAACTTATGGAATTGTTTGTTGTAGTAAGTTCTGTTTGTTCTGTTAGCTACACCATAACAAAGCTGTTTACAAAGTCTTGTATCTGGTACCTTAGCAGCTAAGCTCTCTCTTTGGCTCTCTGTCTCACCAGCTATTTCTTATCTTGGCTTATTTCTCCCGTAGTTTAAAAAGTAATGGTTGGATAAAGACTGAGCATCTTGTATGAGAAAGACACTAGAAGTGGGTAACTGACCCCAGCTCTCCTTAATCCCTGACAGTTATAGTTTGCTATACTTAAATATACTCCCTGAACCTCAGCACTGTCAGCCATCCCTCTTCCCCTGAAATTTGTATTTCTCTGTTTTGTTTAGTTCATCAAATGACAGTACAATCTCTTGCCTTAGCTATGCCTGTAGTGAAAGCATACTTTCATTGAAATCATATTGCATCCTATACTAACTAGTTATTCCATTTCCAACTGTGTCTTTAATCCTCTTGCAAATATTCACTCCTGCGTTGTCTCCTGGAACTCAGTGTTCTATGCTGGGTTGTGGAGTCAAATTTTTATATTTTCTTTCCCTTTAAAAAACATTATGCTGTTGTGGAAAAGAGAAAAAAGTGGGGATAATTTATCTCTTTTAATTCTGCAATCCAATTCATATTTCATTTGCTAAAGTTGAATAGGGATGGACAGTGCTCTGTTGAAGAATGACTGGTAAAATTCCTTGTACTAGAAATTGTCTTAGGCTAAAGTATCTGTTCATAGATACTGACATCTTTCTAAAGGTCATTGGCTGTATTCTCTTTAAGGACTTATAGAAAATTTTAAAATAAAAAGGGTAGTAAATTTATGTAAGGGTAGATTCTGTCGCTAACGTCTTGTTCCCTAATTGGATCCTGACTTGTCAATAACAAAGACCTGGGGCCAGTTGCTGAATGGAAGTTCCCAAGAGGAAACAGAAAAAGAAATGCAGAGAAAGAGAGAGAGGCTTTCTCTGCCATGCTTTGGAGACAAGAAGATGGTGCAATCATGTCAGGCCTTGGGGCAGCTCAGGCCTGCGGCCTCTGCTTTGGTCAAATGGCCAAGGAGATTGGCAGGGGCTAGATGATACTAGCCACAAAGTTTAGGGCAGTAGGAGAAACAGAGATAATTAGTAAGGGCATGTCGTTCTAGGCAGGAGATTTCTCTGCCTAGCAACTGTGCCTAGCCAGCAAGTTCTAAAACGAAAAAAGCGGTTTGTATGTCCTTTATCTGCAGATTCTAGCTGGTAATGTAACCCCTCCTGAAGCCAAGGAGTGTAGGAAAGAGAAGCTGGATCAGTACTGGCTGGGCTGATCCTGGAGCTAAGGGAACAAAAGGAAGCTGGGAGTAGGCTGGTAGCATAGCAGATCTCAGTTACAAGCAACAGGTTTAACATAGCGTTACAATGTAATAACATCTGAAATCATTTGTAAAAGGCTCAAACAGTTTTTAAATGCTAGAGTATCCAAATAAATAACAACGAGAAAGCAAATGTTTGAAATTGAGTGATTATAGAAAGGAGAAACTAAGAGTATAGAAATGCATTTTTTTATAAAGATATAGAAAAAATGTATTTTGAAGAATGTTTTAAGGAGGAAAAGATAAAAGATAAAGGTTGCTGAACATAGTATGCTAAGAGTAAAAGAGAAAAATAAGTTCAACAAAGTGAAGTAGAAAATATTATCTCTGTGGAAATATGTATTATAGGGGGTAGTTTTGATGCTTTGCATGGGAATCTTCATGTAAAGGTTGAAGTTCCGTTTCCCCACCTGGTTCTTGATTGGTCAATAAAGATACCAGCAACCAATGGCTGGGCAGAAGAGGTGGGACTTCCAGATTCTGTAGGCAGGCTGGAGGAGGAGGAAGATGAAGGATTCTCCAATCTTCTGAGGGAGAGAGAGAGCCACCAGCCATGTGAGATCTCTAGTGGACTGGCTGCTTCCCCATTTGGGGCTGGGGTAGCAAAGGTAACCAAGTTGAGGGCAGATTTAGACTGTTGAGCAAGGAATAAATGTAAGGGTCTGGTATCTTCCAGAGGGTTAGAAGAGCCCAGCCCCTGAGTTGTAAGGTAAGTTAAAAATGAGCTAATGTGTGTTTTTCATCCACAGATTCAAGGGTACCGGGGCAGTCGGGATAGTAGAAACTATACACTACAATTTATACCATTCATTACGAAAAAAAACACAATAATTGTGAGTACCTGTGAGTGTGTGTGTGTGTGTGTGTGTGTGTGTGTGTGTGTGTGTGTAAAATAGAAAAGGAAACAAGTTTTGCAAAGTGTACAGTTGATTTTCATTATATGGCTGTATCTTATTTCTGAAGCTGGGTATAGCAAATTTGTATACATTTTTTTTTTTTAGATTTTTTAAGTGTAAAACATTGTATAAAATTATTTTAAAAAACTACTAAGAAATTTCTCTGGATAAGTTATTACTGATTTACTCTCATGTAAATATTAGGTGAATTTAAAAGTGTCATTTATTCCATTGGTTTATAGGTATTTTCTTATTTTAAGTGGCACAATTTTCTTCTTAACCATTGAATGTAAAGTACCTAAGAGGATTTGCAAAATGTAAAATAAATACATATCTAATATAATTTGAAGTATCTTGAAGGTAGCACAACTAATTTTTATTCTTTTGCACATTGTATTTTTTGTTTGTTTTGATTTTAGTATTTTCTCCAGGCCATTCTATTTCTCAATTGTGGTTAAAAGAATAACCAAATGTGGCTTAAAAAGACTGTCTTGCCATAACTATAAAGACAAATCCAGTATGATTAAGAGAATATAAATGACACTAAGAGGTTTTTAAAATGGTTATATAAAAGTAAATTTAGCATACTTGCCATATAAAATGACACAAGCTATTCTTTGTTTCTTTTCTTTTTTCTAAAAACTTAATTTTCAGTTAGTCAGTGTCTTAAATCTTATCTCCTACCACAATTGCAGAAATTAATGGGATAAAGTGCTCTATTCAAAGATGAATTATCATACCTCCTTCAGTAAGTGCCAATTCCCTCAACACCCACTAAAAAAGGTAGAACAATAGAAAAGTGTTAGTTAACTTAAATCTTTCTTAGATCATGAAACTTTCATTTATTTTATTGAGTGTGCCTTTTTGTAAACACAGTGATTTTGAAACTGTTTGCTTTTGTGGGATACATATTTTGGCACTGAAGCTATCCTGGCTTTCTTCCATGGTACTTTAATTTTGTGGTTCACTGAGCAAAACTAAGAGTTCTCCAGAAGGACTTGTCCTTAAAACAGTCAGGGGTGTGCCGCCTGATGAGATTCTCAGTCTTTTCTCTTGATGAGCATGTCTGCTCAGAAAAGCCCCTTTGTTTTTGAAGCTAGGAGAGTTCTTATTCTCTCTTTCTGTCTCTGTCTCTGTCTCTGTCTCTTCTCTCTCTCTCTCCCTCTCTCTCTCTTTGTCTCTCTCTCTCCTCTCTTCTATCTCTCTTTCCTTCTTTCATTCCTTCCTTCTTCCATCCTTTCTTCCTTCTTTCCTTTCTTCCTCCTTTCATGGAATATTAACTGTATTTTTCTGCATTTGTTCACTTCAGCTATTGTAGAATAATGTTATGGGATTCTAGGTAGATCAAGCAATTCATTACTAACATGTTTTATATTACAGAATTATCAAACCTGTTGAATGAAATAAAACTTAACAAATTTCAAATATAGATGAAATAGATGAGAGATGTGAGTCTTAGGAAAGCTGTCGAAATATCTGTTCTATATAAATTGCATGGAGAATGTCAGGGGCTCAAACCTGTGTCCATCTGATTCATAAGACCCATAAATAGCTAAATATCATGATAAATTTATATACAATTTGTAGCTCTAGTTAATGGAGATAATTTATTGACTGACCATTAAAGGGGGAGTAACGTTCTGGCACTCAAGAATATAAGCAGAAAATTTATTGCAAACAAGTGTAACTTCCACTGGTATTGGTATAGCTTCCATCCAATCTAACTCTTAGCTTTGCTGCTGTTATCATAAACTAGTCCATGGTACCTTAAAAATAAATTGTAATAGGAACTCTCAGGGTTTTATAAAGGTGACCAAAGTAAGGACTCCTAAAAATGGAAGATACAGTATGTTATCACCTTAGCATTCCTTTTAGCATCCTCCCAATAGTTACCTAGCAACAGCCAGGTGAGTCTGGCATACTATAAAAGGGACTGTTTGACTCCATTAAATTTCTCTGACTGACTGCCCCTTTTCTCTCTCTGACCCATTTTGCTCTCTCTTACCCTTTCTCTCTCCCTCCACCCCCCCTTTTCTCTCCATATGTTCCTTGCTGGCCTCTTCTCATCTCTTTCTCTCTACTTCCCCTCACACCCTTCTCTTCCTCTGCCTCTACTCCCTTCTCAAACCTCTTTCTGTTCCCTCAAATTAATTTTAGTCTATACTACACCCATCTGGCTGGTACATTGGGATTAGGAACACCTCAGCATGGGCACACTGTGGCACCCCCTCCCACCACATTATACTGCTCTCTATAAAACATGCCCTTGGCTTTACAAAATATATCACAGAGCCTGAACTTGTCATCAAGGCTTTCTGTGATGGGACTGGGATATGGTATAGCAAGATACAGTAAGACTAGGCACAAACTTTCATATCAAGTTTGGGCAAGGCAATCTGGTAAGAGTAAAAGGGTTCCAAGGCAGTCCAAAACTCAGAGACACACCCTAAACCTGCTGTTAGGAATTCCATAAAAGTAAACATAATGCATATGCAGAGGAACTAGAACAGACCCACAATGGCTCCATGATTGCTACTTAAGTCTCTGTGAGCTCCTATGAGCCCTACTTGGTTGATTCTGTGTGCCGTCTAGTCATGGTGTCCTTGACCCCTCTGGCTTCTACAATCTTTCTTATCCTTCTTTTAGGTTCCCTGAACTCTGCCTCATGTTTGGCTGTGAGTCTAGGATCTGCTCCCATCAAATACATCAGCTACCTGAGGAAGGCTCTCACTGATGGTGATTGGGGTAGGCACCAATATATGAGTATGGCAGAATATCATTGGGAATCATTAAATTATTTTTTTAATCCTAGGTTTCTGGACTACCCAGCCTCTGGTTTCTATTCATCAAGGGAATATAGGGGATGGGTCCTATACTCCCAGGCAAAGACTACAAATTTTCCAGTCATTCATTAGTCATTCTTATAGTTCTGTGTATCTATTGTTCCAGTACATCTTGTAGGCAGGACAGATTGTAGGTCAAAAGTTTTGTGACTGTTTGGTGTCCCAGTCCCACCACTGGAAACCTTGCCTGCTTACAGAAGTTGACCAGTTCAGGGTGCATTTTTTATTTTTATTTTTTTGTTTTTTGTTTTTTGGTTTTTTTTTTTGGAGACTCCTCTGTTGGTTTATAATATATTTCCAATGCTATCCCAAAGGTCCCCCATACCTCCCCCCACTCCCCTACCCGCCCACTCCCACTTCTTGGCCCTGGTGTTCCCCTACAAGATTTTGCTGAAAGGACCCTGATATAGCTGTCTCTTGTGAGACTATGCCGGGGCCTAGCAGACACAGAAGTTGATGCTCACAGTCAGCTATTGGATGGATCACAGGGCCCCCAATGGAGGTGCTAGAGAAAGTACCCAAGGAGCTAAAGAGATCTACAATCCTATAGGTCGAACAACAATATGAATTAACCAGTGCCCTGGAGCTCTTGTCTCTAGCTGAATATGTATCAAAAGATAGCCTAGTTGGCCATCAGTGGAAAGAGAGGCCCACTGGTCTTGCAAACTTTATATGCCTCAGGGTGCATATTCTTTAATACTAGAAGTCTTCACTAAGATTACTCTTTTAGAATCCTGGGATTGTCTCCTATTCTAGGTTTCTATATCATGTCCAAAATATACCTTAATTCCAGTAGTGTCTCCTTGCACCCTCTTTCTCCATTCCTACCCACCTACCTGATCCCTCTGTTCCTATTCTCACCTGCCTCCAGGCACATGAAAAATCCATTCCAGTTTCCCTTCACAGTGATCCTCTTTCATCCTTAGCCTCTCTGCCTCTCTGTGTCTGTGGATTATAGTATGATTAACATTTTCTTAAAACAGATAGTATCAATTTATAAGTGAATGCATATGTTTGTCTTTCTGGGTCTGGATTCCCTCACTCAGGAGGATTTTCTGTAGTTCCATCCATTTACCAGCAAATGTCATCAAGTCTTGACTTTGTTTTGTTTTCATTTTTGTTTTGAAACAGGTGAATAATACTCCATTATGCAAATGTAACACAATTTTGATCCTTTTTTTTTTTTTTCAGTTGAGGGATCTCTAGGTTATCCAGTTTCTGGGTATTATGAATAAAGCTACTATGAACATAGTTGAGCAAGTGTCCTTGTGGATGGAGTGTCTTTGATATATTCCCAATGGTGGTATACCTGGAACTTGAAATAGATCAATTTTCAATTTTCAGAGGAATGTGATGTTGATTTCTATAGTGGCTGTACAACTTTACACTCCCAGTAGCAATGGAAAAGTGTAACCCTTGCTCCATATTCTTGCCCAGCATGGATTGTCACTTGTATTACTGATTTTAACTATTCTGAAAGGTGTAGAGAAAGATATTCTGTAAGAAAGGTATCTTAAATTAATTTTAATTTACATTTCCCTTATGACTAAGTATGCTGTACACTTCTTTAAGTGTTTTTCAGTCATGTGAGATTCCTCTCTTAAGAATTTTATGTTTAGCTGGGCAGTGGTGGCACACACCTTTAATCGCAGCACTTCGGAGGAAGAGACAGGCTGATTTCTAAGTTCAAGGCCAGCCTTGTCTACAGAGTAAGTTCCAGGATTGCCAGAGCTACACAGAGAAACTCAGTCTTGACAAAACCAAAACAAAACAAAAAAACAAAACAAAAAAAAAGATTTCTATGTTTAGATCAGTACCCCATTTTTAAATTAGATATTTTGGCATTAAAGCTTTTCTGTTTTATGAAGTCCCATTTATTAATTATTGATACTAATGCCTGTGGTATGGGTTTTCTGCTTTGGAAGTTGGCTCCTGTCTCAACATGTTCAATGCTATTCCTCACTTTCTCATTTATCAGGTTGAGTGGATGTGGTTTAATGTTGAGGTCTTTGATCCACTTAGACTTGAGTTTTGTGCAGGGTGAGAAATGTGGATCTATTTGCATTCTTCAACATGCAGATATATAGTCTGATCAACACTACTTTCATTTTTTTTGACTGTGTCTTTTTGGCTTATTTATAACAACTAGTTGTCCCTGGGCATATAGATTTATATTTGGGTCTTCAACTCAACTAAGTTGATCAGTATATCTGTTTTTATGCAAATGCAAAGTAGTTTTTATTACTTTAGTTTTGTTTTTTTGTTTTTGTTTTTGTTTTTTTTTAACTATAGTTTGAAATCAGAGATGGTGATACCTTCAGAAGTTATGTTATTGTTCAGGATTGTTTAGCTATCCTAGGATTTCTGATTTCAATATAAAGTTGAATATTATCTTTTCAAGGTCTGCAAAGAGTTGTGTTGGATCTTTGATGGGAATGTGCTGAACACACAGATTGGTTTTGGTATGATGGCCATCTATTTTTACTATGTGGCCTCTAGTTAAGCTGGGACAATCTCCCCTCCCAGGGTGGGAGGCGTGTTGCTGGAGATGGGACAGGAAGATGACAATATGACAATGAGGAGGAGAGTGAAGACTAGGTATAGGTTGCATGGGCAAAGAGAGATTGGCAGAGGTCTGTGAATGGCCTACTTGGAACTCTGTTAACTGGAGTGGCCTCTGAGTGAGTAGGAATCTTTGTCCCATTTAGGGGCCACGGCATGGAAATGTGGATGAAAAGGGGGACTGGGAAATGTCAAGGGTTGGGGTAGCTGAGGGAATGGAGAAGTCCATAAGTTGGTGGTATAACTAGGGTTCCCATTGACAGTATGGACTCTTGTCAGGCAGGGGTCTCTCTCTCATAGTTGGGGGACAGGAGACAGCAGCAAGGTGAAATTATATTAACTAATGAAGTTTTAATATTGAACATAGAATAGAGACTAAATATTGCTAATTATAAAGATAATAAAATATTTTAAATAACTATTTTTATATTTTGACTTTACTAATACATATTCATACTGATGAAATTTTTACTCTAATATCTCACATATGATTAATATGTTGTTTACCAATACATTGTCTATGAATTATTTTTAATTTATTCTTGTGATTTTGTTTATGATAGTTACTTATCAGTAGATGTTAACGTGAATATGATTCCTAATTGATTTTATTTATCCTACATCAGAATTATTTGCCCATTTTTTTGGTCAACCAATTGACAAATAGATCTGGGAGAAAATGTAGGTAGCTCCACTCCTTTACTTTATGTGGTCATCTACCCTGAATTGTTCCTGGTCAACTGACTTTATTATTTAATTTTTTCCTATTTCTTATAAAATATATTTTTACCTCTTTCCATGGATACACAAATTGAGGTTTCTGTGGAGCATAGTCATGGCAATTCTGGCATACTCACCTAATTACAGACTCTCTGTCCTAGTCCTTGTCTCTTCCTTTTCATGTCGATGCTTCTCAAAGCTGTCTTGAGAGGGCTTCAATTCCTAAATACATGGCTAATGTATACCTTCCTTGTAGAAACAATGTTAACTAGAAGATGAAAATATCATTCCCTAAGGATGCATTCTTTATGTCTATCTGACACAAGACCCAGTCTGATTCAACATTGATCAAATTAGTTAGATTTGGCCAAGCCAATTGTAGCCATTTCTGGAGAAATTATATAATCATTAAAAATTAATGTATAGATCAATGAATTGTTTCACAACAAGTCGTTAATTTTCACTAAAGTAATTTGCTAATAGCTAAAAAGAAGGATTGTTGACAAAACATTCTATTTACTTACAATACTGACTGGGTAAGAATAAAGAGATTAAGGATCATTTTTTTATGTTAGCTAAAAAATGGAGAAAGCACATTTCTGTTCATCTTCTAAGTAAAGGCATTCTAAATTGAGAAATAAGTCTAATGAATTAATTAAAAGGTTCTATATAAAAAAAAGGCTTAAGTGTGGACCAAATAGAATGCTTACCTGAGCAGAAATAGAGAGAAGCAGACTGAAACATTTTGTGATTCATCTGAATACTGTGAGAAAAATGCATAAATTCATTTTAAAAATATTATTTCACGAAAATAGCCTTTAATGAATATCTTAAAGGAATTGTCTGAATTTTGCCTCTTGAAGGACCTCATATTTCCTTAAAAGAAGTGAAGAGATTAAATTCATAAAGACCAGTATTAGTTAATGGGAAATTTATAGCACTATCTCCATGACTGCTTATCTTTCTGTCCACATTATTATTTTCCTTAATTAGAATATCTTGTCCTTATTTCAGAAATTTCTATGTTAGAATTTTAACTGGTCGCCTACTCTGAAAGACTGCTAAATGCCTTTTTTTCTTTTTTACAGCCTAAAGACAACTCTGGTACTCATTAGATTCTTTTCCAAAATACCAAAATTATCTCTCTTAGAAAGCCACATACATCTTTGAGTTAGTTAGCAGTATGAAACACATTTATCTGTAATAAATATTTCTCTGTTGAAATATTTGTATCACTCTATGAGAAATAATAATTACACATAGAAAATAACAAAAGAAAATGGAGGCTCACGGAAGGTTATGAGATGAATGAATATTGGAATTATCTTTTGGATTGGAACAAGAAAGTGTATCAATAAAGATTTATAAGAAATCTTTGGAATAGGAGGAGTATGAGTATGAGATGAGAACACACGGAAGTCATGTCTTCCAGTTAAACATAAAGACCACTGCCCTGACAAGACCAAGGGCAAAGGGACTTAAAAGGAACCAATTCTTGATTCAACATAAGCAAATATGTTCTATGAACATATAAAAAATTTGGAAAATAAAAAGGAAATAGACAGGGATGGATATAATAAAGGTAGAGGAAAACTACAAGAATTCACAAAAACTGATATAAAACTCAGTTTGCAGTTTAAATTTATATACTGTACATAACAAGTAGAGCATCATATGATATTCAGTTCACATATACTGCCACAAAAATTAATTGAATAAATTGAACTTGTCCATCTCATCATTTATTTCTTTATTATAATTATTTCTTTGTTGTAAAAATATTCAAAAAAGCTTTTGCTTTTTGAACTCTAATGTAACCTGACCTTCCTGCTGGGATGGGTGGGGAGAGATTGGGTTAAGTTAAAGGAAAAATGTGGAGAGAAACAAATAGAATTGAGGGGCATTAAGGAGTGTTATGGCAACCCAGTGCAGTGGGATCTTTCCAAAATATATGAAGGTGATCATAATGGGAGATCAAATAATGAAAGAGATGGAGTCCAAAGTGCGCAACTCTTGCCATCAAATGAAACCCTCAGCATTGGGACTGGGATATACCCAATTGGGTTGTTTGCGAAAAGGGTTCAATGGAAATTCCTAAGTAATGGAGGCTGTTGCCAAAACAATAGTATACTCACCATAAACTGAGAGTAAGGCCTCATTGCTAAATATGAAAAGCACACAACATAAAGAATTCACCCCTATGTTCTAGTGTCTTTGATATGGGAAGGTACTCTTCAGCCTACCAAAAGAGAAAGATAAACAACAGCTCAGACACAAAACCTTTGATCTGCAATGCTGTCCTGCTGATAAAATATCTTAGGATAATGGTGGTACAAATCTTATGGAAGTAACCATATAATATCTGATTTCATGTAAGGCTGACTATACATGATGAAATGATGACCAGTGCTGCTTGGGTGAGCCATAACTGGAGACTACATAGCTCAGAGACCAAGGGTAAAACCAAATACTACTACTGGTTTAAAAATACATAATTTTCTACTGTATTCATAGATTAATGTCATATTCAGCCATGACATTCATCATCATAGAGGTTCCTCCTGCCTCATATGAGAACAAATATAGAGACCTATAGCCATATATCATGCAGAGAGATGGAGGGAAGCCTTGGAATAAAGAGCTCAAAGTGAAATGTCTCCATCAAATCCCTCCCCTCAGAACTCAGAGAATCCTTGGAAGAAATGGAATGAGTGTGCAAACCAGAGGGAAAGGATGAAACCAGGAAAACAAGTTCCTCTAAATCAACTGATTGATGCTCATATGTACCCACAGAGCCTGAAGCAGCAAGCACAGGGCCTATACAGGTGTGCCTGCACCAGGTCCTCTGCATATACATTATAGCTTTTATCTTAATATTTTTGTGGGACTCCTGAGTATGTGAATGAGTAGGTCTCTGATTGTTCTGCCTTCTCTTGGTGCTCTTTTCCTTCTGATAGTTTTCTTGTGCAACTTCAATGTTGTGACTTTCATTTTAAATTATTAATATGTTTTATTTTGTTATATTTTGTTAAAAATTTTACTGTCAAGAGAAATAAAGATATAAAATATAACATTATAAAGAAATAAAATATAACATTGCAATAACATGCTAGTACTTCTTCATGTTAATTTAGTGTTTATTTATTGTACAATAATTTTAATCCAGCAACATGGCTGTTCTAGCAAGTGATCACATGCAAAGACTTTCTAGGTCTGTGTGATCTAGCTGGAATGCAGACATGAACACACCTTTAATGGTTATGGATTGATTATATGCAGTCCCTTAGTACAAGTGTGTGTGTGTGTGTGTGTGTGTGTGTGTGTGTGTGTGTGTTTGTGTGTGGGGGGGGGCATGTGTGTTTTATTGGGACAGGTTTACAAAGACAGGTTGCAGGTGAAGACAGGAGAAGCCAGAGAATGAAAAGAAGCCAGAAGATAAGAACAGATTGCATGAGGTAATTTGAGGCCAAGCAGAGCAATTCAGTCAGAGGCCACAAGAATCCTGTGTGAATCAGGTATCTTGGACAGGAATTTGGGCCAGAATAACTGACTTGAACCAGCCAGCCAAATTTCAGAAAGCTATAGAAAAGATGAGCTTAGTTAAGAGTAAGATTCCGAGACACTGAAACTTATAGAGGAGAAGGTGGGGAAAAGCCTTGAAAATATGGGCACAGGGGAAAAATTCCTGAACAGAACAGCAATGGCTTGTGCTGTAAGATCGAGAATTGACAAATGGGACCTAATGAAACTCCAAAGTTTCTGCAAGGCAAAAGACACCGTCAATAAGACAAAGAGACCACCAACAGATTGGGAAAGGATCTTTACCTATCCTAAATCAGATAGGGGACTAATATCCAACATATATAAAGAACTCAAGAAGGTGGACTTCAGAAAATCAAATAACCCCATTAAAAAATGGGGCTCAGAAATGAACAAAGAATTCTCACCTGAGGAATACCGAATGGCAGAGAAGCACCTGAAAAAATGTTCAACATCCTTAATCATCAGGGAAATGCAAATCAAAACAACCCTGAGATACACCTCACACCAGTCAGCATGGCTAAGATCAAAAATTCAGGTGACAGCAGATGCTGGCGTGGATGTGGAGAAAGAGGAACACTCCTCCATTGTTGGTGGGATTGCAGGCTTGTACAACCACTCTGGAAATCCGTCTGGCGGTTCCTCAGAAAATTGGACATAGTACTACCGGAGGATCCAGCAATACCTCTCCTGGGCATATATCCAGAAGATGCCCCAACTGGTAAGAAGGACACATGCTCCACTATGTTCATAGCAGCCTTATTTATAATAGCCAGAAGCTGGAAAGAACCCAGATGCCCCTCAACAGAGGAATGGATACAGAAAATGTGGTACATCTACACAATGGAGTACTACTCAGCTATTAAAAAGAATGAATTTATGAAATTCCTAGCCAAATGGATGGACCTGGAGGGCATCATCCTGAGTGAGGCAACACATTCACAAAGGAACTCACACAATATGTACTCACTGATAAGTGGATATTAGCCCAAAACCTAGGATACCCAAGATATAAGATACAATTTCCTAAACACATGAAACTCAAGAAAAATGAAGACTGAAGTGTGGACACTATGCCCCTCCTTAGAAGTGGGAACAAAACACCCTTGGAAGGAGTTACAGAGACAAAGTTTGGAACTGAGATGAAAGGATGGACCATGTAGAGACTGCCTTATCCAGGGATCCACCCCATAATCAGCATCCAAACGCTGACACCATTGCATACACTAGTAAGATTTTATCGAAAGGACCCAGATGTAGCTGTCTCTTGTGAGACTATACCGGGGCCTAGCAAACACAGAAGTGGATGCCCACAGTCAGCTAATGGATGGATCACAGGGCTCCCAATGGAGGAGCTAGAGAAAGTACCCAAGGAGCTAAAGGGATCTGAAACCCTATAGGTGGATCAACATTATGAACTAACCAGTACCCCGGAGCTCTTGACTCTAGCTGCATATGTATCAAAAGATGGCCTAGTCGGCCATCACTGGAAAGAGAGGCCCATTGGACACACAAACTTTATATGCCCCAGAACAGGGGAACGCCAGGGCCAAAAAGGGGGAGTGAGCGGGTAGGGGAGTGGGGGTGGGTGGGTATGGGGGACTTTTGGTATAGCATTGGAAATGTAAAGGAGCTAAATACCTAATAAAAAATGGAAAGAAAAAAAAAAGAGTAAGATTCCAAGATGACAATTACTTCTGACAAATAAAAAATACTTTTACAACCTAGCTAACTGTCCTGGCACTTCTTTCTTCTATGTTACTTCCATCTCTGAAAACTATAATTACACTCTCAACTTGTAGGAGAATTTTTTTTTTTAGATGCCATAGTAGTATAGCGCTGTGGGTTTTTTTTAATGACATGGTAGGATTAATTGATGGGTTGATGGGACATTGATTCCTCTGATGATATTCATATTGTTGCAAATGATATTCTATTTTTTTTTGCTGATAAATTATACCCTTTGAGTTATGCACCTTGTTTTCTTTATCCACTCATTGATTGATACTTAGGTTATTTTATGCTATTATGGATGGTGGTACAGTGAAAATGGAAGCAAAGTACTTTTATACACTGAAAATGGTGCAAATACAGATAGATAGTAGAATAACCTACTTTAAAATTTTTTAGTAACTTTCATCAAAGTTTTCTTAGTTGCCTTCCCATTTTTTGGTAAAGTATTTTGATAAAAGCAACTTAAAGGAGAATAGGATTATTTTAGCACTTAGTTTGAGGTTTTAGTCCATCAAGATGGGGAAATCACAGCAGCAGGAGTTTGGGGCAGTATACATATGCTGCATCCATAGCAAGGAGCACAGAATGCCAAATAATTATGCAGATTTAATTTTTTACATATACAGTTCAGAATGCCAGTCACAGCAATGGTAGTGTCCCATCAATTAATCAAGATAATTCTTATATGTATATTCAGAGGCTTATTTTTTCAGTACAGCTGATAATAACTACTAAACTCTAGACCTTGCCAATGTGACCCAAAACATCACTTTAAACCATTGCTTTCTAATCTTGTCCTCAAAGTCTTGTTAGATAGCTAGAATGAAATTATGCCTTTAGGTGCAGGCATTGAAGATGTACCAATCCATCCACTTACAAAAGGCCTACCAATAACACTAGAAATAAAAACATCACAACTGCCCTTCTGGAGTCTCCTGGCAAAAAGAATAAGCAAGCTCTAACTGCATGAACTGGCATGACAGTTTGATTTGCTGGTCCAAAGATGAGAACATTACATACTATTATCTGTCTCCTTATATTGTAATCCAACTGGACCCATCAAATGGGTCCTGAAGACATGCTAAGAAGATGTGAGGAATCATTATTCTCATATTTATATGGAGTGTTTATAATTACTAAAAGTTCCTCTTACAATGTAGTAGTTTGTAGATCTTCACTGCATACATGCTCAGATTTTATGTGTAGGATCATGAGGTAACTTGCTTGCTAGAGGCATTTTCAACCAAGCTTGATGGCCTGAGTTCAATCACTAGGACCCAGATGTTACCTGAGAACTGATTTGTGCAAGTTATCCTCTGACTTCATACATGCCTTATGCACACACATGCAGATTCAAACACACACACACACACACACACACACACACACACATACATACACACATACACACACACACACACACACACACACATACAAACACACACGCACCATACATACACACACACACATACATGCACACACACGCGCGCACACACACACACACACACACACACACACACACACACACACTGTCAACCAATGTAATTTACAAAACTCTTCAGAGCAGATGCTTTCCTTATCTTCATTGCTGTGTCTTTTACCAAATTCACCCCCTAATGATGCTTTTATTGATCTTTTTCATTCCCTCTTATTTTTGATGCCTCTCCTTTTTAAAGTGTCCCTTTGCCATGCAGGTGCTTGAAGATATACAATACTAAGCCTACACAATTTCTTGGATCCCAACTATGTTGGTTTGAATGAGAATAGTCCCCATCCATATATTTGAATGCCTGGTCCCCAGTTGGTGGAACAAAAGGATTAGGGGCTATGGACTTGTTGGAGGAGTTATGTTAATAAAGGTGGGCTTTAAAGTTTTAAAAGCCCATGCAATTTCTTAGTTCTTTCTGTGTGTCTCTGTCTGCATTTCTCTCTTTCTCTCTCCCTCTCTCTCTTATGGATACGACTGTAAACTCACTTAATGTTCCAGCACCATACCTGCTTACCTCCTTCCATGCTCCCCACTTTAATGGTCATGAATATGTCATCTGAAATTATAAGCATGCCTCTGATAAATGCTTTCATTGGTAAGTTGCTTTGGTAACAGTTCAGTGTCACAGTCATTGAAGAGTAACCAAGACACTAACTCTAAAGGCAAGATGTTCTTCTTTGTCTCCATTTCTCTTAACTCAATAGCTTTCAAAATTAATAGCTTTCTTGCCCTATCAGTGTTCTTTCAAAATGTAATAATGTACTCTATGAGCTTTAATCTGAGTGTTTTAAATTCTTTTATTAACAATACTAAGAATCTAATAAAGGAAACTTGCTTTCTTCCTGTGTTTTAGTTTGCTTTTTATTGCTGAGAAAAGGACTATGACTAGAAACAGCTTGTAGAGGAAAGATTATTTTCTTCACCTTTCAGATGGTCCATCATGAAAGAAGAATGAAGAGGTACTCAGGGCAGGGGGCAGAGACCATGTGGAATGCTCTTACAGACTTGCTTTCATGGCTTGCTCAGTCAATGTTTTTATACAGCTGAGGACTACCTTCTTAGAGGTAGAATTTGCTATAGTAGGATGGATTTGCCTCCATCAATCATTAAATAATAAAATGTTCCATACATCTGTCTACAGCCCAGTCTGATAGACACATTATTCCAACTGAGATTCTTTCATCCCAGACAACCCTAGCCTGTGTTAAGTTGACAAAAATCTTACCAGCACACACGGTAACAATGAATATTATCATGCTTTTCTCATAGAGCAAATTGCATTCCAACTTCAAAAATCTCCATAGTTTCTAACAGTTCAAAGACTCAAAAAAAATCTAATATCTTCATCTCATATTACTCAAAATAATGTTTCAAATGTGAATTTCTGTAAAATGAGAGTTGAGTTATATAGCTTCTTCCATGTGTTATATGCCATACAATGGCACATAATAAACAATTACATCCCCAAAGTGAACTCATCGGATAGCAAGGGATGTATGTTTCAAAGGACAAACTTTATTGGTCCAAACACCAAATCTCACAACATCATGATTTCCAATAAAAAGAATTATGCTTGAAAGGGCTTCAGTAGTTCTACATGGAGTCAAAACTTTGGAAAGTCAGTTGTATGGTGTTTTGCTGGGGCAAATACATGAAGGAGTGTTTTCCTAAAGTAGACACGGGTGAAAGACTAAAGTAGACTCATGAAGAAATGCTTAGCTGAAGCAGAGATAGGAGAGAGGATATTCTGCTAAAACATGCATGTAAAATGAAATATGATGAAGGATTCTTTGCTAATTACAAGCATGGATTGGTACCTCTTAGATTGTGTAGTTGAGCTGCATTTGTTGGGACTCTATAGAAAGAAATGTACCAAAAAACTTCTTGTGGTATGCTACAGCTTCTGGCCACTTCCACGGACTAGGATTGATTAGCAGAGTGATGTCAGTTGAAATAGGTTCACATGTTGAGGCAAGACCTGTGGAGGACATATGATGTTTGGAGGGTATAAATAGGACTGGATGGAGAACAACAGAGCCTAAGCTTTACTCGCTTTCTAGAACTAGTCATGAAACACTTGTTGGTCCCTTGTCTTTGTTGATCTTCAATTATCTGGGAGAAGCACAGCTAAGAACATCTCCTAGCATTCCTCCAGGTCCCTTCTGCTGACTCATGTCAAGGTGGAGGCCTGGCTGTCCCTGCTGGGTAGTGCCACCACTGCTCATTCGTGTTTTTTACTCCAAAGCTACTGAACTGAACTGCTGGTGTATCTGTGAAGTGTGTGCAAGTGGATCAAGCCTGTGAACTAAACTGCCAATTTCCAAATAACACAGTTGGGAATTGCTCCAAAGAACCTTTCTTAGCAGGTCCACTTCCCACATATCCTTTTTTTCCCTACTATCTCTGGTAAGTGAAGGGAAATTAAAGTAAATTAAATTAAAGAACCATCATTAGAAATATGGTTTGAAAAAAATTGAAGTTACACCCACCACTCCCAATCTGTTGTATGTTTCACAAAAACTGCCTGCAGCTTTGCTTGGTGAACATTCCACAGTCCAGACATCTCTAGCATTCTGAGGTCTCTGTTGCAACTTTTGTGTCACTGGCATAGTTTCATGCTATGTGATACTAACACAAAATTTCTAATCTCAGTTGCATTCTGAAATAGAGGAGCAAATATCCATGTACCTTTCAAGCTTGCATCTTTTTAAAAAAATTGGGTATTTATTTCATTTACATTTCCAATGCTATCCCAAAAGTCCCACACACACTCCCCCACCCACTCCCCCACCCACCCACTCTCACTTCTTGGCCCTGTCATTCCCCTGTATTGAGGCATATAAAGCTTGCACGACTAATGGGCCTCTCTTTCCACTGATGGCCGACTAGGCCATTTTCTGATTCATACGTTGCTAGAGACACGAGCTCCAGGGAATACTGGTTAGTTCATATTGTTGTTCCACCTATAGGGTTGCAGATCCCTTTAGCTCCTTGGGTACTTTCTCTAGCTCCTCCATTGGGGGCACTGTGATCCATCCAATAGCTGACTGTGAGCATCCACTTCTGTATTTGCTAGGCCCCTGCATAGTCTCACAAGAGACAGCTATATCTGGGTCCTTTCAGCAAAATCTTGCTAGTGTATGCAATGGTGTCAGCGTTTGGAAGCTGATTATGGGATGGATCCCCGGATATGGCAGTCTCTAGATGGTCCATCCTTTCATCACAGCTCCAAACTTTGTCTCTGTAACTCTTTCCCTGGGTGTTTTGTTCCCAATTCTAAGAAGGGGCAAAGTGTCCACACTTTGATCTTCATTCTTCTTGAGTCTCATGCGTTTAGCAAATTGTATCTTATATCTTGGGTATCCTAAGTTATGCCTTCAAAATCTACACTAGGTTGACAACACTGCCAACTTCTGCTGACAAATTGAGGTATAGACTACCCCAGTCGAACCACTGCTATATCATGTGCTGTGTACCGACTTTGGGAAACATTTCCCTACAGTTACTTTTGAGGAACAGGCAAACCCTTCAATTGCTTTCTTAGTTCAGATTGTTTCCTTTAAAAAAAAATGAATTTTCATGAGTTGGAACCCAAGATGTGTGAATACTTGCCTTTGGGACATTTTCTACTGCTCCAGTTCAGAGCAGAACATTTCTCTCTAACAATTATAGCTTCTTTTCAGCACAACCCTGAATGTTTTCTTGCCTTGGAATTTCCTCTGTTGAACCAACTACTTTTAAATTTAAACTTTATTCTAGTATATCAGCAGAATGAAGCCACGTTCTTGGGCAAAATGTCATCAAATGCCCTGCTCCTTAATTCCTGATAAAGTTCCTATTGACCTATGAAGCTTCATGAACTAGGCCACTATAGACTAGATTTCTCTAGGCCTTCTTGTCTTGCAAAATGTCATCAGATTAGGATGTTAAACTTGTTTTATAGCATTTGAGGGATTTCAGGGTCCAAAATTTGAAACTCTTTTTATACTTCCTAACAACCTGTTTCAAAGCTTAAGAACTATGAATCACAATTAGTCCTACTTCTAGTACCGATTTTCTGTATTAGTTAATTTCCTTATACTTTCAAGAAAGTACCTGACCAAAACAGCTTAAGGGGATAAAGGCTTATTTTAGTCTTCATAGTGGGAAAAATCCCAGGATGAAAAGCATAGACAGGCATTTACATTTCATTTATAGTCAAGAAATAGAGAAATGGATGATTTGCATAGCTCACTCTCTTCTTTCCATGTTTCATAGGATGTGTCCAAGGGTTTGGTGCCACCCATAATGGGAGGGCCTTTCCATATCAACCGAATGAGAATAATCCTCCACAAGCATGAACCATCTCCCAGGTGGTTCTAGATATCACCCAGTTGACAACCTAGACTAAATATGAGATATACTAATCACGATTTCTACAACCAGTCTGTAAAAGACTCTCCTTCCTATACTTCTTTCTTCTTCTTCCTTACCAGCATTTGATGTTTTCAGTCTTTCTGAAATTTATTGGTATTCAGATATAATGCCATTGTTGTTTGCATTTACGTTTTACAAAAAATCAAGGATCCATACATTAATTTAAGTAGAATAGACAGCAATAAAATTAAAACTGAAGAATTCTTGTTTGTTTAAAGGAGCAATAGGCAAAGCCTGGTGTACTTGCATGAAGCAATAATAGCAACCAGTAGTGTATATAAACTAAATATAAATGCCAGATGGACACACTAGAGGGGGAGGGTAAGAATGCAGCAGACATTTCCTGTGAAACGGATAGGAAAGTGGAATAAACTTAAATTTTCTGAAGTTGGTAACCTAGACCTGAGATTTGCTACATGAGTGGTTACAAAAATGAAAAGAACTGTAAAGTCCTGTACTAAAGACCTTACACAGTATTATGAAATACAGCTGGTAGGAGTTCATCAACATATATTTTTTATTATCTAAAATAATGGCATGCACAAGTAGGTATTTCTCACTGAATGGTAAAAAAAAAATCATTAAAAATAGGCAACACAGATGGCTGTATTTTACAGGCCAGACAACATTGAATTATGAGAGAACATTCTGAAACAATGGGTTGATTGGCAATGGTGAAATCATCCAGGTAAAATGATGAGTATAACAAATGACAAATAACCTTTTATCTTTCACATTCAATGGTTTTGCACAACTTTACTGATTATTTGTTTATGTCACATAATGCACCCCCAATCACTTTCCCTTTCCAGTAATCGCAGATCTGTTGCCAACCTTTGTGACCACCTCCAAAACAAGAGAAGAAGAAAAAGAGAGAAAAAATTACCAAGTATAAATTATATTGCTCATTTGCTTACTGGAGCATGGTTAAATTCTCAGTGACCAGTCCCTTAAATAAAACTGAGTCCTTCCTCTACCCCCACTCCAGCCAGGAGGCATCAGATGTGAAGAGCTACATTTTAGCATCTCTATCCCATTTTTTTCAAATAATTTTCTTCAAGGACTTCCTGCCTCGACTGTTTCTTTTGGGGATTGGAGGGAGTGAGGTTGTCTCACAAAACATTCTATTTCTTTTCATTTTCAATTGTGAGTCTGCAGTCATTAATACTAATGCAAAGGAATCTTCATTACTTTTTACAGTCAACAGTAGTGTAGATCATGGGCTTCCATATGGTATGTGGCTACAAAATAGGCCACAGTCATCAGTATGGCTATACGTGACTGCACAAACCACGCCCATCCCCATGGCCTTCAGTGATAGCATGAGCCACAAATATCAACATGGCCCCAGGCCACAGATGGGCCATGGACATCATAATGGCTCCTGGAGGCTGCATGGACCACAGATGTCAACCTGGTCATAGGCAGCAACTCAGGCCACACACATCAACATGGCCTCTGGTGACAGTATGGCCCAAGGGCATCAACCTAGAACTGTGGAGAATCAAAGGCATGGACATCTATATGGCCTTTTTCGGTAACATGGAAATATGCTGTAGAAAATATTAAATAATTCCAGCATAGGGTTTCTTCCTGCTTTTGACCATTTATGTTCCCAGATGAAAGACAAACACAGCCTTTATATTTTTAAATATGCCTTATGCAGCACAATAGCTGGACAGCTGCCTACCCTCCACACTATTAGAATCTACTTTCCTACCCATAACCCAAGTTATTACTTACTACGTTTCATCTGGGCTGCAATTAGCTCCAAATGGCCAGCCTATATGGCCACATTTTTTATGCATTCAAGGTGGCTCTCCTTTCTCCTCTTTTGCACCTTCTCTTTCTTCCATGGTGACCTCCCTCTCTCTCCTCTCTTAATGGTCTCAAGCCTGAGAAACCTAAACCTAACCTATGTCTCTTCACCCCAGCTATTGGTTGTGGGCATCTTTATTCACTAATCAGAATTAAATTGGGGGCAGGATCCCTGGGGCTATGTGCAGACTCCAGGTTTTTGGAAGCCTGCACTTAGCATTACAAAAACCAGAGACAAAAGCTCAACAGACATATACATGATCCCTAGCTGAAGTAGGACCAAGGACACCAGAATGATCCTTGGTGTATCAGCCTGTTTTCAGGTGGCAGCATAGTCCCAGACATCAAAATGTAAACATCAACAAGACCTCTAGTGGATGAGCAGGCCATGGACATCCACACAGTCTCTGGTTATAGCCCAGACTGGTTTTGCCTAGAGAATCCATTTATTTATTTGTTTGTTTGTTTGTTTGTTTGTTTGTTTTCATGGAAGATGAAGGGAGACTGCCAGTACTAGGAAGGACATAGACACAGCTCCAGAATGACACCGGTAGCAGTGGCATACTTATATTCTTCAAGGCCTTGACTTATATGAAGTACATCCTTGGCTTCAACCCAGGAATGCAATTGGGGATTATCCAGTATGTAGCATAATTTAGATTTGGTAAAAATTATTTCTACTATAGATTTTAAGAATGGGCATTAAAAGACATAGATGCTGTTGAATCCGAATGAAAGTAAGGCACAAAAGCATGGATATAGGTTTCTCTAAGGCGAGTCATTGTTCTTTAAGTAACTTGACTATAGTGAAATAACAAATAATACTATACCACAGTTAGATTAAAGTAGCCACTGAAATAAACTGTTTTCTAAGTCCCTCACTCTACATTTCAATAAACTAAAAAGAATGCTCATGCCAAAGCCATGGAACTTAACTTATGGCTTTCTATTTTCACTATCAAATACATTTTGATGGACTTCTGTGCTACACACACAAAAAAAGTCTATGATAGAGTTGAAATGATAAAAAAAAATCAGCTTTATTTTTTCTTTTTTTTTTTTTTTCCTTTTTAAATATTTATTTATTTTATGTATATATGAGTACACTCTAGCTATCTTTAGACACACCAGAAGAGGGCATCTGATCCCATTACAGATGGTTGTGAGCCACCATGTGGTTGCTGAGAATTGAACTCAGGACCCCTGGATGAGCAGTTGGTGCTCTTAACTGCTGAGCCATCTCTCCAGCCCAGCAGAAACTCTTTTAACTTAATGTTTTATCCTTATCTTTTTTCTTTTCTTTTCTTTTCTTTTTTTTTCCATTTTTTATTAGGTATTTAACTCATTTACATTTCCAATGCTATACCAAAAGTCCCCCATATCCACCTACCCCCACTCCCCTGCCCACCCACTCCCCCTTTTTGGCCCTGGTATTCCCCTGTACTGGGGCATATAAAGTTTGCAAGTCCAATGGGCCTCTCTTTCCAGTGATGGCCGACTAGGCCATCTTTTGATATATATGCAGCTAGAGTCAAGAGCTACGGGGTACTGGTTAGCTCATAATGTTGTTCCACCTATAGGGTTGCAGATCCCTTTAGCTCCTTGGCTACTTTCTCTAGCTCCTCCATTGGGAGCCCTATGATCCATCCATTAGCTGACTGTGAGCATCCACTTCTGTGTTTGCTGGGCCCCGGCATAGTCTCACAAGAGACAGCTACATCTGCGTCCTTTCAATAAAATCTTGCTAGTGTATGCAATGGTGTCAGCGTTTGGATGCTGATTATGGGGTGGATCCCTGGCTATGGCAGTCTCTACATGGTCCATCCTTTCATCTCAGCTCCAAACTCCGTCTCTGTAACTCCTTCCATGGGTGTTTTGTTCCCAAATCTAAGGAGGGGCATAGTGTCCACACTTCAGTCTTCATTCTCCTTGAGTTTCATGTGTTTAGCAAATTATATCTTATATCTTGGGTATCCTAGGTTTGGGGCTAATATCCACTTATCAGTGAATACATATTGTGTGAGTTTCTTTGTGAATGTGTTACCTCACTCAGGATGATGCCCTCCAGGTCCATCCATTTGGCTAGGAATTTCATAAATTCATTCTTTTTAATAGCTGAGTAGTACTCCATTGTGTAGATGTACCACATTTTCTGTATCCATTCCTCTGTTGAGGGGCATCTAGGTTCTTTCCAGCTTCTGGCTATTATAAATAAGGCTGCTATGAACATAGTGGAGCATGTGTCCTTCTTACCTGTTGGGGCATCTTCTGGATATATGCCCAGGAGAGGTATTGCTGAATCCTCCGGTAGTACTATGTCCAGTTTTCTGAGGAACAGCCAGACTGATTTCCAGAGTGGTTGTACAAGCCTGCACTCCCACCAACAATGGAGGAGTGTTCCTCTTTCTCCACATCCTCGCCAGCATCTGCTGTCACCTGAATTTTTGATCTTAGCCATTCTGACTGGTGTGAGGTGGAATCTCAGGGTTGTTTTGATTTGCATTTCCCTGATGATTAAGGATGTTGAACATTTTTTCAAGTGCTTCTCTGCCATTCGGTATTCCTCAGGTGAGAATTCTTTGTTCAGTTCTGAGCCCCATTTTTTAATGGGGTTATTTGATTTTCTGAAGTCCACCTTCTTGAGTTCTTTATATATGTTGGATATTAGTCCCCTATCTGATTTAGGATAGGTAAAGATCCTTTCCCAATCTGTTGGTGGTCTTTTTGTCTTATTGACGGTGTCTTTTGCCTTGCAGAAACTTTGGAGTTTCATTAGGTCCCATTTGTCGATTCTCGATCTTACAGCACAAGCCATTGCTGTTCTGTTCAGGAATTTTTCCCCTGTGCCCATATCTTCAAGGCTTTTCCCCACTTTCTCCTCTATAAGTTTCAGTGTCTCTGGTTTTATGTGAAGTTCCTTGATCCACTTAGATTTGACCTTAGTACAAGGAGATAAGTATGGATCGATTCGCATTCTTCTACACGATAACAACCAGTTGTGCCAGCACCAATTGTTGAAAATGCTGTCTTTCTTCCACTGGATGGTTTTAGCTCCCTTGTCGAAGATCAAGTGACCATAGGTGTGTGGGTTCATTTCTGGATCTTCAATTCTATTCCATTGGTCTACTTGTCTGTCTCTATACCAGTACCATGCAGTTTTTATCACAATTGCTCTGTAGTAAAGCTTTAGGTCTGGCATGGTGATTCCGCCAGAAGTTCTTTTATCCTTGAGAAGACTTTTTGCTATCCTAGGTTTTTTGTTATTCCAGACAAATTTGCAAATTGCTCCTTCCAATTCGTTGAAGAATTGAGTTGGAATTTTGATGGGGATTGCATTGAATCTGTAGATTGCTTTTGGCAAGATAGCCATTTTTACAATGTTGATCCTGCCAATCCATGAGCATGGGAGATCTTTCCATCTTCTGAGATCTTCTTTAATTTCTTTCTTCAGAGATTTGAAGTTTTTATCATACAGATCTTTCACCTCCTTAGTTAGAGTCACGCCAAGATATTTTATATTATTTGTGACTATTGAGAAGGGTGTTGTTTCCCTAATTTCTTTCTCAGCCTGTTTATTCTTTGTATAGAGAAAGGCCATTGACTTGTTTGAGTTTATTTTATATCCAGCTACTTCACCGAAGCTGTTTATCAGGTTTAGGAGTTCTCTGGTAGAATTTTTAGGGTCACTTATATATACTATCATATCATCTGCAAAAAGTGATATTTTGACTTCCTCTTTTCCAATTTGTATCCCCTTGATCTCCTTTTGTTGTCGAATTGCTCTGGCTAATACTTCAAGTACTATGTTGAAAAGGTAGGGAGAAAGTGGGCAGCCTTGTCTAGTCCCTGATTTTAGTGGGATTGCTTCCAGCTTCTCTCCATTTACTTTGATGTTGGCTACTGGTTTGCTGTAGATTGCTTTTATCATGTTTAGGTATGGGCCTTGAATTCCTGATCTTTCCAAAACTTTTATCATGAATGGGTGTTGGATCTTGTCAAATGCTTTTTCTGCATCTAACGAGATGATCATGTGGTTTTTGTCTTTGAGTTTGTTTATATAATGGATTACATTGATGGATTTTCATATATTAAACCATCCCTGCATCCCTGGAATAAAACCTACTTGGTCAGGATGGATGATTGCTTTAATGTGTTCTTGGATTCGGTTAGCGAGAATTTTATTGAGGATTTTTGCATCGATATTCATAAGAGAAATTGGTCTGAAGTTCTCTATCTTTGTTGGATCTTTCTGTGGTTTAGGTATCAGAGTAATAGTGGCTTCATAAAATGAGTTGGGTAGAGTACCTTCTACTTCTATTTTGTGAAATAGTTTGTGCAGAATTGGAATTAGATCTTCTTTGAAGGTCTGATAGAACTCTGCACTAAACCCATCTGGTCCTGGGCTTTTTTTGGTTGGGAGACTATTAATAACTGCTTCTATTTCTTTAGGTCATATGGGACTGTTTAGATGGTCAACTTGATCCTGATTCAACTTTGGTACCTGGTATCTTTCCAGAAATTTGTCCATTTCGTCCAGGTTTTCCAGTTTTGTTGAGTATAGCCTTTTGTAGAAGGATCTGATGGTGTTTTGGATTTCTTCAGGATCTGTTGTTATGTCTCCCTTTTCATTTCTGATTTTGTTAATTAGGATTTTGTCCCTGTGCCCTTTAGTGAGTCTAGCTAAGGGTTTATCTATCTTGTTGATTTTCTCAAAGAACCAACTCCTCGTTTGGTTAATTCTTTGAATAGTTCTTCTTGTTTCCACTTGGTTGATTTCACCCCTGAGTTTGATTATTTCCTGCCGTCTACTCCTCTTGGGTGAATTTGCTTCCTTTTTTTCTAGGGCTTTTAGATGTGTTGTCAAGCTGCTAGTATGTGCTGTCTCCCGTTTCTTCTTGGAGGCACTCAGCGCTATGAGTTTCCCTCTTAGAAATGCTTTCATTGTGTCCCATAGGTTTGGGTACGTTGTGGCTTCATTTTCATTAAACTCTAAAAAGTCTTTAATTTCTTTCTTTATTCCTTCCTTGACCAAGGTATCATTGAGAAGAGTGTTATTCAGTTTCCACGTGAATGTTGGCTTTCCATTATTTATGTTGTTATTGAAGATCAGTCTTAGGCCATGGTGGTCTGATAGGATACATGGGACAATTTCAATATTTTTGTATCTACTGAGGCCTGTTTTGTGACCAATTATATGGTCAATTTTGGAGAAGGTCCCGTGAGGTGCTGAGAAGAAGGTATATCCTTTTGTTTTAGGATAAAATGTTCTGTAGATATCTGTCAGGTCCATTTGTTTCATAACTTCTGTTAGTTTCACTGTGTCCCTGTTTAGTTTCTGTTTCCACGATCTGTCCTTTGAAGAAAGTGGTGTGTTGAAGTCTCCCACTATTATTGTGTGAGGTGCAATGTATGCTTTGAGCTTTAGTAAAGTGTCTCTAATGAATGTGGCTGCCCTTGCATTTCAGAATTGAGAGTTCCTCTTGGAGGATTTTACCTTTGATGAGTATGAAGTGTCCCTCCTTGTCTTTTTTGATAACTTTGGGTTGGAAGTCGATTTTATCCGATATTAAAATGGCTACTCCAGCTTGTTTCTTCAGTCCATTTGCTTGGAAAATTGTTTTCTAGCCTTTCACTCTGAGGTAGTGTCTGTCTTTTTCCCTGAGATGGGTTTCCTGTAAGCAGCAGAATGTTGGGTCCTGTTTGTGTAGCCAGTCTGTTAGTCTATGTCTTTTTATTGGGGAATTGAGTCCATTGATATTAAGAGATATTAAGGAAAAGTAATTGTTGCTCCCTTTTATTTTTGTTGTTAGAGTTGGCATTCTGTTCTTGTGGCTGTCTTTTTTTTTGGTTTGTTGAATGATTACTTTCTTGGTTGTTCTAGGGCGTGATTTCCGTCCTTGTATTGCTTCTTTTCTGTTATTATCCTTTGAAGGGCTGGATTCGTGGAAAGATATTGTGTGAACTTGGTTTTGTCGTGGAATACTTTGTTTTCTCCATCTATGGTAATTGAGAGTTTGGCCGGGTATAGTAGCCTGGGCTGGCATTTGTGTTCTCTTAGTGTCTGTATAACATCTGTCCAGGCTCTTCTGGCTTTCATAGTCTCTGGTGAAAAGTCTGGTGTAATTCTGATAGGCCTTCCTTTATATGTTACTTGACCTTTCTCCCTTACTGCTTTTAATATTCTATCTTTATTTAGTGCATTTGTTGTTCTGATTATTATGTGTCGGGAGGAATTTCTTTTCTGGTCCAGTCTATTTGGAGTTCTGTATGCTTCTTGTATGATCATGGGCATCTCTTTTTTTATGTTTGGGAAGTTTTCTTCTATTATTTTGTTGAAGATATTAGCTGGCCCTTTAAGTTGAAAATCTTCATTCTCATCAATTCCTATTATCCGTAGGTTTGGTCTTCTCATTGTGTCCTGGATTACCTGGATGTTTTGAGTTAGGATCCTTTTGCATTTTGTATTTTCTTTGACTGTTGTGTCGATGTTCTCTATGGAATCTTCTGCACCTGAGATTCTCTCTTCCATTTCTTGTATTCTGTTGCTGATGCTCGCATCTATGGTTCCAGATCTCTTTCCTAGGGTTTCTATCTCCAGCGTTGCCTCGCTTTGGGTTTTCTTTATTGTGTCTACTTCCCCTTTTAGTTCTAGTATGGTTTTGTTCATTTCCATCACCTGTTTGGCTGTGTTTTCCTGCTTTTCTTTAAGAGCCTGTAACTCTTTAGCAGTGCTCTCCTGTAAATCTTTAAGTGACTTATGAAAGTCCTTCTTGATGTCCTCTATCATCATCATGAGAAATGTTTTTAAATCTGGGTCTAGATTTTCGGTTGTGTTGGGGTGCCCAGGACTAGGTGGGGTGGGAGTGCTGCGTTCTGATGATGGTGAGTGGTCTTGATTTCTGTTAGTAGGATTCTTACGTTTGCCTTTCGCCATCTGGTAATCTCTGAAGCTAGCTGTTTTAGTTGTCACTGTTAAGAGCTTGTTCTTCAGGTGACTCTGTTAGCCTCTATGAGCAGACCTGGAGGGTAGCACTCTCCTTAGTTTCAGTGGGCAGAGTATTCTCTGCAGGCAAGCTCTCTTCTTGCAAGGCAGGTACCCAGATATCTGGTGTTCGAACCAGACTCCTGGCAGAAGTTGTGTTCCACTCACTAGAGGTCTTAGGATCACGTGTGGAATCCTGTGTGGGCCCTTGCGGGTGTCAGGCGACTCAGCTGGCAAGGTAGCCGGGGCTCGAGTGGAGTGGAAGGGGTTTGTGCCCCAGATCAAGCCCGGGTAGCCTGCTTCCCTATGTACCGCAGTCTCAAGTTCCACGCGATTGGATTGGGGTAGGTACTGTGTTCCACTCACCAGAGGTCTTAGGGTCCCGTGGGGAGTCCCGTGTGGGCCCTTGCGGGTGTTGGGCAAGACTCTGCTGGCAAGGTAGCCCGGGGCTCGAGTCTCGAGTCGAGCGGAAGGGACTTGTGCCCCAGATCAGGCCCGGGTAGCCTGCTTCCCTATGTACCGCAGTCTCAAGTTCTGCGCGATTGGATTGGGGCAGGCACTGTGATCCACTCACCAGAGGTCTTAGGGTCCCGTGGGGAGTCCCGTGTGGACCCTTGCGGGTGTTGAGCAAGACTCTGCTGGCAAGGTAGCCCGGGGCTCGAGTCTCGAGTCGAGCGGAAGGGACTTGTGCCCCAGATCAGGCCCGGGTAGCCTGCTTCCCTATGTACCGCAGTCTCAAGTTCCGCGCGATTGGATTGGGGCAGGCACTGTGATCCACTCACCAGAGGTCTTAGGGTCCCGTGGGGAGTCCCGTGTGGACCCTTGCGGGTGTTGGGCAAGACTCTGCTGGCAAGGTAGCCCGGGGCTCGAGTCTCGAGTCGAGCGGAAGGGACTTGTGCCCCAGATCAGGCCCGGGTAGCCTGCTTCCCTATGTACCGCAGTCTCGAGTTCCGCGCGATTGGATTGGGGCAGGCACTGTGATCCACTCACCAGAGGTCTTAGGGTCCCGTGGGGAGTCCCGTGTGGGCCCTTGCGGGTGTTGGGCAAGACTCTGCTGGCAAGGTAGCCCGGGGCTCGAGTCTCGAGTCGAGCGGAAGGGACTTGTGCCCCAGATCAGGCCCGGGTAGCCTGCTTCCCTATGTACCGCAGTCTCGAGTTCCGCGCGATTGGATTGGGGCAGGCACTGTGATCCACTCACCAGAGGTCTTAGGGTCCCGTGGGGAGTCCCGTGTGGGCCCTTGCGGGTGTTGGGCAAGACTCTGCTGGCAAGGTAGCCCGGGGCTCGAGTCTCGAGTCGAGCGGAAGGGACTTGTGCCCCAGATCAGGCCCGGGTAGCCTGCTTCCCTATGTACCGCAGTCTCGAGTTCCGCGCGATTGGATTGGGGCAGGCACTGTGGTCCACTCACCAGAGGTCTTAGGGTCCCGTGGGGAGTCCCGTGTGGGCCCTTGCGGGTGTTGGGCAAGACTCTGCTGGCAAGGTAGCCCGGGGCTCGAGTCTCGAGTCGAGCGGAAGGGACTTGTGCCCCAGATCAGGCCCGGGTAGCCTGCTTCCCTATGTACCGCAGTCTCGAGTTCCGCGCGATTGGATTGGGGTAGGTACTGTGTTCCACTCACCAGAGGTCTTAGGGTCCCGTGGGGAGTCCCGTGTGGGCCCTTGCGGGTGTTGGGCAAGACTCTGCTGGCAAGGTAGCCCGGGGCTCGAGTCTCGAGTCGAGCGGAAGGGACTTGTGCCCCAGATCAGGCCCGGGTAGCCTGCTTCCCTATGTACCGCAGTCTCGAGTTCCGCGCGATTGGATTGGGGCAGGCACTGTGATCCACTCACCAGAGGTCTTAGGGTCCCGTGGGGAGTCCCGTGTGGGCCCTTGCGGGTGTTGGGCAAGACTCTGCTGGCAAGGTAGCCCGGGGCTCCTTATTTTTTCTTTCATGTCTCTTTTCTTGCTCAAATATCTTTTTCCTTCCTTCCTTCCTTTCTTTCTTCCTTCCTTCCTTCCTTCCTTCCTTCCTTCCATCCTTCCATCCTTCCTTTTTTTGTTTTTTGTTTGTTTGTTTTTGTTTTGCAAGACAAGGCTTCTCTGTGTAGCCCTGGCTGTTCTGGAACTCACTCTGTAGACCAGGCTGGCCTTGAACTCAGAAATCCACCTGGCCTCTGCTCTCAAGTGCTGGGCAAATATCTGCCTGGCCACCACTGCCTGGCAAATATCATCTTTCTTATCAGTAGATATTACACCCCCCCCACACACACACATACGTGTTTTGATGTTACCTTTTCTTGATTTCTTTTCTAAACTTTATATTTAATCCACACACAGATGCTAACAGATATAAGTGTACATTATAAGATAGAATATTTTAAAGAGTAAAATAGGATACAAAATATGAGGGAGAACATGTATTATTTTCCCTGAGATTTGGTCACCTTTCAGAATATTTATTCTGAGTGTACACATTTTCCTAAATATTCCATAATATTCCATTTCATATATGTACATGGGTTTCCTTATCCACTCCTATGTTGATGACATTTAGGCTGACTCCATCTCCTTGCTATCATTAACATCTATAAACATGAAATTGCAAATGTCTCTATGATATCCTCTGGGTCTGAAACCTGGAGTGGAATCACCTGGTCATACTGTAGTTCAATTTTGAATTTTAAAGGACTTCAAAACTTATTTTTGTAGTGGCCATATAAAATTATATCCTAACAGCAGCAAATAAAGGTTCTTTTGTCCTTACACATCTCCAACATTTGTTGATAGTTTTTTTGTTTTTTGTTTTTGTTGTTTTGTTTTGTTTTTTTGTTTTTTTAGTGATAACCCTTCTGGCTTGGGATGAGATGGCATTTCCACATAGATTTAATCTACATTTCTGTGATGACTAGGGATACTCAACATTTTAAAAAATAGTTATTGGCCATTCATGTTTCTTCTTTCAAAAGTGTTTGTTGCATTCATTGATACATTTTTATTGACAGTTTTAATCTTTTGTTGTTTAATTTTTATGTTCCTTTATAAATTCTGGATATTAGCATCTGGTCTAAATTACAGTGGGTACTAGTTTTCTCCTGTTCCATTTTCTGTCTGTTCTGCTTATCACTTCCTTTGTGATTCAGAAGCTTTTTAATTTTATGAACCTATGTTATTGAAGTTCCGTTAAGAAAGCTCTAGCCTATCCTAATGTACAGAAGTATATATCCTATTGTTACTAGCATATTGTGCTCCATTCACAGTCCCATTGTCTCCAAATGCTCAGAGGAAGTTGCCATCCCCTATTTGGATTCTTAGTCTCATTAACCAATGTAATCAAATAGAAAATCAAGGAAATTTTATTTGTGTTAAAAAGAAACAAACTCGCAGAGCAAGCAAACTGTAGGTCATATCAGCAACCTTGAGGAAGGGAATAGAGGAGAGAAGAAAAGAACAGCATGTTGCTTAACATGTATGGAAGTCAGACATAAAGGAGATAAACAGGCATACAATGGGAGACAGAGAGCGGGCAAACAACACCCAAACTGTTAGCAAAAGAATGCCTAGAAAAGAGACAGAAAGACAAAGAGAAGTCACACTTTCTAATAATTTAGAAAAACTGGCAGACATGAAACTGCATGTCTGTGGCCTGGTAAGCAGCTACGTTAGGGGCAGCATTCTGGAAGAACAAGATCAGTGTCTAATTCAACAAATTATCTACAATTATTACTGAAGCATGGGTTAAGCTGAGTCTGACTTCCTAGGGCTGGTCCCTGTGCCTAGCACAATTGTGAATTTTAATTCTCCACCCAGGCCAGAGATTCTATTCCCTTGACGGGAAAGAGTTCTTCCTTAAAGGGCCTTTATTTCTACTCTTCTACTCTAGCTCTATATTTTCATCTATAATTTCAATGTTTCAGATTTTAAATTAAGATCTTTGATCCATTTTGAATTGATTTTTGTACAAGGTGAAAGTTAGGAATCTAATTTCCATCTTTTGCAGATAGATATCCAATTTTGCCTACACAGTTTATTGAATAGCCTTTTTCTGTCTATTTTTTTTAAATACTTGTCTTTACAATAGCACTGATACCAGTGCTGTGTGGGTGGGTTTTGTAGCTATTGTCTTAAATGGGCACTTAAGGAACCTGAATGTCATCAACTTGTGGTTCCTAAGGGATACACCTTGCAGTAATAAAATTGATAAAGTGTAAAATCTAGATCACACTGTTGCAGGCTCATACAGCTCTTGTCACAGTGAATAAAATTAATAGTCTTATTTAGGAATCTCAATAAATGTCTAGGTAACAGAACAAAGCCCTACCTAGTCATATACATTCATACCTAAAAGTGGTTGTCATATCATAAACTATTTATATATAATAAAACATTTATTATATCCCTGTTTTAAAGTCCTCTCAATATTTATTGTGCTAGAATCTTTGCTTCTCATCTGGCTTACAGGCTTTCAGCAGATGCTGGGATCATTTCTCCTCCCCTGTAGTCTGCATCAAAGCCTGAATCAAATAACTTTTTCATTCATTTAAACATAGCACATACAAATCTACATACTCGTCGTCACTTTTCAGTACATGGTGCAATGTGGAAGTTCTAATGAGAAGAGCCCCATGTGCTCATATGATTGAGTGCTTGTTCTCCAGTTGGTGGAGCTGTTTTGATGAGGAAGTATGACCTTGTTGGTATAGGTGTCTTGCTTGGATGTAGGCTTTGAAGTTGTCATTGTGATCATGAAAATTTACTCTCTAAAACTGTCCAGGAAGTCCTCGATTAAACATTTTCTTTTATATGATGTTCTGGCCGTGGTGTCTTAGCTACAAAAATAGTAAGTAAATGTGGGGAAGTAAAAGGCCGTCTATTTTGGTTGAATGAAGCTTGCTTTGGCTTCCCAGTAGAAAACTCTACAAGGGATGGAAAAGAGAGCTACATTCCCAGAGACAGGTGCCTGACACCACAGAGCCCTCAACTCCATAATTCTGTGACTATAAGTCACGCAGCCAGTGTCCCAAGCTTCAGGCATTCTGGCTAGATTCCACCCCCACAGTTACCTGACTATAGCCAGGTATGCTCTTCTCCACAGTTTTCTGATAGCCCAGCCCATTCTAAAAGGGGCTGCCTTTTAGAGACTGAAAACCTGTTACCCAGGACTGCCCCTTGTCCGTCCCCGTGGGCTGGGTCTGTAGCTTCCCATAGCCAGACACCCACCCAAGGCCGCGTGGAAAACATGCAGCAGTCTTTCGGGTCCGCCTGCCCAGAGCACGGAACAGTGGTAGAAGGTGGGTTTTTTCCCACTCCCTTTATTCTCCCGGTGCCCATTGCCCAATCTTAATAGCTTATAACCAACAGCTACTTTCTTCAGCATGTGGCTTCCAGTTCATCATCAAGAGAAACCAAGCCAGGACTTCAAAGCAGGAATTTTATGCAAATACTACAGAGGAAAGTTGCTCACACAGTTGCCATTTTTTGTAAAAGCCTAAGACAACTTGCCCAAGGTGGTAAACAGGGAGCATTTATTTTTTTCAACCGGGGATCCCAATTCCCAGATGATCCTAGTTTATGTCATGTTGACAAAACAAAACAAAGACTAGCCTGCACAATTTGATGTACTAACATTTTAAACTTGAATTATATCAAGGATTATAAATAACATTCTACTGAGTCTGTATCAGTCATTAAGAAAGTAGAAACAAATTCTTAGTTAAAAATCAAAGTTGAATCCTCTCACTAAATATTCCTCAATGTCTACTTTTGTCTCTCTCCTTATGGTATTTTGTTACAGATATCAATAGTCTTAGAGGCCCTTTTCAAGTTCAGCACTGAATCCCATCATATTTTTCTCTGTAACCCTAGAAAAGTCAACATCAGCATTGTTACTCCTTGGAGTTGTAAATTAACTCATAAGAAGGTAGGGTTATCTGGGCTACAGTGATATCCAAAAAGCAAAGCTAATTCTTCATGGTTAGAACAAGAGAATATTGATTCTGGCTCTGGATCTGGGTAGATATCCAATACTCTAAGATACCAAATACCTCACATACTATGTCTCCTCCTTTTAAGAATTTATCCAGGGGTGCCTTTTCTTTTATCTTCTTTCTCTCTTTTTAATTTGTGGTAATAGCCAAATGGCTGGCTATACTTTCCATGATGCTCTGGACTGTCTTGCTCTTTCTCCGAACACATATCCCCACTCCATGCATCTGCTTGTTGACTGCAATTGACTATCTTGCTGTCTTCCTACCCTTCTTCGGGCAGCTGCCAGGATTGACAGCTTGCCTGCCCTTTCATACTCCCCTTAAACTCTAAGAAAGTTGTCCTAGGGTTTGTTTCTGAATCTGCTTTTAAATTCATTTCATTAAGGAGACAAAGGAAGAAATATGAGAGTTTGATTTCCTTATTACAATTTGTCTATCTCTGTCACCCATTCCTGCCCCACCTCCTCTATTTGTGTGTGTATGTGTGTTTCTGTCTCTCTCTTTTTCTGTGATTCTTTCCATCCCTCACTAATTTATTGCTAAATAAAAGAGAGTTCTCACACTTTTTTCTTATAGATACACTTTCTTGGAGACAGACACTAGTATATTTTGCTAATTTTGATCAAAGCATTGGCTTTTTTTTTCTGATTATTATAACCTCTTTGGTACTATTATCTTGTTCCTTAGGATGCTCTCAGTATATCTCCCAAGGTAGTGACAATCCCTTCCCAAATCTTGTTAGCATGCCCACAATCTATTAGCACTTCTCTTTGCATTTTGACACAGGCTGTGAGTATTCTGCCACCTGGTTCTGGGAATCTCAGCATCTATCCCTAAAAAAGTGTACCACATGGAAATCCTGCTTATTAAATACAGATTTAAGTCTTACCAACATCCTTCCTAATAGTAAGCCTCTGCTTCAGTAAGAAGCCTTGAAATTTTGTAATAATTTGTCTAATTTGATACCTCACAGTAGCTGTCACTGTGGACCTAATGTCAGAGACAATTTCATTGCAATGAGAGCAGAACAAGCAATTTTTGCAACCACAGCCATGATTATAATGAATGAAATTGGAGAAGGGCCTTGAAATTGGGCTTGATTTTTTTTTTAAATCTCAAAAATATTTGTTTGACCTCTAATTTAAGAAGGCAGAGAAACAATGGTCTCTTAACAATTTTTTGAAATGGCCTTTTCTGTCTTTGGTGTTTGAATAGGAAACTGCAACTCCCTGGAGCTACAATCAAAGAAACCCGTGCAAGGAAAGCAATGTAGCCTCAGGCAGATAATGCCTGAACCATTATCTCTATAAAGAATATAAACAGAAGTTCCAGAAATAACATAAAGTGAGACTTCATGAACTATTATATTCATCACTTCTGATTTAATGGAGCCATTATAACTGGCACTTAGCAAGTTTTAATAACACCTATCACAGACACTTTAACAAAAACTGCTGAATGAATAATGACCCATAATTTTTAGGTTCTTTTAATGGCTTCTTCATATCAATTCTTTGATTGGGAACGGTAAAATGCATTATATTTATTTGATAATAGCAGTACAGAGATGCACATGTTTGTAATCAAGATTGATTGTGGCTCCAATGATAAAAGCGAATGATACAAGGAAGGAGTCTCCAGCAGAAGTACTAAATTATAATGTGTTAGGCAGCAGGGAAGAAACAGATAGTGATATATTCTGGCTGATTCAAAAGGTGAGCAAAATGTTATACTGTTCAGAGTTAATGACTTTATGGAAACCTATACAAGCTAAAACATGATGAGTGAATATTCACCTTCTGTGAACAAATTTCACTCAAAAATATGAACTGCACATCTCATTCCTCCATTCGTGGTATGAAGTTATCTGCTCATTCAACAGTCCGTTAGGGTTGGCATCCACCCGATTCTCTTTCCAGAGGGTGCCTCCTTCTACCTAGACTCATACAATAAATCTGGTCCCCCCAAAACTGGAGGATCTGCTACGTGTGTCCTGTAGCTGGCTCCTATTCAGGTGTGCTCTGGGCTTCCACACTCTCTTTTGTGGCAGTTCATCCTTTCCTTACTGTTACTCAATTTCTTGTTCACTTTTATTTGAGAAACAGAGAACCTGGGCATTGTATCATGGGCATTACCATGCCCTCTCTAGGAACACAGCCTCTTGGCATAACCTTGTATACATGAGACTTTTTAGTAGCCCTTGAATGAAAGATAAAACTCGTGTGATCTTGCTTGCATTGGAAAACTTCCAGTCACTTCTTCACGTTGAAAATACAATTACAACCACATCTTGGTGTTGTAAGGAACTCCATGCTCATGATTTTCCTTTACCTTCAAATTTTCCTATGTGATAATGTTGGGCTTCTCTTTCTACCTCTCATTTTCACTAAGAACTAATGATGATACATAAATGATTTTCATAAAGAAAGCCTGTTTTGAATTCACAGTGACTGAACCTCATGGCAACCATTTATATCCTGCCTACCAACAAAGGCTTTGCTAAAATGGGAGTATGTCTGTCTTATATTAAAGGTATGAGTATTACAACACACAATATCTCTTAATTTTTTTTCTATCATACCCCCCAGGGTTTATTATTTCCTTGAGGGCTACAGATGAGAAAAGGGAGGGGGAAATGCTGGAATCAGCTATCGATGCTCAAGAGTAGGTAAGCACTGCAGTCATCCATGGAACTTCATGAGCAGTGGAACATGGCTATGAGTTGTTTTAATAGGGATCAAGAAGTGAGGTTTTAGCAAGTGCTTCGGGGAGTTCTGGTATAGTGGGTTATAAACCCTACACCTGGGAGCCTCTACGGAACACAGGATTAGTTTCGAAAATGGTTACTGTCTTACCCATTTTTTTCTAATTTACTTTAGTAATTATTCAGTACAATTCAAAATAAGCTCTTGGCAAAGAATAACTGTTATTTGCCAGTTTTCAAAGGAAAGCATATACATAGTTTTGTTAGTTTTTTTTCCAGTGTATAAGAAAGTGGGTGAATCAGCAGTATCTTTGTACTCATTGCTTCTACTACTCATTTTCTTCTCTCTATTCATTCTGAGTTGGCTTTTTACCAGGGCTGTCTTTCATTTCCACAGTACAGTGAGGAATCACATCAGCCCTTGGTTGTGTCCACAAGTGTATCGACTTCAGGGAGTCATTTATCTTCAATTCTAACCACTTCCCTGATGACAGTTTTCACCCAGGTTGATACATGCAACTTCACTAAGTGAAGATATTTTCTTTCCACTCACAAACCTTGGTCAATACCTATTAATATTAAATGTATTTAAAATGTAATTGAGATCTCATCTAGAGCTTCTGTGTTAAGGTTTGTCCTTTTGCTATGATAAATACTGGTTCCTCCCAGAGACTCCATGCAGACCCAGGTGATGCTGCTGTGTGACCCCAAGTTATCCCTGACTGGTGAATAAAGATGCCAGCAGCCAAAAGCTGGGGAGAAGATACATAGGCAATGATTAGAATTCCAGGAATTTGAGTCAGAGGAAAACAATGAGGAAGAGAAGAAAGGCATCATAGGTTAGGAGTCAAGAAAACATTGCCAGGAGGCTGGCCAATTGGATTTAAGAGCATCCCAGATGAAACATAATAAGTATTAACATGGGGTTATCAACAAGAAATATATTTTAATAGCATAGAAGATAAATATATGCTTAGTTCTAGTGCTGATTAAAGCTTATTGTAAATAATGAAACTTCTGTGTCTTTTATCTAGGAACTAAATGATCAAAGATAGGGTAGAAGCCCGCATTGAGATTTGATAATTCTACAACACTTTTTCTTTAAAGACATATGTTCAGGTCTGTTTGGAGAATATCAGTTCACTTGAGCACTTATATTACCCAAATGTTAGATATTCTTAATTTTTAAAATTGTAAGCGCTTATATGTAGTCTATGAAGAGAAATAAATGTATTTTATTTCAATGTTATTTTAGTGGATAATGGAAAATTATTTGAATGGAACTGTTTATTTTCTTTTTTTATTAGGTATTTTCCTCATTTACATTTTCAATGCTATCCCAAAGGTCCCCCATACCCACCCCCCCAATCCCCTACCCACCCACTCCCCCTTTTTGGCCCTGGCGTTCCCCTGTACTGGGGCATATAAAGTTTGCAAGTCCAATGGGCCTCTCTTTGCAGTGATGGCCGACTAGGCCATCTTTTGATACATGTGCAGCTAAAGACAAGAGCTCCCGGGTACTGGTTAGTTCATATTGTTGTTCCACCTATAGGGTTGCAGTTCTCTTTAGCTCCTTGGGTAATTTTTCTAGCTCCTCCATTAGGGGCCATGTGACCCATCCAATAGCTGACTGTGATCATCCACTTCTGTGTTTGCTAAGCCCCGGCATAGTCTCACAAGAGACAGCTATATCTGGGTCCTTTCAGCGAAATCTTGCTAGTGTATGCAATGGTGTCAGCATTTGGAAGCTGATTATGGGATGGATCCCTGCATATGGCAGTCACTAGATGGTCCATCCTTTTGTCACAGCTCCAAATTTTCTATATTCTCTATTTTTCCTCAGTATCAAATAGTTTCCCAGGAAAGAATACAAAAAGCTCTTATGTTTCTGGGAACAATTTTTTAACTGAATGTGTCATCACTAAAAATTAGATGAGTTAGAAGTTGATGTCTTAGAAAGCTGAATAAAATTCTCTGGTGAAATTAAAAGCCCAATTGTATGGAGAACAGATAACATAAACTGGATAGAAATACCATTTCACATATTTCAGTAGAACAGTCATATACTCTAAGAAAATATCCTGAATTATAGAGTATAGAGTGAATATTAAGGTCAAACACAGCTCTGTTTGTGCCATTGAAGTTGGATTGGATTATAACTCAAGGCAATCAGAAAATCTGTCCAGTGGCATTAGTATGTTCAAGTTGGGCCTTAAACAAGTATCTAGCCTCTTAGCAGGACATATCTTCATTGCTTACAAGTGCTTTGGAGGTATTGGCCAAAAAAGGTTGTAAAGCAGATTTTGCAGAATTTGAGTTTTCTTTTATGTTTTCTCAAAAGATGGAATATGAATATTTATGCATTTGGGTGAAAGTCTAGACTACAATCAATTAATGAAGCAGATCTTAGGAGAGAAAAGCCAGCAAATGAGATGTGGTAAGAATGCCATGCAAATACACATATGCTTATAAATTTCCTTTAAAACATGTTGACAAAAAGTTAACCTAGGAAGAGAAAAGTTAGAGCTATTGATTCTATTGATGGTGCCAACTGAAAAGTTCCCAAACATTTTGGAGAAGGAAAACTAGTAAAAATGAGTAAGACTAAGTACGTATGGTGGCTTGTACTGATATAATTCCAGGTCTTGGGAGTTTGATCTAGGTTTGCTGAGATGAAGTCCAACCAGACCTACCATAATGAATTTCAGTCCAGGTTGGGAAACACTGGAAATTTATCTTAAACCAACAAACTAAAGCAGTTGTTTACCTATCAAGGGTTTCTAGCTAAAGAGTAGTTGATTCAGGCTTACAGTGTTCAGTGTTTATTTTCTTTCTTGAATATGGTCATTGTTCACTTCATAATTCAGTCATTTTACTGAGACATTGTTACTTGATTCAAACTGACCTAATTGTTAAGTTTGTATAATGTATGAACTATTATAATTATTTAATAATTTTCAGTTTGAAAGGTTAACAGCTGGATCAGTTTGAAATCACCGATGCAGTACGCATTCTTAGTGGAGGATAGTGCTCTGTCAATCTGTATGCCCATGTTCAGTTCAGAATCATCTGTCCAGGGAGCTTGGTTTGGCTCAGTCATCCCTATCCTCTGAGAAAGGCTTATAACCAAGTTATGTGCCACTGCCAAGCTTCCCTTTGTTTAGTTTCCTTAGATATCATTCTACTTCTTATTAATAAAGATTTGTTTGTATTGAATATGATGCATCACATAAATATATTAAGTTAAACTGTCAATACATTGATGTTTGTCACAAGCTTTTATTGCTTAAATTTGTGTTCTCAATTTCATCATATCAGAGCAATGAAAACGTATAATTCACTGTTCTCTCTACAGCACCTACTAAGCACCTGGGGCCCTTGTTAACTTTGTGAGTATTTAGTAACTTCACAGATTTTTTTTTTTATTTTTGGAAATCAAGCTTCCATTTTCATATTTTTGCATGATAAATCATGTAGACTAGAATACCAGAGTTTGAGTCTGGACACTGGATGCCATAGGCAAATTATTTCTCTAAGCTTTACCTCCCCCCCCCCCCACTTAAATAGGCAGAGAATAGCCTGTATTTCCCAGGATTGTTTACAAAGAGCTTTGCAAAATAGCTAGTGCAGAATAAATCCTCAGTAAGATGTAGCTACTAATATCATTTAAGGTCAATTATTTTACAGTGACGGGTCTCATCTGTCACATGCTGAGTTCTCATTATTTAGTTTAGTTCTCAATGTATACCATTAGCTTAAAATTTTCCTTATTGCTTTCTCCTCCCTCACCCAATTCCTTCAAGTACAAATAGCCATGCAAAAGAAGCAATTTATAAATCAACCAGCTTCTTTGGAAATATTAATCAAAATGAATTGGGTATAAATCTTCAAGAAATCAAGGCAGGTTAGTGCTAAAATGTGAAGATATAATTCATCTTAACAAATACTTAATAAGGGCCAAGTAGATGCTCACCAGTATGCTAGAAAAAGAAGGAAATAATTACACTTATTGATTGCCTGCTCTAAACTCTCTTGTGCTGGACACAATATACATCTTCTTATTTAAATATGCATAATAATGCCATGGAGTAGGTGTTCCAATTTTTCTGACAGTCCCAAGTTAGTCAACCTCACTGGTAGTCACCATAAAATGATTTTTAAAATGAAAGGAGTTTTTTTTTTTTTTTTTTTTTTTTTTTTTTAAGAAATTGGCTGACTTGCACGTAGTGATTGCAAATGACTGCAAATGTTTAACTCTTACTTGGATTTTCTACTAAAATGAAAGACTAACATCAAAATATACTACTAAGTGCTGCTCTGGTTGAAATAGAGATTTTAACTGAAGATGCTTGATTCTGTAAGAGCACCTTTTTATTCCCACTGAGGATTCAATGATAGAGTCTAAATTTTAGCTCCAATTTACAGATTTGGAGGGAGTTCTAGAGATATTAAGTATGGGTTGCCATATTTCCTCATTAAGTATAGTCCTTAGGATATTAAGTATTTCTATCAGTGAATTTTAAGTCTGCTTTATGTGTAAGGTTTATTTTCATGGAAGACAGAAAGCATGCCATGCAGAGTTTCTAGGTTGAGTCAGAACTAAAATTCATATGTTGTTCATGGGCATGCTTATTTGAATAAAACAATGCATTTAAAAATTAACTTATGAGTATTCTAAGATATTCTATTAATAAAATTGTTAATGAATCACTTGATCTAAGGACAACATTTTTCACATCCTGTGCATCTTTAATGAGATGATAGGACATGGGAGGAGCTACATACTGTCTCAGTCAGGGTTTCTATTCCTTCACAAATATCATGACCAAGAAGCAAGTTGGGGAGGAAAGGGTTTATTCAGCTTACACTTTCCACATTGCTGTTGATCTCCAAAGGATGTCAGGACTGGAACTCAAGCAGGTCAGAAAGCAGCAGCTGATGTAGAGGCCATGGAGGGATGTTCTTTACTGGCTTGCTTCCCCTGGCTTGCTCAGCCTGCTCTCTTATAGAACCAAGACTACCAGCCCAAAGATGGTCCCACCCACAAGGGGCCTTTCCCCCTTGTTCACTAATTGAGAAAATGCCTTACAGTTGGATCTCGTGAAGGCATTTCCTCAACTGAAGCTCCTTTCTCTGTGATAATTCCAGCTGTGTCAAGTTGACACAAAACTAGCCAGTACACATACAGTAGACTTATACCAGTGACAAATTCTTCTTACAATCAAGTGAGAATAAAAGCATTGGATGTTCCACCTATAGGGTTGCAGATCCCCTTAGCTCCTTGGGTTCTTTCTCTAGCTCCTCCTTTGGGAGCCCTGTGATCCATCCATTAGCTGACTGTGAGCATCCACTTCTGTGTTTGCTAGGCCCCGGCATAGTCTCAGAAGAGATAGCTACATCTGGGTCCTTTCAATAAAGTCTTGCCCGGAGCTCTTGACTCTAGCTGCATATGTATCAAAAGATGGCCTAATCGGCCATCACTGGAAAGAGAGGCCCATTGGACACGTAAACTTTGTATGCCCCAGTACAGGGGAACGCCAGGGCCAAAAAGGGGGAGTGGGTGTGTAGGGGAGTGGGGGTGGGTGGGTATGGGGGACTTTTGGTATAGCATTGGAAATGTAAATGAGCTAAATACCTAATAAAAAATGGAAAAACAAACAAACAAACAAACAAAAAAAAAGCATTGGATGTGTGGAATGAGATAAATAAATAAAAAAAAAACCTGAGAGAAATTTAAATGACATTTGTCAGTGGTTTTTGAAATACATATATGGAAAGAAAAGAGAACAAAATACTCTTTGAGACTAGATTGTATTAGATTATATTGTGTATGCGTGCATGGGTGTGTATGTGTGTGTGTCTATAAATTCACTATACATCAAATATACATGTACACATAGTTTCTTCTATACACATTTGATATTATATGGTTTATATGTTTCTTATTTTTATGACTTAATGATATTGAGTGTGTCTCCTAAAAAGACCTAGAAGTAATATCATTACAGCAATAATGAAAAATTTTAACATTTAAATATTGGTTTCTAAGTGCATGTTGTGTACTCAAGGTAATGAGGGCTCTAAATAAATGAACATTTTCAGACTGGATGCAAACATAAGACTGGAAAAATTGTCAAAAGATTAGGATATGTTGCAAAAAATATTGAGGCTATGTCAAACCACCACAGGATTAAAGAGGCCTGCACTGACTGGTTTTGTGTGTGAACTTGACACAGCTGAAGTTATCACAGAGAAAGGAGCTTCAGTTGGGGAAATGCCTTCATGAGATCCAGCTGTGGGGCATTTTCTCAATTAGTGATCAAGGGTGAAAGGCCCCTTGTGGGTGGGACCATCTTTGGGCTGGTAGTCTTGGTTCTATAAGAGAGCAGGCTGAGCAAGCCAGGGGAAGCAAGCCAGTAAAGAACATCCCTCCATGGCCTCTGCATCAGCTCCTGCTTCCTGACCTGCTTGAGTTCCAGTCCTGACATCCTTTGGAGATCAACAGCAATGTGGAAAGTGTAAGCTGAATAAACCCTTTCCTCCCCAACTTGATTCTTGGTCATGATGTTTGTGCAGGAATAGAGACCCTGACTAAGACTAATTGGTACGAAGAGTGGAGTATTCCTGTGCTAACCTGACCATGTTTTGGGAAGGACTGCGGAAGGACTTTGGAACTTTTGGCTAGAAGATCCATTCGGTGTTAAGAGTTCTGTGGAATGTTGTATAGGAGCTTAGAAGATAATATTGAGAACAGTGCAGAAGATGGAGGTCTGGCTTATGAAATTCCAGAGGGAAGATTAAAAACTCTTATCAGGGCCATTGCTAATTTTGATTGTTAATATTCTGTGGTTTTAGTTAGCTGGGGCTGAAGAATCAGCTGTGATTAACAAGATACCAGAACTACTAAAGGGAAAACTTTGCATTACTGGGACTATTGATGCTGGTTAGCTGGAGCTAAGAAATTAGCAGTGATTAAGAAGAGACCAGCATCATTGAGGTGACATCTTCTGGGAAGTGTTTTCTGAAAGCACAAAGAGGCTGTGTTCCAGAGATAGCCAAGGTTGTACTCCTGCTGCAGCAGAACTTGGTAATGTGTAAGGGTCACCCAGGTGGTACTGATTTTGAAGGCATGAAGGGGTCATGCAGAGCAACTGAGACTTGGCACTGTGAGAGGCCATGGAAGGCTATTGGTGAAGGTGAAGTCTCAGTTGCAATTTGATGGTGCAGGAATGAATGGGTCATGCAGTATTTTGGAGATGCCAGGACCATGAGATGACCACCAAGAACAGCAGCAGCAGTGGAGTACAGGCAGCTGGAGCCTAGAAGACAAGCTGTGTGCTACAAAGTACAGGGCTGGAGAAGTGACCCAAGTCCTTGGAGGAGCCCAGAAGATCGTGAGGTGGATCCCAGACATTGGACAGTTAGAGTTTAATTATTGCTTTTGATTGTGACTGTGCCCTGATGTTTTTCCCTCTTGAAGGAAGTATTTGAGTGGAGTTCACCGTTAAGAGACTTTTAATTATAAAAAGACTTTGGATTTTAAAAGATATTGGATATTTTAAAAGGATTGAACTTTTAATATGTAAAGACTGTGGGACTTTTAAAGTTGTTTAGATCTTGGGGATGAATAAAAAACTAAGAGTTGAGGCTTACTAGTGATGTGCTTGTGTGTCAAGTTGACAAGGGGTCAATTGTACTGGCTAATTTTGTGTCAACTTGACACAGGCTGGAGTTATCACAGAGAAAGGAGCTTCAGTTGGGGAAATGCTTCCATGAGATCCAGCTGTAGGGCATTTTCTCAATTAGTGTTCAAGGGGGGAGGTCCCCTTGTGGGTGGTGCCATCTCTGGGCTGGTAGTCTTGGTTCTATAAGTTTTATAAGAGAGCAGGCTGAGCAAGCCAGGGGAAGCAAGCCAGTAAAGAACATCCCACCATGGCTTCTGCATCAGCTCCTGCCTTCTGACCTGTTTGAGTTCCAGTTCTGACTTCCTTTGGTGATGAACAGCAGTATGAAAGTGTAAGCGGAATAAACCCGTTCCTCTCCAACTTGCCTAATGGTCATGATGTTTGTGCAGGAATAGAAACCCTGACTAAGACAAGGCCCCTCCAGGATATGCCTTGGGGACACAGAAATGCATTATGACTTATTGTATATAATATAGATGCTTGAGTCTACAGTTACAGGAATTAGAAACAGAAAGGAGGCAAAGCCCCACCTACCAGGAAAGTGTTATTTAACAAATATATATAAAAGGAAACCCACCAGAGTTAGAAAATTAACCTTTGGCAATTTGCTTTGGGCAAAAAACATCAGTAGAGGTAATTCTAAGTAAAATTTCAAGAAAAAACAGGTTTTATATAGCATCAAACTATTTCCATGTATTCCTGGCAAATATTGTCACTTACTAGGAAATAAAAAAATTCAATTATGTATAATTACTGACCACTCACATGCATTAACATTACAATTGAGACCCATAAGAACTACCGCTTTTAAAAACTGCCAAATATCAGCATTGCTAGAGATGAGACAAGGACATATAATGTGTCTGCTAATAGGAGTCTCTGAAAACATTCCATCTAAAGGAGCTCCCCTCTAGCTATGTCAGAAGACAAGTTATTTTCTCTTCAATGCCCACGTAGATAGACGATTAATTTTAACCAAACATGGGTTAGTAAGAGATTTACCTTCTTGGGTTTTTTTATATCACATTTTTTTGGTAAAGGAAAAGTAGAAATATAAGAACAGCACCTCTCCCCCCCTGCCCCCCCCCAAAAAAAATCTGTGAACTGTGTTACATTCTCTTCCTCATTGGCTACATACTAGCAATTTTTACCTGTTCTCCCCACAAATTCCTGATACTATGTAGATTGAAAGTATATGATTCTGTCATCTGACATTTGGGTAGTTAGAATTATTTCAATAATGCAAGTTGCTTGCTTTCTATGAAGCTATTACTATTACATTCAAAAGAAATGCACAGAAAATATGTAAAAATATTTGAAGCCTAGACAATGTGCAAATGAACCTATTCTACATGCAAACTTGGATGGTTTTGCTCCCTAAAACAGAAATACTTCTCCAGAAAGCCTATGCATAGCACTATTTCTTTGAGTATCCAAGGCTTAGGAATGTGTACAATGCAGTAAATATTAGTAAAAGCATGTTGAATAGGTGAATATATTAAGACTAGTTCTGAGAAGTGCTTAATGTTGAGAAATGCCATGTATTTGGGTACACACTCACCCTCTAGACCCAGAAATTTCTCTGTATTAAGAGATTTAACACACACTGCTTCCTGAGAGCAGTGGAAGCATCTATTAATTAGTTCTCCAGAGTAAAGCTAAAAAACCTGAAGTAAAGACATCATTTTTCTCTTTTTGTTAGCTGTTGCTTTTCAGAATTACAACTAGCGATATGGAGGTGGTGGTGTTCTTATCTGTGAGATGGTGAGAAGCAAATCTAGATTCATTTTATATCTTCATGTACAGGAGAGGCATTTTTTATTTTGATAGAGAGTGACATTTAAGGTGGAAATCTTCTTTTATTTGAACATTTCCTGTAGGAACTTAAAAGTAAAACATCAAATAATAACAACATTTTCCCACAATTTATATCTTTATTTTGGAAAAAAAATGATAAATGGGCATGCTGTAACAGCATTTTAGCCTCATATTCCTCCTACAAGTGACATTTTCCCCTTTACATTCTTTGTGCTATAGTGTTTAAAACAAAAAAAACAACAAGTTTGCGTTTTGGAAACTATGTTGGGAAAAACTGCATTTCAGTTGTGATATATTGTGGGGGAAAAACAAAAAGAGTGAACCTTCGGCTGTAGTGCATCACAGAAAAGTGAAAAAACAAAACAAAACAAATCATTTGATTTACTGCATAACTGTGTGGATTATTTCACACACTACAAAACATAGATGTGTCTGTTTAACTTTCCTGATTATTTCTTGAAATGAAAGGGGTATTTTTGTTTTGATACAAAACTAACAAGCTATAGGCAAAGTTCAGCAAAGTAAGGCGCTATTTCTATTTACTATGAAAAGGGCAATATTGAAAAATACTTTGTCTTTGTATTCAAAATGCTGTGACAGCTTGGATCATAGCAAGTTCTTACAATATCTGTTTGCTGTTCATTAAAAAAAGAAATGAAAAAATAAAATTCCATTTTCTTGGAGTTCTAGCTAATCTTTCATCCCCATAAAACATGGATGTAGAGGAAACAGTCTTTGATTAGAATAAGACATTTGGAGTTGTCAGAGGATGAATGGCCTAAAGAGCTCTCACCAGAAGCATGTTCACCTCATTGCCCTTTGTTAAAAGTTTAAGGAGATTTCATTCTGCTAACATATGCTACCCTTCTGCTGAAACTCTTTAACAAGACCATCAGGTCAGGATGTCTCAGAATTTACCTCTCATTACCTCATATTCCTCCTCCGGCTATCGAAAAACAACTGTGAATGTCCAATATTGGGATGACCTGATGGTCACTGCAGCCCTGATGGGGAGTGCTGGCTAGTGAAGTTTAGTTTGACCATTACATCTAAGATGTGACACATGGTTCAGTTACTCTTTGTCAGTGGCATAGTCTGCGTGTTATAGTTCTCCCAGATTTCCATCTCCACATTTTCTCCCTAGGTCTTGCTTTTCCACATTGTCATTCTGTTCCTAAAGTCTTCTATAGCTTGTGTCTTCTCCTTCACAAGACAAAGGGGGAAAGGCCATTCTTTCTCTGGTATGGTCTTTTGTACTTCACCTAACTTTAGGATATTGTTTCCTTTTCTGTCTAACCTTCATTTTTTTTAATCCTAAATTTAATTTATAGTAGACATATAAAAGTTTCCAGAGTAGATGTTATATTTTAAACATTCCTAATTCTTTGTTCCTCTAAATCTTTTTCCTTTTTGAAATGTCTTACAGTTGTTTTCTATCTAGAAAAAATATATTTATCCTTGAACACACAACTTCAACCCTTGGTATCATCTACTCTCTTTGTCCATAACCCATTTCATATGCATTTGCTATTACAATTTGTGGGCCTGAGTACCAGAGGTTTTCCACAAAGATCTCTTGCCAGGCCCTGTGCTAGGGTTCCAGCCAAGGGAAGCTAATACAGGCAGGGAGGGGAAGTCGCTTACCAGCTTCCATTGTGCCACTTGGCTCCTCCTCTGTCTATGCCTTGCCTTAATTCTGTGCCACCCTGCACTGAGTCAGGTCAGGCTGGGCCAACGAGAAGCTGATCTCTCCCCAAGTGTTACAGCTCTTAGGACAAAGATGATGGAGTAGTTCTCGCATACCTTTATTCTCTGGGTCAGACTTATACACAATTTTGGGGATGATTCAGGTACTTCTCATTGGCTTGGACTGAGAGTTTGGGGAAACCTTATTTGCATGTGGGAGGGCTTGGTGCAGCTACTATGTGATTGATGCCATATACTTCTCTGCAAGGGGGCTGTGGGTGGCTGTAGCTAAGAGACAAGAGCCAGGTGCCCAGGAGGCGTGGCCGAACTCCTGCAGTCCCATTCAGGTGGAAATCTCCGCACACCAGGGCTCTGGGGTTCCAGACCTATGCTCAACCAAGAAGCAGGCTATCTGTGCACAGCCTACCACCCCACAACAGTTATTCAATCATTATTCTGTCTATCCAAATTCTTCTTGTTGTGAGTTATTTGAGATAAAAGATATGTGTTACTCACTCTTGTATACTATACATACCATCTAAATGGATGGCATGCACTAGAGGCTCAGTGAATTTGAGTAGATTCAGGAGTAGAGTGCTTTTCCCTATGAAGTATATCTCGTGCTCTGCACTAAGGATTTACTTATATGATTCAGTTTTCTTTACAGTATTTTAATGTTTTATCACTTCCTTTCATTTTCTAAAAAATGGACTATACTGTAAAATTAATTTTTCATTTCCCTGACATAATTGTCATCTCTGAGGCTTACTGCTGAATAAGCTCACACATTCTAGGTCTTTCTGAATTCTGGTGGGCTGGTTCAACTCAGCTCTTCTGGATCAACTCTTCTGCAGGCTGACTGATTCAAACTGGCTTCTCTTAGCTTCTGACTTTTTGCTCTGCCTGGCCTCAAAGTAACTCTATTCTGTTCTAGTTTTCTGGCCCCTTCTTATTCTCTGTATTGTTCTGTCTTCACTTGGATATATCTTGTTGCCTTGTCAACCTGTATCTGTCAAACATCCCAGTAAAAAAAAAAAAAAAAAACCTCTAAATTCCATGAACTGAACTGCCGTGAACTCGATTCTCTGTACTTTCTAAAATAGCTCATATTCCTATGCTTGTGAGATTAGGGACTGTGCTATTCTGCTAAATTTTTCTCTGGTTTGTCATTCTGTCTGTCCCTAAATTAGACATTATTGTTTCAGATTAAAGGTGTGTATTAAAGCCATGTCTATATTCTAGCCAGAGTAGCCATGTTGCTGGATTAGCATTCCTCTATACTATATATAAATCCTATAAACTACATTATTTCACTGCAACCTTTTTTTCAAATTAGGAGGCCAAATATTTTATACTGTGCTTTACTGGAGCAAACATAAACACCAAAAAGTAATTTGAAAGACCCAGCTATTTTTTCTCAATATTTTATGCAGTTATAAGTCTGCATTAGACTGAAGGTAAGGCCAGCCAGAGACTGACACACCTAGGGATTCATCCCATATGCAGCCTTCAAACCTAGTCACTATTGCTGATGCCAAGAAGTGCTTGTGGACAGGCTCTTAATATAGCTGTTTCCTGAGAGGCTCTACCAGGGCCTGACGAATACAGATGTGGATGCTTGCAGCGAACCATCAAACTGAGCAGAGGGATCCCAATGGAGGAGTTAGGGGAAGGACTGAAAAAGCTGAAGGGTCTTGAAACCTCATAGGAAGAACAACAATATCAACCAACCAGACCCCCTGCCCTCCAGAACTCCCAGAGACTAAACCACCAACCAAAGAATAGACTTGGAGGGAACCATAGCTCTAGGTACATATGTAGTAGAGAATGGCTTTATCTGGCATCAATGAGAGGGGAGGGCCTTGGTCCTGTAAAGGCTTAATTCCACAGTATAAAGGAATGCCAGGGTGGTGAGGTGAGAATGGGTGGGGGAGCGTCCTTATAGAAGCAGGAAAGAGGGGTATGGCATAGGGGGTTTGCAGAAGGGAAACTGGGAAGAGGGATACTATTTGAAATGTAAATAAATAAAATATCCAATAAAAAATTTAAAAATATGTTTTTGTGTTAACCATTTTCCACAGCAAAACCACATTTTTTTCAACAAAGGTTGAAAACAGCATTAATCTATGGGAATAATCATAAATATTTCAATGGCAATTTAGCAAAACAGTTCTCAGTGGTCTCTCCTTAAGACCCATGAATTTAAAGTCATGATTCATGGATTTGGGGCTAGGTTTACAGTACTAGACATGAATTTTCTCCTGTGAAATAGGCATAAGATCCACACTGAAAGTGACAGGCTGCCCTGATAACAGTCATGTCACTATCGCACCAGTGGGCACATTTTATCTGGGATGTTCATATTGTAGTATGTAGAGTTTAGTACTAATATTACCATTATTTATTTTACTGTGCTTCAGGATCTTGCATCCCACCTTCTAGCACTATTAAAGCTGCTAAGTAGGGAGGAAATTTCCTTGTCAGTTCAAGATCAATGTCTTTGTTACTTTTCTTTTGATCTATGGAAATATGGCCACTGTTAGTTTTTCCAGTATCCCAGTGGCTGACCTATTTTCATACATGTGTAAGAAATACCAACGTGAATCAAGAGATTATTATTTATTTTTAAAGAACATGAAGTTGAGAGGCAGATGTATTGGGGTGATTTGAATTGCTGGTAAAAGGACAGTGGGAACAAAAATAATCAATATACATTATAGATATATGTACAGGAATTTTAATCTGGCAACCTGACTGCTCTCACAAGGGATCACATCTGAAGATATTATATCTACAGAATGCAGACCTGTCTTGGATTACAGAATGATCTGGCTTAAATATATGCATGCCTTTAATAGACATCTTTAATCCCCAACAATGAAGGTAAAGTTAGTTTGTTGAAGAAAGCAGCCATGTTCGGAAATACTGTCTAAATGTGGAACAAAGTTGTAAATCAGAAAAAGATGTGACAAAATGAGTCAGTCATAGGATATACCCAACTTAAATGAGAACAGAAGAGGAAAAGAGGCTACTTAAGAGCACAGAGAGAAAAAATGGTTTGTGTGTATATGTGTGTGTGTGTGTGTGTGCGTGTGTGTGTGTGTGTGTGGTGTATGTATGTTTGGCAGATTCACCCAGACAGTTTTACAGAGACGGGTTACAGAGAGATCAAGCTACAGGAGAAGACAGACCAAACCAGAGAATGAGAAGGAGCCAGAAGATTAGAACAGATTGCCAAAGTTAGTATGAGGCTAGGCAGAATCCAAGAGAAACGAGATTGAATTACCCAGTTTGGAAGATTATATTGTATGGTGGCTAGGAGCTTCCAGGCTTAGGATAGTTAGAACAGAGAAGAAAATGCTCTGGGCTTTGGTATGGCTCTCATCTCATCACTTCATCTGAGAACATGAAAGCAACATTTATACACACACACACACACACACACACACAATTTTCAAAGAATGAATTAAAAAAACAAAACAAAACTAACTAAATAAAGAGACCCTAACTACTACTGATGCAAAATTCATTTGTACCCTTGAGTTTATTGTATATAAGTAGGAAAGCTTGTAGGGTCTGAACAGCAGTGAACAAGACTGTCCCAACAAAGGAAGTACTGCCTTCCCATTATTTACACATAATTTTTAGTATTAGTATGGTTCAAAGAAATCTTTTATTTCTTACAAAATTAATCAAGAATGTACTTACTATTGAAGAAATATCTTGAGAATACCAAGGAAACCAGCTTGACAATACCCAGAATACAGAGTAAAATAGGAAAGAAACATTTAAGTCACCAAACTAGAAAGAGAAACAATGTCTTGGACAAAGATAATCAGCTGCTTCTATAATTTGAAATATTATAAAAAGCTTTCCTCCATCCTCCTTACTTCTCTCCTTCTCTCTGAGACAACTAAACCTAGAGTTTTAAAACCTTAAGCTATACCTACCAGCTCTAAATGCTATTCTCTTACTTAAAATTAATTAAACATATATTATATTTTTAGCAAAATAAATGTTTTATTTACTCATTTATTCAACTATCCATTTGTACAGTAATTCTCTAAGTCTGCATTTGACATCAGTTAATTATGAAAAGATAATCACACATAGAAAAGTTTTCTGCAGAGAAGTTCTCTGGCAGAATTTTTGGGGTCAGTTATGCATACTATCATATCATCTGCAAATACTGATAACTTTACCTGTTCTTTACCAATTTGTATTGCCTTGATCTCTTTTTTTTTCTCTTATTTTTCTAGCTAACACTTCGAGTACTATATTGAATAGATATGGGGAGAGTGGGCATCCTTGTCCCCGATTTCAGTGAGATTGTTTTAAGTATGTCTCCATTTAATTTGATATTGGCTGTTGCTTTGCAGTAAATTGCTTTTATTATGTATGGTATGGACCTTGAATCCCTGATCTCTCCAATACTTTTAATGTGAAGGGGTGTTGTATTTTTTTTCAAATGCTTTTTCTGCATCTAAAGAGATGATCATGTGACTTTTTTCCTGTGAGTTTTTTTTTTTTATAATGGATTACGTTAATAGATTTTCATATATTAAACCAACCTTGCATCCCTGTGATAAAGCCTACTTGATCTTGGTGAATGATGATTTTGATGTGTTCTTGGATTCAATTTGCAAGAATATTATTGAGTATTTTTCATTAATATTTATAAGCAAGATTGGTCTGAAGTTCTCCTTTTTAGTTGTGTCCTTGTGTGGTTTAGGTGTCAGAGTAATTGTGGCTTCGTAGAACAAGTTAGGTAGTGTTCAGTCTGTTTCTATTTTATGGAATTGCTTGAGGAAACTTGGTATCACATCTTCTTTGAAGGTCTGGTAGAATTCTGCACTAAATCCATGTGGCCCTGGGCTGGTTTTGGTTGGTAAGATTTTAATGACTTCTATATCCTAGTGTAAGATGGGCCTGTTAGTTTACCTGCTCTTGATTTAAATTTGGTATGTGGCATCTGTCTAGAAAACCATCCATTTCATCTGGATTTTTTAGTTTTGTTGAATAAATGTTTTTATAGTAGGATCTGATTATTGTTTTATTTCCTTCATTTTTGTTGTTATGTCTCTCTTTTCATTTCTGATTTTATTAATTTGGATACTACCTCTTAGCCTTTTATTTAGTTTGACTATGGGTTTATCTATCTTATTGATTCTTTCACAGAACCAGCTTTTGGTTTTGCTGATTCTTTGTGTTGTTTTCTTTGTTTCTATTTGGTTGACTTCTGCCCTGAGTTTGATTACTTCCTACCTTTTACTTCTCTTCTGTGAGTTTGCTTCTTTTTTTTCTAGAGATCTCAGATGTGCTGTTAAGTTGTTAGTGTAAGATTTCTCCAGTTTCTTTACCAGGGCACTTAGTGTTATGAACTTTCCTCTTAGCACTGCTTTCATTGTGTCCCATGAGTTTGGGTATGATGTGTCAATGTTTTCGTTAAATTTCAGGAATTATTTAATTTATTTCTTTAATTATTCCCTGTCCAAGATATCAGTGAGTAAACAGTTGTTAAGTTTCCATGTGTATGTGGGCTTTCTCTATTTTTTGCTGTTATTGAAGACAAGCCTTAGACCATGGTGATCTGATAGGATGCATGGTATTATTTCAGTTTTCTTGAATCTGTTGAGGGTTGTTTTGTGAACAGTTATGTGGTCAACATGGAGAAGGTATCATAAGTTATTAAGAAGAAAGAGTATCCTTTGGTTTTATGGTGAAATGTTCTGAAGATATCTGTTAATTCCATTTGGTTCATAACCTCTCTTAGTTTCACTGTGTCTCTGTTTAGTTTGTTTCAATGAACTGTCCATTGGTGAGAGTGTGTTGTTGAAATCTCCCAGTATTATTGTGTGGGGTTAAGTTTTAGTAAAGTTTCTTTTATGAGTATGGGTGCTCTTGAATTTAGGGCATAGAAGTTCAGAATTGAGGCTTTCTCTTGGTGGATTTTCCCCTTGATGATTATCAAGTGTCCTTCTTCATCACACTTGATAACTTTTTGTTGAAAGTCTATTTTATTGGATATTAGGATGGCAACTTGTGCTTGTTTCCTGAGGCCATTTGCTTGGAATACCATTTTCCACCCATTTACTCTGAGATAGTCTCTGTCTTTGTTGTTGAGGTATGTTTCTTGTATGCAGCAAAATGTTGGATCTTGTTTGTGTATCCATTCTGTTAGCTTATGTCATTAATATTGAGAGATATTAAAAAGAGATGACTAATGGTTCCTGATATGTTTGTTTTTGTAGGTGAATTTATGTGCTTGTGGCTCTCTGCTTTTGACTTTGTTGTGAGATGTTGAATATCTTGTCCTTTCTTTGGTGCAGGTATCTTCCTTGTGTTGGAGTTTTCCTTCCAGGATCCTCTGTAGGACTGCGTTGGTGGATAGATACTGTTTGAATTTGATTTTGTCCTTCAATATTTTCTTTTCTCCATCTATGCTGATTGAGAGTTTAGCTGGGTATAGTAGCCTGGGATGGCATTTGTGTTCTCTTAGAGTCTTCATGACCTCTAACCAGGCTTTTCTGGCTTTCATAGTCTCATTGAGAAGTCTGGTGTCATTCTGTTAGGTCTACCTTTGTATGTTACTTGGCCTTTTTCCCTTGCAGCTTTTAGTAATCTTTCCTTTCTCTGTGCATTTAGTGTTCTGATGAATTGTGATGAGAAGATTTTCTTTTCTGGTCCCTTTTATTTGGTGTACCATAGGCTTCTTGTACATTTATGTCCATCTCTTTCTTTAGGTTGGGAAAGGTTTTTTCCTATGATTTTGTTGAAGACATTTTGAGGTCCTTTGAGCTGGGAATCTTCATTCTCCTCTATTCCAATTATTCTTAAATTTGGTCTTTTTATTGTGTCCTGAATTTCCTTTATGCTTTGGGTTAGCAGTTTTTTATGTTTTGAATTTTATTTGACAATTGTGTCAATCTCTTCTACCATGTCTTCTACACCTGAGATTTTTCTCTTCTATCTCTTGTATTCTGTTGGTAATACTTGCATCTGTAATTTCTGACCCCTTTCCTAGCTTTTCCATTTCCAGGTTTGCCTCCATTTGTGTTTTCTTTATTGTTTTGACTTCCACTTTTAGATCTTGGATTGCCTTATTCAGTTCTTTCACCTTTTTGCCTGTGTTTTCCTGTATTTCTTTTAGTGAATTATTGATAGCCTCTTTAAAGGACTCTATTATCTTCATGAGATAGGATTTTTATGTCAGCTTCCTGATTTTCAGGTGTGTTGGTGTATTCAGGGCTTGCTGGATAGAGGAATTGGGTTCTCATGATGATGACCATATATATTAGCTTCTGTTGCTTATGGTCTTGTGCTTGCCCTTCACCATCTGGATATCCCTGGTGTTTGTTGACTGGGGTGACTGTATAGAGTCTGCTTCTTTTGTCCATGGGTTGCTTCAGGTCTCCTGGTAGGCTTGCAGCACTGGTTGTATCAGACCATCTGTGGGGCCTTCCAAATGGGGTCTCTTCACAGATGCAGAGAAGGTGTTGATTTGTTACCTTGGCTGCAATAGATTTCCTGGGAGGCCTTCAGACTGTTGGGTCTTTAGTGGAGCAATCAAGCTCTTGTCCCATTGTGCTGAGTGCAGATGATCCTCACCTGCTCTGAGAGCAATGTATCCTCAACTGTTCTGAGTGCAGAGAGTCCTCAACTGCTCGACTGCTCTGAGTGCAGTCTGTCCAACTGCTCATAGTGCAGTGGGTACTGTAGGATGTATCCATACATGGAGTTTTCATGTGACCAGACCAACTAAGAGTCTGCCCCAGCAGCAAGGACAAGGCAGAAGGGGTGAAAGAGATGGAAGGAAGGAGAGTGGGTATTCAGGAGGGTGGGTGTTTTGTGGTTGATGTGTCCAGAGTCCACCAGGCTCCCAGCAGCAGCTCTGGGACTGGGGTGGGGGTGAAGGGGTTTCTTACTAACTGCTCTGATTGCAGTGCATCTTCTAGGATGGATTGGGATATGAAATCTTCATGGGAACAAACCAACTAAGGGTCTGCCCTAGCAGCAGAGACCAGGTAGAAGGGATGGAAGAAAGGGGAATGATATTCGGGAGGGCTGGGGTTTTGGTGGGTGATGTGTACTGAGTTCAGCAGGCTCCCCGCAGCATCTCAGGGACTTGGAGCCAGGGAGGGGGGGGGCTTGCCAACTGCTCTGAGTGCAACAGATCCTTTAGGATGTATTGGGAAACAGGGTCTTCACAGGAGCAGACCAACTAGGAGTCTGCCCCAACAGCAAGGACCAGGCAGTAAACATATATTTTAAATGGACATCATTCAGACTTATAAACTAAGATTTGATCTATTCTCTAATAATAAAACTTGTAGAAAAAGAGAAATACATAATACAAAAAAAATTATCAAAAAAATGCCACTGGAAGATAAATAGAAACCATAGTCCACATATCTAGGCAAAGGCTTTCAATTATCCTAAGTTCAGAATGGAAATTATATCACAATTACTTTGTACATATTCAGTAGTGTGCCAAATATTTTTATTCCCGCATTACTTACATAGTATTCCTTCAAGGTGCTCCTAAATTTGTTCAATAGAAATGTGCCTTGTTTGAAGTTCTGCTTATCTTATGAATATACTCTACAAAGAAAACTTCAAGTAATAATGTGTTGTGTGGTGTTATTTCTGGGAGAAGATGAATAAATGTTTACTATCCTCAGATTGGGAGTGGTCAAAAAATTAAAGTAACTACATTTCCAAAATCGACATATTGGAGCAATGAGTTAACTGAAGGTACTTACATGGACATGGGTTATGATGTTATAGGAGAAGGTATGATTGAAGGGTACCCATATCATTCAAAGCCCATATCACAACATGGGTAATCATGAATGTTATCTGGGGTGTACTGCATAATTTTCAGCAGCTTGACAGATCAGAGTGACTTTTCAGGGCACTTTGATTGGTTTGAGCTTCCTTAGCACTTCTGGAATTATATCCTTGATGGCGGTACTGGTTTTGTGCATCTCATCAGTATTAGAGAGTACTTGATTCTTAGGAGTAATTAACTTTCTGTGCCTTAGTGAACCTCATGTTACAACTTGCAAAGTCTTAAAAGGTTCTTAAGGAGCTTCCTCCACAATGAATCAACTATGTATGGTCTCACAGAGACTGAAACAACAAGGATAGAGGCTTCATTGATCTGCACTATGTCCTCTGCATATATGTTCTGGCTGTTAGATTGGGGATTTTTGTGGAATTCCTAACAATAGCACCTGGTATATGTTTGATTATTTTGTCTGCTTTTTGGACACCTTTCCGTCTATTAGGTGACTACTGCGGAGCAGTCTCAGCCACCCCATCAATCCGCGAGAGAAATCAGTGTTCCAGTAGAGATGGGCAGGAGTTGGTAGAAAGGGTGACAAACAGACATGGACACAAGAGAGTGTGCATCTGAATGTAATTTGTCAAATCAAGCATCAGATTTTTAACACAGAGGAAAATAGGAAAGTTATGTGACACATCAGCCAGGTACAATTAGGTTACTGGATGCTTAAAGACTCTTACACAAAACAGAGGAATGCAATCATAAAGACTGGCAGGAACTGGGCAATAAAACAACTGAGACAAAGTCAGCTCTATCTAAGGTCAGCTGTATTCTTAGAAGCTAGGTGTGAGGCATTTACACTCCTGGGGCAAGGGCTTTCACTCCCAAGCCATAGTTCTAATTAGGGAGTTCTGCTCTAGCTTACCTTCTCATGAATAATGCAATATTCTAGTTCCTCCTTAAATCACAGCCCGATCTACTTTCTAAACCACTGTAAATTCCTGTATATGGGAGTAACTTGGCTTTTATTCTAAGTGATTGTGTGTGAGGACTTTCTAGTAATGAGTAATGTAGTCTGCCATACATAACTATAATAAGAATTCTAAACTTACACCGGGCAGTGGTGGTGCACGCCTTTAATCCCAGCACTTGGGAGGCAGAAACAGGCAGATTTCTGAGTCCAAGGCCAGCCTAGTCTACAAAGTGAGTTCCAGGACAGCCAGCACTATACAGAGAAACCCTGTCTCGAAAAAAAAAACCAACAAAAACAACAACAACAAAAGAATTCTAAACTTACTTTGCTAAGCTTTTCCTGAGATTTATAACTCTATGTAGCAGATAGTAATGCCTGATTTCTTCCACTATCTCTCTTATAACACTTGAGGCAATTCTGAATATCACTGAATAAGTAACATTCTCACTGAATTCCAAGTCCAGGTTCAGCTCAAGGACTACCTAGGGCATTGGTGAAGGCCAGGAAGCAAAGTTCAATTTTGCTTAGTTATTTGGCAAGTCATTGCTTGGAGGCACCTATAACAAAACAACACTGAAAGAAAGCACATAGATCCATTCCCAAGGACAATGCCACGATTCCAGGAGACTACAATTCCAGGAGACTATGTTTCCGTGAACTTTTTGCCTCTCGACTGCATCCAAGCTTTTGGGCCTGTCATGGGAGTCATTACTGGGGTGGGTGTGGGAGGTGACCTTCTCCAGCCTCAGTATGAGGGCTTTTGCTTTGTTTTACTGTATCTTGTTCTATCCTGTTTGTCTCTTGTCTCTTGGAAACCTGGTGTTTCATAAAGAGGAAACAGAAGGGGAGTGCATCTGGGTGGGGGGGGGGGGAGGAAGGTAGCAAAAGAGTTGGGAGCAATGGATGGTGGTCACAATGAGGGAAGAATCTATTTTAGTAAACACCAACAAAAAGAGAGGTTCCTCCACAGTAGAATGTTTCAACTAGAGGAAATACTACACAACATGTGAGAATGGAAAGAAAATTCAACCAAAATCAATAAAATAACAATGTATGTGCCCAAACATGTAGTTTGAAACTATGAAGCTGCATGGTTTAATTTGCTCCATGGACTTCACTGCATACAGATACAGTCTTTATTAAGATGCATTCTACTAATCATGACATCAGTAAAGTATGTGTGTGGTGAACAGACACAGATAAAATAGAAGTTTTAAAATGTTATTTGGTAATTTGCAAATAGCAATGTTCCAATCTAAGTTTATTGATGCATAACTAGGAAAGCCATAGTTGTATTATAAAATGAGAACATATTACATGTTTTCATGGACTCAATAAATTTGAGAGGTGATTCTGGAATTTTTATCATACAATCCGAGTTATATTTGTGGGATTTAAGAAAAAGAAAATAATTCTTCATACAAAAATACAAAAAGTTATTCCATATCACGCTCAAGGAAGAATGCTGTCAGAAAGATTAAAAACAACAAATGCCAACTAAAATATCGTGTAAGCAGAATCGTTGCACATGTAAATGAAATTAATTCTTACAGCCACTTATAGAAAAAGAAAGGAGATTACTCAGAAAATTACAAACAGAGCCAATACAAGTAATTTTTCCCACTGTTGGAAAATTAACGAAAGGCAACAAAGTCAATGTCAAATGATAAACTCATAATGCTGAGGTATCTCAGCCCAAATTCAGTTCCCAGCTCACATGGCAGCCAGCTCAATGGAATATTTCAAAAATCTAGATGAGATTATTTTATATATTTTTACAATTCCATATTGATAATTGGCCCAGTATGTAGAACACACCTATAATACTAGGATTTGAGATGGAGATAAACCTGGAGTGTTAGCTAGCCAGGGCTGGACTTGGCTACATAGTGAGTTGAGAGCAAATGGACTTTATGAAGGTCACATCTCAAAAAATGAAATATTAATTAATATTTGAGGAGATAGATATATTTACCCTTATTTGAAAATTACCAAATGTGTAAATGCTTCAAAGCATCCTTTGGTATCACAAGGGCATGTACAAACTTTGAGTCAGTTATAAATAAATTTAACTTAAAATTTCTTTCAAGTTGGCTTCTTCTTCTTCTTCTTCTTCTTCTTCTTCTTCTTCTTCTTCTCCTTCTCCTTCTCCTTCTCCTTCTCCTTCTCCTTCTCCTTCTCCTTCTCCTTCTCCTTCTCCTTCTCCTTCTCCTTCTCCTTCTCCTTCTCCTTCTCCTTCTTCTTCTTCTTCTTCTTCTTCTTCTTCTTCTTCTTCTTCTTCTTCTTCTTCTTCTTCTTCTTCTTCTTTCTCCTTCTTCTTTTCCTTCTCCTCCTCCTTCTCCTCCCACCTCCTTCTCCTCCTCCTTCTCCTCCTCCTCCTTCTTCTCCTTCTTCTCCCTTTTTCTTCTTCTAATAGTACCTCCACTTGAATCTCTTCCACTTTCTGGAGGTTTTTTTTCTCTATTTTTCTGATGTGGTCTGAGAGCATTTCTTTTCTAATGCTTATCTGAAAACTCCAGTAAGTTATTTTCTTCCTAAGTATGTTGATTATTTCAGTGACTATACTTATTACCTACCTTTCTGTGAATAGCTATAAAGGAAATTTAAAAAGCACGTTCCCATTTTCTAGAATTTTAATGAAAAAAAATTTATTTCAAGAACTAAGTTAAACACTGTACAAGTTACAACTTAACATCTCCTTGTTTGTAGCCCCCAAATGCCTTCCTGATTGTACAGTCTAAGCACAGACCTGCACTATTAGTATTTGGGTGAAACATTGCAAGAAATATGGTGACACATGCTGAGCAGCCAAATCCCACAACAACAGTATAAGATTCTGCAATATAACCTTTGAAAAACCCTTATGACCTGTGAATTTTCCCAAAATACAAAAGAAGAATGTTATCCTGTGTATACTCAGAATCCAGAAGAGAGAGTTTTCTCCTGTGTTGAAGCCCTTGTTCATCCATGTCTGTTATGGTGGACTCTTGAGTTTGATGAGGTGAGACTCTTTAATTTAATTCTAAGTACAGCACATTGAGTCCTAATGAGCTGGGTTTTCCCTGTTGCCTAATTCACTTTGTCTATAGTGAGGTGCTTAGGGAGGCCACTAGAAGTCCATTAGAATGGAGGACTGAAAAATGCATCCCATGTGGCCTTCGAAAGCTAATACACCTTCCTGTGGAATTATAACTAAGTTCTAAACTTACTCAAAGCAAATGGTAAACAACGCAAGTTTATCGTCTAGTTATTATAAATGTTAAGTGTGGTATTCTATTTTAAACTGAAAAACAATAACCATAGAAATATAACCATAGTTCTATTTAATTTTCATAATACTATATAACAATATACTATAAGTTATTTTTAGAATGAACAATTTACGACTCTAAACTCACCAGCATACTCAGTGTTTACATGGTGATGGAAGAATAGCACATTTTCCAGAGCACATGATACATAATAAGCATTTAGCATCTACTCATTAGCTCCAGTCCATCACCTCTTTCAGGACCATAATCTTCTTCATGTTTGTGGGTTAAAACCTTAAGTTGAACCTCTGTACTCTTTGCCCTTTTGCTAACTATATGTGATTTTCTATACAGAGCACATGGTTTGGGGTGGGAAACTTCTCTATATAGTGAAAAATCTGTTGAAAAATCTTACCAAATTTTACAAAATGCCACTTCTATTCAAATGTCTGAGCAAGAAAGGGGTGTCAGGCAAGGGTTAGTTTTAAAATAAGTGAAGAATGTAGTAATATTTCCAGCCTACTGTCTCTATTCTAATTCCCTCTCAGAAATGCATGGGTATACTGAGAACTATGTTAAAAATCTGATTGGGGATTTTTTTTTCATTTGAAAAAAAAGAATCAATTGCCTAGATCTCCCCTTTCTTTCTTCCTAAAACTTGCTATATAGATGAAGAAAACCTTGAATTTATCACCATCAAAGTTTTTAACTCCCAAGTACTAGGGTTGTAAGCATGTCCTTTGTTCATGCTCCCATGACAGTGCTAAGTGTCAAATGCCAGGAATTCCTGTAAGCTAAGCAAACCCTATACCAATGGACCTCCATCCACATCCTCCTGTAATCACGTTGGTTGACTTGGCTATAGATTAAAATGTTGCCTATGTACAAACGGGATGTTCCAGCATGTTTTTCTTCTAATGCCTGAGCTGTGTTTTGTCATTCTATGTTAGATGATAAAAAAAGCCTAAAAGGATTTTTTTAACCTGATCTTTTGGAATCCTCATAATATATATGAGCTCTGTTAACTTTTCTTGTCACATATCTCCTTCCACCACAGACTCCCAATATGATATTTACAAAACCAATGAAGATAACAGCATCGTTTTTGACAAACATACAAATATCCTTCCCTTCTTCACTGTAGAGAAATTTAAGCCATGTATGATATACCTCACAATAGACATGAATTTTTACTGTTGACATAATACTTTTACATGAGTTCATAATATTTTAAACTTCCAATAATTTTAATGATTGTGTATGTGCATCGTCAGAACTTATACTACTATATTCTGTAAATATCATAAATAGTTTATAGGTACTCCTCATCATAAATATGAATCTGTTAATAAAGCTTATAGAGAATACTGAGCAGTTGAGTTAAAGGGGAGTTGTGTGGTAGAAATGAAATACAAGAAAAAGTTTTAATTATGACATAATTTGAAACAGTTGATATGGTAAGATACCTTCATATCCAAGAGTAGAAGCCAAAGCATTTATGAACTTCTCATCATCTAAAATTAGAAGGTCATTATGGCATTGAGAAATGAGCATATTTATAGCAGAGCTTAAGGATTATTATGTAGAAGACAGAATACTTGAGGTTAATTGCAATGATAACATCAATCAGTAGACACCCCTTTCCCTTTTGGAGGTTGGTCTGTTGCTATGTATTTTGATACTAAATTCTGTACCCAAAGGAAAGATCTAGGCCTACTAGTAAATTCACACATTTACAAGCTTTTGTTATGTGAGCCTTATTGTTTTGATTTAAAACTACTTGTTAAATAAAATTGGTTATCTCCAATTACTGGAGGGATTAGAGGTAGGTGGGTTTTGAGTTACCTGCTTGGGGGTGGAGAAGATAAAGCAGAGAGTAGCTGGGAAAAGATGTGATGAGATGGTTGCCTGGATGCATGGTACCTGAGCACAGATAATCAGCAATGTGGGAAAATGTAGGTTAAAATAAATAGTTATCTGTAGTTATGATCTAGTCAGAGTATAGCCTAACTATATGGCCAAGGTATTTGTAAATATAATTTGGGTGTGAACCTTAATTTTGGAAGCATGGGGCTAGGAGGCTGAACCCAGATTTAGCTTCAACAGCTTCTTTTCAATTTTTCACCCTTTAACAAATATGATCTCTTAGTTATCTATAGTTTAGCATATACCTAAATCAATTTCAAGACTATGCTTATTCCTTCACTTATATTCAGATAATTTCTTGATAATAAACTTATTTGTATCAATTCTCTATGTGTGGACCTATTTTATCTCTTCATTTTGTTTTAAAATATTATATGTAGGGACACCTCTAAGAAAACACACCATGCTCAGCTTCACATCTTGCAACTTCACTTACCCATCTGTTTACTTTAAAGCTGAAGCCTTTTAAGGTACTGTGACTAATTCCTAACATTTTGAGGATGTAATCCTGTAATTATACTGGTTTTATTAGTATAGTACATATGTTTGTATATTGTATTATCAAGATTTTAAGATTAATGTTTTCACTTGTTCTTTACAGGATTCCCTTGGGTAAGAATGGCAGGTGTTTTTAAATTTCATTTTTGATACAATAATTAGCTCTAAAGAAAGAAAGCTTTACATAGGAATTCATAACAAATCCATTGGCTGTGCTGTGATTAGAACATGTGTTTTCTTTGGTTCAAATCTGTATCAAAATATTGTTCTTTTGAAAAGTTTTCTTGTTTTTCCCACTAATTTCAAAGATTTACGATTTTGCATAATTTATGGAATGTTGAACACCTAGACCCACAACCTTTCTAGCTGTCAAAGAAAGCATTTTGGATTTCTCTCTAACACACACACACTCACACACACACACACACACACACACACACACACACACACACACACACACACACATATTTTGGGTGCTTTGTACAAAAAGTGATTGAATTTGTCTCCCTTAGCTTGCCTCTCAACACATTTGGAGGTGACTTAGGGGATAGTTTGGTATCACTATACCATGCCAGCATATGTTTGTGTGGTAGATATAGGAACCTAAATTCTATAAGCTCTACTTGCAAAGGTAGCCTAATAATATTGAACAAGATCATTAACAGAAACCTCCCGTTCTTTTCGAGTGGTTCATTCTCTACTTCCAAACTCCCATGCCAGTTTTATTTAATTAAAATGTTTTAGAATTTTTACATAAGACTACTGAATTTCATCATTTCTAACCTTCCCTTTGTTCCTACTCTTCTGTGTCCTCCAACTCCTCAAACTCACAATCGCTTCTTCTCCCAATGTGTGTGTAACCTACATGTAATCTACTAACTTCATCTAGTGTCCCTCAAATATACATGTACGTATGTTGATGCAAGTACATGGGTTTAGGACTGAGAGGATTAGAATATGTAGGCTATCTGGGAGCTTCTCCCTAGAGAATACTGTTTCTTTCTCTCTTGGCCACCATTGAGTGATAGTTGCTCGTCATCCAGGTGTGTGGAATTGTGGCATTTTTCCCTATCCATATTTGGATTTTGACTTGTGTGGTCACTATGCTTGTCTTATTTATACAACCATATTGTTGAGATTTAATCGATCTAACTTCTTTGTTGTGTTTAGAATACATTATTTCCAGTTCTCATTCTGGGCTTCAGGTTCATAAAACCTTTTACCATCCTTTTCCAAGATGCTATGTGAGCCTTAGGTTTAGGGATTGTGATGCAGATGGATTTTTTTTTGTTGTTATATTATCTGAGTTTAAGCTCTCTGTTGCAGTAATCTTAAATAAGTCATAGGAAATATTACATAAGAATATGGACTTCAAAAAAGTTGTATACGCAGTTTAAGAATTTTGAATTTTCAATCTTGTGATTAACACATCTTTCCCCTTTTAATTTTACTTGTATTCTCCCTTCTTAATTTTGATTGTGCCATGTTACTTGGTGGGATTCACTTAATTGCAACAATCATTTATGATATTCCAAAAATAAAACCTATCTTCGCATGTAAATAAAATTTTATTAAATAACAGTGATCAAAGTTAAAAATAACAATGTATACTTATTTTAGGATTTTTTTCTAGTTTTCAATATTTTCTAGTCTAAATGAGAAAATCCATAATAATTGCCAATACTAACATTTTGATGAACTTCTTTTCTTAAATGTCACAAATTTGGTTCCATTACCAGATTCTATTATGACTACTATAGTGCTTCATTATGTATCAGGGTCCCCATCCTTTCTTTTCCAGAGCTGAGGTGAGGACTGCACTCAGCCTTCTATGTTTTTGGCAAATGTTCTACCAGTGAGATCTCTATCTATTTATCTATCTATCTATCTATCTATCTATCTATCTATCTATCTCTATCTCTATAATCTGACATGAAGAGAAAGGAAAAGAGAAAATTTAACTAAACTCTCTAAGGCATCATACATTAATACCAGACAGAAAAACTTTGAACAAATAGGGTAATTTTCTAAAGACAGTATTATCACTTAAACTAACTCCCATAGTCAATGAATATTTAGATATAAGGCCATTAATTGTAAATGATGTGCACCTTGGTTTCCATTTTCACTTCAAAAATCATCCTTATTTTTTATAAGAAGATCAAGGTGGACACCATTGCCTTTCTTTCCAGCCGCAGTTACACCTGAACCACTACGTGGTTCTTTTTTTTTTTTTTTTTTTTTCCATTTTTTATTAGGTATTTAACTCATTTACATTTCCAATGCTATACCAAAAGTCCCCCATATCCACCCACCTCCACTCCCCTGCCCACCCACTCCCCCTTTTTGGCCCTGGTATTCCCCTGTACTGGGGCATATAAAGTTTGCAAGTCCAATGGGCCTCTCTTTCCAGTGATGGCCGACTAGGCCATCTTTTGATATATATGCAGCTAGAGTCAAGAGCTCCGGGGTACTGGTTAGCTCATAATGTTGTTCCACCTATAGGGTTGCAGATCCCTTTAGCTCCTTGGCTACTTTCTCTAGCTCCTCCATTGGGAGCCCTATGATCCATCCATTAGCTGACTGTGAGCATCCACTTCTGTGTTTGCTGGGCCCCGGCATAGTCTCACAAGAGACAGCTACATCTGCGTCCTTTCAATAAAATCTTGCTAGTGTATGCAATGGTGTCAGCGTTTGGATGCTGATTATGGGGTGGATCCCTGGCTATGGCAGTCTCTACATGGTCCATCCTTTCATCTCAGCTCCAATCTCCGTCTCTGTAACTCCTTCCAGTGGTTCTTGTTACATTTGCTTCTGACTACCACTAGGAGCATCACATCTGGGGCTCTCTACCTCTCTTTCATTTTACATTGCTGAAGTTTTACCTTATTGGTCAGGCTTTAGGAAACAGCCGTGATTGATTACTCTGTTTTTACTTACATGTTATTTGTTAAGCTGTGCAAGATTTGCTTGTTTGTTTGTAAACTTGACCTATCCTAGTGAGAAACTAGCTTTATCAAGTTGGCCTATAGGCAATTATTAGGACATTTTCTGTATTAATGATTGGTGTAGAAGAGTCTAGCCCATCATAGGTAGTGCTAATTCTGGTCAGATGTCTCTGGGTTATATGAGAATGCAAGCTGCCCAAGCCATGGGTGCCAAGCCAATTAACAACATTTGTTCATGGTTCTGTTACAGTTATTTGCCTACAGATTCTTGCTTGAGCTTCTACTCTAGCTTCTCACAATGGTGGGCTATGATTTAGAGACCCAATAAACCTTTTCCTCCCCAAGTTGCTTTTGCTCATGGTGTTCTTATCACAGAGGAAAGCAATGCACAATGTTTAGTAGAAAATAAAAAAAAAAATCTGGAGGACTGGGTATTGAGGAATAGAAAATAAAAGCAACTTCATGCTGTGTGGAGGAATTTAATCCAGCAACATGGCTGCTCTGGCAAGGACCACATCTAAAGATCTTCTGCTGGAATGACACACTAATTCTTCTAATTGGAATATAGGCACACCCTTAGTACATTAGTATGAGATCAGTTTATAGAAGGAAGAAGCCATGTTTGAACGTGATGTAAAACTTGGGGACAGCCAAAACATGAATCAGAGAAAGTTATGACAGAATGAATCAGATAGGATGTGCCCAACTCTGAGGAGAACAGCAAAAGAAAGAAAAGCTTTTGAAGAACAGTGCAAGGAAAAGTATACAGTCAGTTGGAGTCAGTGAAGTGAGTGCAGCACAGGAAGTTGAGTTTGTTTGTGAGTTCATGCAGTAAAAGACAGGTTGGCAGAGGCAGTTGAAGCTAGAGAATAACAAGGATCTTAAAGATTAGACAAATTGACCAGAGTTAGTTCGAGGCCAAGCAAAGCAATTCAGTGAGAAACCGAGAGAAGCCAGTTTGAATCAGTCATGTTGGAGAAATGTTTGATCCAGAACAGCTGAGTTGAACTAGCCAATCAAAGTTCAGAAAGAACTAGGTGACCTTATTCAGCAATAATCCTCCAAGATGACAATTACATCACCCAAATGATACTTACTTCAGCAATGCTGCCTTCCCAGGCTTTGCTGGTGTCTAGTACAATTCTATTTTCTTTCTTATTTTTAAGAGGGATACTGTGTTTTCTCCATTAATTTAGTTATTACTTTTACATCTCAATCATCGCAGGCCTTCCTGGTCACACCACAAAGAATCCCTCACTCTGGGGTGGGGTGCCCCATAGTATCCCCTGAACCTGGTAAATCAATTCTCTGCAGGGTTAGGCGTATTCTCTATCACTGAAGGCAGCTCAGTAGGGGAATGGATTCCACAGACAAGAGCTTTTGGAACAGTCCCAGATCCAAGCTGTGTTTTTTTAGGTGCAGTTATTTGATTTTGTCATGAAATGTCTTGGTTTCTCCATCTATGGTCATTGAAAGTTTTTCTGGGTATAGTAGGCTGGGCTGATATTTGTGGTTTTCTAGGGTCTGTCCCAGACCTTCTTTGTTGAGAAATCAGGTATAATTTTAACATGTCTGCCTTTATTTAATACTTGGCCTTTTTCCCCTTAAAGCTTTGTTGTTTTATTGTTCTATATATTGCTTATTTGTTCTATATATTTAGTGTTTTGATTATTAATTGGAAGGAGGATTTCCTTTTTGGTTATATTTATCTAGTATTCTGTAGGTTTCTTGTATGTTTATAGTCTCACTTTCTTTAAGTTAGTTAAGTTTTCGTCTATGACTTTTTTTTTTTTTTTGAAGATAATTTTTGGACCTTTGAATTGGGAATGTTCTCCTTCTATGTCGTTTATTCTTAGCTTTGACCTTTTCATAGTGTCCCACATTTTCTGGATGTCCGGTGTTTAAAATCTTTCAGATTTGGCATTTTATACCATGTATTAATTTCTTCTATGGTATCTTCTATGCCTGAGATTCTCTCTCCTATCGCTTGTTTTCTGTTGGTGATGCTTGGGTCTGTAGCTCCTGTTGGTGATGCTTGGGTAGTTCCTGTTCTTTTTCCTAGAGATTTTCATCTCCAGTGTTGCCTGTTTCTGTTTTCTGCTTTTATTTTTACGCCTTGAAACTTTTTGTTCATTTCCTTTGCCTGTTTGATATATTCCTTTTCTTTCTTTCTTTCCTTCTTTCTTTCTTTCTTTCTTTCTTTCTTCTTCTCCTTCTTCTTCTTCTTCTTCTTCTTCTTCTTCTTCTTCTTCTTCTTCTTCTTCTTCTTCTTCTTCTTCTTTTTTGTTTTTTGTTTGTTTTTTGTTTGTTTGTTTGTTTGTTTGTTTCAAGACAGGGGTTCTCTGTGTAGCCCTGGCTGTCCTGGAACTTCCTGTAGACCAGGCTGTCCTCGAACTCAGAAATCCACCTGCCTCTGCCTCTGCCTCCCAAGTGCTGGGATTAAAGGCATGCACCACTACTGCCTGGCTGATTATATTTCTTTAAGGGATTTGTTTATCCCCTTTATAAAATTCATAAGATGAGATTTAAGGTCATATTCCTGCTCCTCAGGTATGTCAGGATATATAGGAATTGCTGTATTTTGAGATCTGGGTTTTGATTGTGTCATATTGCACTGGCTTTTGTTGATTGTGTTCTTGCCTTTGCCTTTATCCATATGATTGTTTGGTTTTGGCTGGCCTGGTAGTACCTGGGAATAGCAGGCCTCCTGGACTGGTTGTCTGAGGTGGCCACTGGCTTCCGAAAATGGAAGTAGATCTATGGGCTGGGCTGTAGAGTGCAGATCTGAGACTGCAGGCAGAGGTGTGGACCAGAAAAAAGATGGAGCTCAGAAAGGACAGGGCAGACTTTAATACTGTGTGCTGAGCTTGCTGGGAGTACACCAGGCAGGGATGTCTCACATGGTTTTCCCCAGGTAGAAGCAGGCCTCCAGGGTGGTAGGCACAGGTGTGAGCTGGGACAAGCATTGCCAATCTGCTATTGCAGATAGAGATCAAGATTATATTTTTTAAAATTAATTTTATTCACGACACAGATAACTGCATAAATATACTTTGTCCCTTATTACATCATTATATTGCTATCAGATTTTGTAATTTTCCAATGTCTCAATTTATGATGTAGTACAAACGATATCACTAAAAATGAATCATAATCTTTTCTTAAAATTTCCTTAACATAAATAATGCAAAATAAATGATAGGTACAGTATGTTATATAAGAACATATTATTCTAACATCATTATAAACATTTCAGCTTCCTCAATTTTTGCATTAGAATTAGCCACATGAAATTCATGATAGTAAAATATATTTTACCTTTAACATTTTCAATTTTATTTGGTTCCATCTTACATATATGACTGAGTGCACAGTAATATTCTATATCATCTTTTGTCCACCCTTGTCAAGATGGTTTTGACTTTTATTTACAAAATCTTAACATGAATATTAATGCCAAAGTAGATAGATATTTATTTGAAATATAATTCATTATTCATACTTGTTGATGTAATTTCTAGAGTATTTTTAGTATATTTAAATGTCATTAAAAACTAGGTATTTGTGTAGTAAAAAGCCTCATTGAAGTAACTTAATATTTAGTTGTTTCTAATTGATAAATTTATTGACATATTTTTTGGGGTATACTGTGGTGTTATTATATAAGTATTTGTTATAAAATGATTAAATCTTATCTATTATAAAAGTAGAAACATGTTTAGCTATAACTAAGAATATAAATACTTTAAATATTCCTCTTTATTATTACTCTTAATTGTACTAAATAATAAATTATGTTGTACCATTTCTATTCCTGTATCAAAGGCACTTAGATATTGTTTATTAGGTTCCTTTCTTCCTTCTTCCTCCCTCCCTCCTTCCCTATTTCCCTCACCCTAACTCTAAATTAACTATCTTCCTCAAGAGCCTTAGCCTCTTGAAACAGGGATTCTAGGCATGTACAACTACTTCTTCCCCTTTCTACTTTTTTATTCATTTTTCTTTCCTCCTCTTCTGCCTCTCAGGAGCCATTTAGGATAGTCTAAGGCTAGCAAGTGCCCTTCCTAAAGGTAACCCACTATTTTTTCATGGTCTACAATATGTGAGCTCACTGGCAGGTTCCAAAGAGACTTCATCTCAGGATTGCTTCTTATAGCTGATGTGCCTTTCCTGTCATTGTTAAGTTAATATAATAATCCCTGGGTATTAGCACACCCTATTGATCAGATTTCCTGAAGATCAACATAAAGATGAACTTCCATGAATTAATGTTGTTTAGATGAATTAATGAATTTACAGAATTCCTGATTTGATTCAAACAATTTTTGAAAGAAAATTTTAAGAGATGGTCTTAGTTGCTTTGCTGGAAAGGTGTTGAAATCAAGAATAGAATGTGCCCATTCTTCATAATAGTAAGTAAAGGCTGAATAATAAGAAATTCAATGAGCTTGCATAATTACATTTAAAAAAAGACAAACATTTATGCCCAAGAATAAAGCCACAGGTATCCACTATGTAAAACTGTGTGAGACTATGTAAAATAGACAAGGCCATGTAAAAACTGTTGCTTTGAATTTATAAATAGGATATAAAATGGGACACTGGTTCAATCTTAGTATCAACATCCTTCTGTAACTCTCATTTTATGTAACATTTTATCTCTGAGGTAATTTTATAAAGAACTTTTTGTCTAAGAAGTTATAAAAAGTCCAGAGAAAATAAATAAAGCTGTTGATTGAATGGTTAGACTTGGGGCATTCTGCGCCATCCATCCATCTATCCATCCATCCATCCATCCATCCATCCATCCATCCACCCACCCACCCCCACACACACCCATCTATCCATCCATTCATCTATCCATCATATATTTAAATGTATATGTCTGTTTGTCAGTATGCACTTGTATAGGTATATGTGTATGTATGTAAGCATGCATAAATACTTGTGGAGTGTATGAGATGAGTTGTTGGGCCCAACTAAAATGTGAGTGTGTTAATGTGTAAATGAGAATGTGATTATAAATGTAAAAGTACGTATGAATGTATATGTGTCTGTGTAAGGTGGCCTGTATATAGAACCTTAATTCCTATCCTTTCCTTCGTCTCTGGTTCAAAAGAATTAACCAGCCTAGCCATAGAGGCTCTGGCTGCCTGGACAGAGAACAGAATGTTAGCAATAATTTTTTTTACACAATTGCCCACTGCTAGGCAACAGTAGTTAGTGGCTCAAATTAATGGTTTTTAACCATAGAAGACACAAGAAGCTTTTAAAGATTTTTTTAGAAGTTATTAGCGGGAATTCAGTATATTTAGAGAGCTGGAAGGCTGAAGACCATCCGTCTTTAATGCTACCTCTTCAAACCATTCTAGGTAGGCCAGGATGACTCACACCTCCCCCCCCCATCTCTAATAGCCATCATTTATTTAAGTCCTTTTTGCTGTATTTTTTTCTAAATAAATAAAATACTTGTCTATGTATGACTCGTTTCTCTTAGCGTGGTGATCTTCTGTTACATTATTCTCCAAATGATATAATTACATATTCTTTGTAGTAAATTAAAATTTCATTGTATGTGCATCTATATATAAAACTGTCTTATCCACTCATAATGTGCCTATACTCACACCATTAAAACATTAGAATGTTGGTTATCATTAGAGTATGCAGAGGGTTTTCAACTTTCAACAGATACTGTTGCACAACTACACTTACATTCATTTCTAAACAGTGCTCTTTCTATATAACAAGAAAATCCATTGTCTTGGTCCTACTACAGCTGGGGGCTGTGTTGATGTTTGTGCCCTGTGTTACTGCTAAAATCCATTCTGATGTCTGTGGTTTGTGCTGCTGCCTGAAACCATGTTAATTTCCATGGGCAGCGCAGTATCCTGGCATTTTAAGAATGTACTCTAGTGCTTCAGTTTGAAAAAAGGGTACTACTAAATGTAGGTCAACTGTATACAATGTTGTCAAATATGGTGACCTATATCTGCTATTTCAGCCCTCAGGAGACTATGAGAAACCAGAGAATAGAATGGCCAACATTATGAATTCTTTAACAGCATGGGCTAAAGAGATAAGTTTCAAGAACAGTAAAATTATTAATGATGATGAAGATAAGTGAACATATGGATTGTGAAAATGGAATAGAAATAAATGCTTTATACCTGCATTTGTCAATCTTTATATATAAAGGACAAATAAATAATAGTTGATGAATTCGAGTTATAATGTTCAGATGACTCAGATCTGCCTTGTAACATAAAAGCAGCTGTAGAAATGCATAAACAAATGAGTGCATCTACATTTATATATCTGCAAATCTTCAACTGTAATCATTTAAAATTGAATTCCCAGTCATTTCCACTTGACACAGCACTCCATGATTCTTGTTTGTTTTGTTTTCTGTTAAAAGAAAAGTATAGTTTTGGAGCAACACATACACACACACACACACACACACACACACACACACACACACACCAAAATAAGACAAGACAAAACACAAAACAAAACATAAAACAGAGCCAAAATAAACAATCAAAGAAACAAACAAAAACTACAGCCAGATTTGGCCCATAGGCAGTTATTTTTCTTATGCTTACTCTACAGAACGAACCTGAATGGAAAACTTCCTAATTAAAATGAAATTCTACAAATTAAACCCTCACTGTAGATTTAGTGTGCTATGCACTCTAGTGAAAAAGTTCCATCTTTCAGTTTTAAATTTTAAATATCAAGTGACTGGAATAAATGCAAGTTGCACTGAAAAGAAGTCAAGAAGAGGGAAAGACTGATGATTTGTGATAAATAAGATCCAACAAATACAATCACATCCTTCATCAGTTGAAACACAAGGCAATACATGTTTTGAAACAGCTAAAAGAGTACCTATGTAAGCCACATTATTGATTAATTTAATAATCTGCTTCATATAAATCTCCACAGAATTAAACTGGAGACTCTAGATCTTGACTCTTGATCTTGGCTTCTCCATTCCATTTCATAAATATTGAAAATTAATACTCCATTCACCTTTGTGTCTAAATAACAATGGCTAAAATTCCATTCTGACTTTCTTTAATTAAAGTACAGAATAGTTGCAATGTATTGACTCATCAAAATGGTTACTGTTTATTTAGTGTTGGTATGCTCATCTAAGTAGTAGAATAAACCCTTGTGGAGAATCTTTTTTTTGTTGTTGTTGTTTTGTTTTTACTTTGTGTTAGGACTTTATCAAAAGTCGAAATAGTATTTTTAACTTGTGAAAAGAAGTAAGATCATTTGGGTATCTTCTTACCGAATTGGCTTTTATAATGGATTTATTCTCAGCAGAGTTTCAAATATGGAACAATCATTTGATAGTACTTACATGGCACTGAAGGACTAATTATTTATATGTAAAAGTATGAATTACTCTATTTATTGTAGTAATAACTTGCCTACTGGGCTTAATGTCAAAAGACATTCTACCAACATCCTTCTGGACAAATAAATACTGTATTGCAGGGACTTAGAGTGCGTCCCATAAAAATGCATTAAAATTTCAGTGCCTGCCTGGGACATGTTTGAATCTGCCCTGCAATATTTCAGAAGGTCATAAAAGGAAACCTTCTGAAATATGATAGAGGAGGTAACATATAAGCAAAAGTGTGCTTGGGGCATTGGGCACTAAAAGAAAAGAATAAGGAAGAGAATCAGATAAAAAAAATGACTTTCTCTTGGAGAAAATGATGATGTCACATGGACATGTGAAGCCATATTTTAAGATAGTTTTCAAGATAGAATGGAAATTGCCAGCATCCACATTCTATATAATGCCCCAGGTAAAATCTGCCATTCACCCAAGTTCACCTTTGTTTACTTGACCTTATACAAAAGTATTTAAAAAACACTGGCAGGAAATATAAAAGAAATATGTCCATCAACTTTTACACTGACACAGACTTGCTTACACAGACTTCTTCAGTGGTTTTTAAAATTAGTTAAATTTCTTTCTTGGGCCACTGCATGTATATGGCATATGAGAACATTGGTTGGACCCTCTTATTCAGGTCCTGTACAAGCAACTGCAACTAACTACTACACACTAACTCAAAACATGAACTTTCATATTAAAAGTTAGCCAGATAGCTCTAACTATGAATTGTAAAGGTACATTTGTAAGTGACTCAGAAAACTGTAGAGAATACTGAGTGAGAAGAATAACTTAACACCTGCCCAGTATTAACCCCACCTGTTTATGCTTCTAATCCTTTACACAGACTTCAGGTAAAGAAAAGGAAGCCTTTGAAATATTCCTCCCTATAAGAGATCTGAGAACATAGACAATGGCAATCACACATAAGCCAAGAATAGAGCATGGTAGTTATCCTCAGAATACACAGAGGCAGCTAATACTGGAATAATGGGAATCCTGCTGTTCAAATGCAGAACTGCAAGATAAGACAGCCAAACAAACAAATAAACAAGAACATCTTTATGTGTTGAAATCATCTTTAAGCATGAGTTGTGACAGCTTCTCAGAAAATTAATACAATATGCTGAAAAAAAAAGAAAGAAAGAAAAGAAAAGAAAAAGTTAAATTTATAATCTAGAAGTATGCCTTCTCGCCTGGTGTATGGACAGTGTCAAAGAAGACACCTGCACAGCATCTACAGTGAAGGGACAGACCCTTTGTCATGAAAAGGGAGACCCTGTTCAAATACTCCTTCTGCATATAACCTTTGGATGACAGAGACCTCCTCACATCTGCACCTGAATTTCATTATCTTGAGTGATACGTGGCAACGATTGTCTTGTACCTTTTGTTTGTTTGTTTGTTTGAAGCAGGATTTCTCTGTGTAGCCCTGGCTGTCCTGGAACTCACTCTGTAGACCAGGCTGACCTCCAACTCAGAAATCTGCCTGCCTCTGCCTCCCAAGTGCCGGGATTAAAGGCGTGCGCCACCACTGTCCAGCTTTGTCTCATACTTTTGTCTTAATATTTAACGATGAGAATAGAAAATGATAAATTAACAGAATTTGATAATAAGTTAGAAACAAAGAAAACGCTTCTCAAAAACAAGATGTTTTTGCAAAATCCTGTTTAGCAAAGGCCGCTACTCGGGTGCAGCTAGAACACAGCAGCCTTTGGAAGGACAAGTCCTTTTTATTTTTGATTAACTTGGTAGAGTTCCTGATTTGGAAAGAGATTTTCCTTTCCAACAATAAAACTTGATTAGTAGTGTGCTTGATGTGAGAGGGAGGACTTTTTTTTTTTCCTTGAGAAAGGGACCCTAATTTAATGTTGTTTTTCGCTTCCTTTGTTCATTTATTTTTTGAAGTTCAAATCTAATTTCTTCCTCAACAGGCAATCTTCAGTTCGAAACACTGCCGTTGACCTCTGTCATCAGTTTTGTGTTCAAATGTTTGCGTGCCGGTTTTCTTTCCTTCCTTCCTTCCTTCTTTCTTTCTTTCTTTCTTTTTTTTTTTTTTTAAGTTCACAAGTCTCATTTTCTCCCCAGAGGGTGTTCCCAGTTTCTTCAAAGACTTCAGCTTATCTGTAGTTTGAGGTTTTCTTCAAGAGCTCACACATTTTGCCTGGAAGGTCTCTGCTGGTCACCTCACAGAGGAGGAGGGAGGCTGCATATGGTTGTTTAGAACCCACTGTTGTTAATTAGGGAGGTTGCCACGGAGCACATCTCACAGGCTTTCACTTCACATAGTTTACCCCACATCTAAATTGGAAGCAGCAGGTGTTTGATCTCCAAATAAATATTTTTCCTCTTTCTGATCTCCACCCTTTCATCTTAGAGATGATAGCATTCAAAAACCAATTTATTTTTAAAAGCAGATTCTACAATGCTATTGGCTAGAAGAAGTTGATTGAATGAGATCACAGGAGCCCAAATCCTCATTAATAAGTGGCTTAGTTTTTCACATACGTAGTCTTAGAGCATGTTTGGCTAAGTTTATACAGCTCAAATTCCAGTAATAGACATTCTTTTGTATAGATGATTATTACAAAGTACTGTTGTACAAATGAACTGAAAAACAATACCACCATTAGATGCTAAGCAGGAATTCTCACACTCAGCAGGCACATGAGGTGAAATGTCCTTCACAGCACTACCTGCTCAACCCTTTCAGGCCATTTTGATTATCAGGAATGGTCTTACCTTGGGCATTGCTTGTCACTGTTATTATCTGTATGTCACACAATGTCCTGATCCATGAAACTCTAATTTCTATCGAGATTTGTATAATAACCTCTGCTAATCTCTAAAGACATTTAAGGAACCGATGAGGGTCATTTTCTGTATTTTTCTCTATGGAGGTCCCTGTGTGTATTTTCGATCTCATTTGTTGCACTTGTAAATTTGACTCTTCAGGTTATTTTATATAAATGTGATTCTGTAGTAGGTGGACTTTTGGCTTTGCCTTCATGAGGCATATGGGTCTGAGTTTCCTTCACATTCTATCATTAGGAATTCCTTTGCATGCCTCAATTTAGAAAAATACATTTGTTTTCTTGTTTCTGGGGGTATCTTTCACCCGAGGAGTACTTTTGCCACTTTGCCCTTTGACCGCTTCTCTGCATGTCTCCACCTTTGGATCTGGAGGTGGAAAGGTCCTGTGAGTGATTCTCATGCCATAAAATATCATTACCATTCTTTTGTTATTTTAACAGTACTCAACTATCTTCAGAGGTTTCTGTTTTAATTCTTCTTTGTTACTTTGAGACGATTTGAACTTAAGAGTTAGAGTTAATCACTTGTAACGCTAATTGAGCCATCCTTAGGGTATCAAAATTTGTCTACATGTTCCTTCTAACATCCTATGATTTTTACTCCTATGCTTTCTCTGATTTTATCATCCAGTCTTTAATCATTGCATTTCATGTCATATTTTAAACTTTGTGGTTCACAATAAGTGTACCTGTTCTATTTTCCTATTGTTAATCATATTGTAAGCTGAACACTGTATCTTATAACGATTTTCTTTTGCTTAGACCAAGCCCAAAAATTATGTGACTCCAAAAATCCAAACTTCATTGACTTACTAGCCTTCTATATTTCTTTCTTTTCTTCCTATTTGCTCAGAATTAATTCTAAGTGTGTACTACAATTATCTCTTGGCTTTACAACACTTGTAAATTTCAGGACATTTTATATAAATGTCATTCTGTAATATCTGGACTTTGGGTTTGCTTTCTTGTGGTTTAAGTGTCTGAGTTTTTTTTTCCCCCCCACATTATATCATTAGGAATTCCTTTCCATGGCTTTAAATTCTACTGTATAAATTCATCATACTCTCTAGATTAATGAAATCTCAGCCTTTTCATTTGTTAATGTTATTGGCCATAGTTCAAAATATATGTAAAAGTGCCAGCTTCTGTCCACATTCAGTCAGTAGTCATAGTCCTGCATTTTTTATATATATAAAAACTTCCTTTTGTCTTTCTTGGTTGTTTTAAGTAATACGTGATACACTATTTAGTAAAATATGTTTCTAGATAGCTAGATTTGAAGGAATATTATTAAAGAATATAATTTGTTCATATTTTCTTGTTTTACACATTGTTGATTCTGGTACTACAATTCCATCAATAATAGCCCACTATCCCACTATTTTGTCTTCTTAGGGTCTTGTGACTGTAATAGTTTGTCAGACTTCCACTATTTGTGAGGAGCCTGACACTTTGGGATGTACTGGTGAGAAAATTTGAGGGTGTACCTTCTAAGATATGTCTGATGTGCTCTTTATGACTTGTGTTTAGAATTTTGTGGAAGTTGATAGTAGAAGGTAAGTGCATATTATGTTATCACTTGAGAAACATGTGCTAGCAACATTACTCATAATTCTGACACTGGTAGCCTGGCTAAAGTAGAGGTTTTCATGTTTCTCTACCATGATTGTAAATGTTTTCTTCCTTTTCAAACTATGGTTTGCAGAGAAAGCCATTTCAGAGCTAAATGTTGAGGAATAGAGAATAACATTTCATTTCACAACACAAAATTTTCATTACTTATGTAAATATAATAGTTTGTATTATGTGATATACATAAATTCATGTGTATTTATTTTGTACTTTAACTAATTATCAATATCATTAAATTCAATTTATTGATAATTAGATTATTACAGTTTGGATCAATGGAAGACTTTTCAATCGGTCTCTCTATCCCATGATCTGGTCATCTCCTCTACTGTATATATAACTTAACTGTGTATATACATGCATGTGTAAATTCATGTGTTTGTGAAAGTGTGTAGCCATATTTGTCTGTATGAGGCTTTGTTTCTATGACCCTTTTTGATTCTTCCCTCTTCCTGCTATCAATATTTTGTATTTCCTGCTTTATAGAAATATATACTCAATTATAACTTTCCTATTTTCCAAGGATTTCTGGATCCCTTTATTAGATAGTTGTAATTACTAAAAACCAAAGTCCAAGTGTAAGACTCTTTTAATTTTTAAGTTTAATTATCTATGTATGTTATATGCCTACATGTGGGTATATGCAGCACAGGTGCTTACAGAGACTAGAGGCATTGGGTTCCTGGGGTTTAGGAGTTAAGACAGTTGTAAGCCTCTTTTGGGTGGTAGGAAACAAATTTCATTCCTCTGCAAAATGGAGAAAAGTTCATAATTGCTGAACTATCTCTTCTGCTCTCCAGATGTGTGTGTGTGTGTGTGTGTGTGTGTGTGTGTGTGTGTGTGTGTGCACCTCTTTGTGTGTGAGAGCACACATAGAGATACAAAGTACAAAGAGGATATCATGCCTCTTAGAGCTAGAAGTACAGGGAGTTGAGAGGCACATGATGTGGGTTCTGGAAACCAAATTTGGGTACTCAGGAGGAGCAATGTATCTACATTACACCTGTGAGATCCATCTGTGTCTTCTTGTGATTTTATACTTTATGTGTTTTACTTTCTATTCTATTTCATGTGTATGAATGTTTTGATGGCATCTAAGTGTGTGTATTATATGTGTATCATCCCATGGAGGCTGTAAGAGAGTTTCATATCTCCAGTTACTAGAGTTATAGATGGTTGTGAGACACCAGGTGGTGCTAAGTATCAAACCCAGGTCCTCTGGAAGAGCAGACAATGCTCTTGACGTGTTGGCACAGTTGCCATTGACATTGTCGGTCATGGTTTTGGTTTTTGTTTGTTTGTTTGTTTGTTTTACTTTTTATTTTTCTCTTTAAAATTAATTAGTATTCGCTGGGAAAACTCTTGAGATCTGAGTGCACTTTTTGACAAAGGTTTTAACAATTGATTCAAAATTTTAAATAAATGTATATAATGTCATTTGGATTATATATTTGTTAAGTGATTTTTTCACATCTTTGTGTCCTGTTATATTAATTTATTAAAATTGTAAAACAGAATTTTTTACTAGATTGCTCGATTTTTTATTACATTCCTGGAATATTGATAATGATAACCTCTTTGTAGATCAGCTGGAGGAGATGGGGCTTGAAGTGGCCCAGTTCTCCTCTCTTTTTCATTTATACCTCTCAAATCCAACTGTCTAATGTTCTGGGAATGCAAAACCACTCACAAGGGAGGAAATGACTGAAGCATGCTAGGCTAAGGTCTTGTCCCTCTTAGAACAAGACATTCTACGATTATTTAGTTCATCATGTCACTATTCCCCAGGAACAAAATTCAAGGTAGCACACTTAAAGTGTTTTGTTTGGTTGGTTGTTTGGTTGTTTTTTTTTTTAATAGTTAAACTACCGTTGGAGCATATGCAGAGAAGGCTTTCCTGGACAACTTTGTTGAAGTATAGAGATTTTTTTTTCATGAGAAATCATAGTCTTCTGTTGTTCTTTGCTCAATATATATGCATAATAATTTTGCTTCACAGGATTAGGTGTGTGTGTGTGTGTGTGTGTGTGTGTGTGTGTGTGTTCTGTCTCCCCAGCTACTACAAGCACTAAAAATTGGCTCAATTTAAGGCCTGATCAGTGAGGGGTCTACCTTTAGTGTTGTAACCCAAACCTTAGTAGACCCACTGTACCTTTCTTTTTGTTTTCTTATGTGTGTGTGTTTGTGTGTGGGGGGTGTCTATCTATCTGTTTTGCTTACAACTTTTTCTCTTTCTTCTTGATCAACACACACATACCTCAAAGACAAAGTTAGCAGGTGTTGGTTTTATTGATTTTCTCTAATATTTTCTTATTTGCAATTTTATTAATTTTGGCTTAATTCTTATTTTCTTTCATTTTACATCTACTAGGCTTATAATCTCATAGTTGAAAGTGAAATGTTCCAATCATGAAAATTTAAACAAGTGAAAATATAAACAAGAGTGTTAACATTTAAAACCTATTTTTTTTTCTTTTCTATTACTACATTGTTGCTGGGAGCATTTGCCATAAATGAGTATGTGTTAAGGTGTCTGTGCATGTGTGTCCAACTGTATGGAATCTAAACAAAGTATAAACTCATGAGTCACTTCTCAGATGTTCTCAAGTTTTTCCTCTTCTGTCCATCTCTTCCTTCCTTCCTTCCTTTCTTCCATTGATCTGTTTTTTTTTGTTGTTGTTGTTTTTTGATTTTTTTTAATAGGGTTTCTCAATGGCATGAAACTTCCTAAGTAGTCAATGAGCTCTAAGAATTCTTTTCCACCTGAGTCTGGTCTTCTTTTCTTCATTTTTCTTTCTCAGAGCCAGTTGCTGTTTCATACCTATGTTCAGTTTAATCTATGAGACTCCATTTTTAGGCAGCTTGCATATCTGCTCTGGGACCTTCACTGAATAGCTTCCTGCACTCTTACTGGCTTGAGTGAATTAGAAGAGTCCATTGGGTGGTCCTGTCAGCATTCTTCCTCCATGTTTAAGGCTCTGGCAAAGTACAGTGCCAGTGAACAGGTGTTTGTTATAAACCAGTTCCAAATGATATTTGGGGGGTAAAGGTTCTAGAGAGTATAGTAGAAACACAAGTAATTCCTTCAAATATGCAAATACAAAAACTGTCTGTACATTAAAATTCAAAACTTCTGGATCTTTCTTCTGAATCTATTTGAAGGTTTCAAAATAAGAACTCTTATTTTAGATTTTAAAAAAAAGTATAAACACATACATACAGCTACTGCAGCTAGTTTGAATTTCCTGGCATCCACTCCCAACTCTGACAGATTATAACTAGCCTGTAACTGTAACTCTAGCAAGGATCTGACAGCTCTGATCTTTGTAGGAACCTATATAACACACACACACACACACACACACACACACACACACACAGAGATGAATACACACATACCATACATGTGATTTAAAATAATAGTAGTAAATCTTTAAAATAAAACAAGCAAACATGTGCCTCAGAACAAATAACCTCCACCCTTTGTGGAAAGCTGTCTATGAAGAAAGTTGCTTCCTTAGACCTCTTCCCTCCTATCACTGGCCTTTTATTGTTGCTTTCCAGAGTTAGGCTGACTTTCTACTTTGGCTACTATGGCCTTTAAGTATTGTGGATATTTAATTTTGTAGTTGGTATAAGTTTTTTTTTTTTTCCCACTGCATCAATCATTGATTGACTTTTACATGAAACCAGAGAAAATGGTTTCTAGCCTATGATATTCAGCAATGTGGTGCTTGGCCAAAGCCAGTGTTCCATGTTTCTTTTATAAGAGAAGTGAGTTTCAATTGTTCTCAAACTGTCTACACTGTGCTAGGCAGTGCTCCTGGGGCCACTGTAGCATACTATAGTACATGTAGCACACACGTAACATACTATTTGGACTCATGTGGAGAGATTGGTCCGTAGTGAAGTCTCCTTGGAAGATGGTTTGAACAAGAGAGAGGTAGGACTTCATGGGAGATGTTTGGGACCCTGGAATGTGCTCTTGTGAAAGACTGAACATTTTCTCATGAGATCTGAGTGGTTATGTTGAAAGAGTTGTTATAAATGTAACAAAGTTGTACCCATCGAGCGCCTTCTGTGTTTCTGGTAGAAGATGTGCTCATATGATCTTATATGAATTTCTGCCAGGGCATGATTTCATCATTGCTTTTACCTAAGACTAACTCAGTGGGCTATCTTGTTTGATTTTGGACATCCAAAACTGGGTTAACTAAACTTCTTTCTTCATTAGAACCTGCTTCAGGTATTTGATTAATATAATTACATTTACTTTTCCTCCTCTCTCTTATGATCTTTTGTATGATATTTTGTTCTTTATGATAACTCAGATCCTCTAGAGAATGAAGTGGGGTGTAAACCCATAGTTAAAAAAAATAGATAAATGCCTCTTTTCAAATATTTAAATCATTAAAGTATCATTGTAGTTTTCTAAGAATATAGATCACATAAAGGAATCTGCCAACATTTCTTAGAGTTTAAGTTTCTGAAGAGAAGTGTGGGGCTCTTATCTTAGCATGGGGAAATAAAAGGGTGGGAGAGATGACCTGCATCCTGCCAGAGCTCCTGGGATTTGGGCAGGTGGAAGCAGGGGACTGTCGTTCACTCTTCACACCACTCAAGAGGCATCTGGCTGCAGGAAGCCATGGAACCCCAGTTTGCGGGGGTAGAGAGGGAGCAGTCAGGCATCTCTGGGCCTCACAGATGCCAGAAAGGACAGATTCTCAGTCTTGGACATCCCAGATGCCACTGTATGTCACAGGAATGCTGAGAACAAAATGAGGGCCCCAGGGGTGGCTCAGTCAGCCCCTGGAAGGAAGGGAGAAAGGGCAGGCAGGAGAAGGCAGTGTGTGGTTCCCACGCAGATGAGAGGCTTTGTTCCAGCTTGGCTGCTGGAAATGCTGAGAGGCCTTCCCACAGGAAATTAGATGTGGCTTTTTAGAGCAAGGCCTATTCCATTGTTCTAGCACAGTGGGTCTTGATGAGCAAAGATGGTCCATGGATTTAGAACTTTATTGTAGAAAACAGAGAAAGTAAAGAGGTAGAGGCCAGCCATGGCCACATGGAGAGAGCAGAGAAGAGGGGGAAAGAAGGAGGATGAAAGGTAAGAAAGGTAAGAAAGAGAAGAGACAAGAGAAGAGAGAGAGAGAGAGAGAGAGAGAGAGAGAGAGAGAGAGACAGCAGGGGCCAAGCAGCTCCTTTTATAGTGGGCTGGGCAACCTTGCTGTTGCAGGGTAACTGTGGGGAGGGGGCATACCTTGCTATTAGGTAACTGTGGGGTGGAGTCTGGACAGCCTACATGACTGATGGCCACAGAATGATGAAGGTGAGTGCTCCTGGTGTCAGACATTTGTGTCTGGAGACATAGCTCACGGTTCCATCCCTTGTAGGATTTGCACTGTGTCTCTAGAGTAAGCCTTGCTCAACCAGAACACAGACTGCCTCTCCTGGTCCCACAGAGAAGCACTTTCAACCGGTGATATTACAGTTAGATCGACATTTATTTGTGCAACATTATCTTGCAACAATACAAATGTGCTATAGAATGTGACTTGCCTGAATTTGTAATTCTAGCACTGGCCTGGTTTTGGTAAGTTGCCCTATCCCTGTCTACATGTGTTGCTCAGAGTCTGAAGGTAATATAATGAAATATGTTGTCTCTTTCCCTCTTAAGAAGTGCACTTCTGTACATAGAGGACATGTGATTCTTGAAACAAACCCCTTTTCATCGAATAGAATAGCATGGGATCTTATCAATACATACTGGTCCTTTCTTACTCAGTCCTATTAAGTTAAGTGTCCTCAGAGAGACAGGTATACAAATTCTGAGGCTGCATCAAGAGCTTAAGGTGCTTATCATTTGATCAGTGAGTGTGTTGTAGATTTCTCCTTTTGCAATCAGGTCGTTGAGGAGAGCTGCTTTAAAAAAAGCTGTGATAGAAGAATTATATTCTGTGAGATGCCCTTAGACTGCTTAGAACTGATCATCCTCTGGAAGATCAGCAAGCACTCTCAAACACAGAGGCATCTCTCTTGCCCCAGGAATTTCTACATTTTATAAAAATGCAGTTATAATCAGTGGTGTCTCTTCTCTTGTGGAATTTAGTTACAGAAGAAATACTGATGATTTATTTTCTCTTGTTTTTTTTTTAATTTCAGCTTTATAGCTCCTTAAATATTTATTGGGATCATAGGTAAAACAGCCAATTATCTCTGTAGGAATTTTTTAATGTGCAATATAGTGTGTCTAGTACAAGACAGAGCTCTGAATATCATAAACAGTCAATAATTGTAGTTTGAATGGGTGATCAAATGGTTGAAAGAAGAATAATGTGTTAAAATTGAAAATTAGATTATTAGTTTTATTGGCAATTTGCTATAATTGTAGTTTAAATATAACTGAAAATAAACTAAATAATGTTATAAAAGATATTTGCGTGACTAAGTAGCTCTATTTGTTTCAGTTATTTTGTATAATTTTAGGCTGTTCATTTCTGAACAAACTGAAGTCATCTTAAAGTTATTCATCACTCTATTGAACCAACTTTTGATTGAATTCCTGTGCTATCAAATTGCACAGTTAAATATATTATCATAATGCTAGCTGTTTATGACTACTCTTTTTTTAAAACTATAACACTATTTGGCATCTAAAATTACCATTTATCTTAGTACTTAGCTTTCAGTGTTTGAAGGTATAAAATTCTGAAAGATGATATTTCTTCTAATTTTATGTTAGTGAAGGTTCAATGTATTGATATTTAGTTTATAATGTCTATATGAGTGATATGTGGAAAACAGCAAATGATATTAAATATTCTGAAATTGTCTTACTAGGTTCCATTTATTCATATTTTAAATTTATTATTATTATTATTGATAATATTCCCTGCCACTATTTTCTTGGTATCTTCTGATGGCCACCTAGTTGACACAAGAAATGTGTTTGCTTATACAGAAGTCCTAAATGACTCCAGATTTCATTTTAGACTTCAATAATAGCTGATGATTTATATTCAATAGAACTTATGTTTAGACGATAATTAAGAACATCAGAAATATGTCCTTTTATTTCTCACAATTTAAACTAAAGGTAGTAGTGGGTTAAAATGGTACGTCCATGGTACCAAGAGCTTTTTAATGTGTTTTGTCATCATTAACACGACATTTCCCTTTAAGCCCCTTAGTAGGTTAAAAAAAAGTAAAAAAATCAGCCGCATTACCCTCTGTTTTAATAATCTAGTATTTAAAAGTCTTGCTTACATGTTAAATTTTCATGATCTCACCTTGGTTATTGGACGTCACCATAGATTGGTAATTTTTTAAAGTTAAATTTACAAAGTAATTTATTTGGTTGAGGCATTATATACAGATATGCATTATGCTTTGTTAAGATTCATCCCCTTCTCCTTCACCCATCACTATCTCTCTCTCTCTCTCTCTTTCTCTCTCTCTCTCTCTCTCTCTCTCTCTCTCTCTCTCTCTGTGTGTGTGTGTGTGTGTGTGTGTGTGTGTGTGTGTGTGTGTGTGTGTGTGTATGTATGTGTGTGTGTGTGTGTGTGTGTGTGTCTTTCTCTCTTTCACTATTTATTCCTTACTCACCTTGTGCTGTTCCCCATTCTGCATTTCTGCCAGGTAAATTATATTACAATCTACAACCCTCTCTGAAGATTTCTGAGAGAGAAATTTAAGTCTAGGTTCTACATAATAGAGAAACATGTGGGTGTTGTTTGTTTGTTTCTTTGTTTGATTAGTTCAGCTTAACATGATTTCCAAGTCTAGTAATTTTCCTGTTAAATCATGATTCCCTTTATTGGTGACTGAATACAACTCTATTGTATGCACCACACTAACCTTAACATTCCACCTTTTGATACATCCAGGCTTATTCTATTCTATGGCAATTGTGAATAGTGTAGTTGCTTGACTCCTTAGCCAAGTTTCCATATCTCACTCTCATGTAACAAACCATGTCAGAAGGGAAGAGATGCTTATGGGAGATTAACAAATATTCTGTGGTTAGCTCTGCTGAACATGTCTCTGTTCAATATTTTATTTCCTTTTTATCTTTTGTGCTTCAATTTGTATAATTGCTATAGAGCATCTCTAAACTCATGATACTGTTTTGTGTTATGTTCTGTCTTCTAATACACTCTGTGTTTCTCTTATCATACTCTATAACCCAGAGAATCTGCGATTTTTGTTGTTACTTTTCTGGATTCCACACTGTGCTTGAATTATGTGCTGATTTTACCAGGACATCATGCTTCTTTCCAGCTAATTGCTAAGTGACAATTAATTTTGATACTTCTAATATGTAAGAGATTCTTGTGTCTGATTCTATTTTGAAATTTTTTTCTTTCACGGGGACTTATTTCTTTGTTATTTGTGTGAGTATACTTAGGTTAACCTAGAGAATTTTGTATAAGAAAAGAGACTGAGATACACAGTTTTTATACTAGAAAGATGCTTGTCCTTCTTCTGTCAGGGCACTGGCATCAAGAGTTAAGTCAAGCCAGACAGTAGCAGAGTTGAGTTTTGTTTTACTGTGACAGTATTCATCTCTAGTGAATCACAAGTTTCAAACTCCCTAAAGTGAAATGCTATCACATTTTGCTTAGTGTGAGCCTGGTGTGTCAGTAGGATTTCCCTCGTGTTCTCACTTAGATTTCAAGAGACCCTAAACTTTTACACCATTCATGAGATCTTTCATTTATTAAGATGAATCATTATTTATACAAAGGTATAGATTTTATATGACACTTTTAAACATGTACACAGTTGGTCATATGCATGTTCCCTTAATGTTAATTTATTTCTCTTCACTCCTGCTTATTCCTCTTGAGGCAAATAAATTCTCATTCTACATTCATGTCTTAAAATCATCTGATATCATCCTTGCAATGATGTTTATGCAACTTTTACAAGGTGTGGTATGGTACGGTATACCAATTTCCTCAAATTGAAACATTCTCTCCTATCCTGAAGAAACTTCTTATGGTTTAGAAACTAAGCAAAATGCTTAAGATGAAAGCAACTCACAAGTCTCATAAAGTTCTTAAAACTTATGAGATTTGAAAGTGTTGTTTGGGGAATAAGCACCTTCTAACCTTTCTCTCTTTCTACAAGTCCTACAAAAGTGTTTGAGGAACACAGGTCTTACATACTGTCTCATGGTGGCATGTTTTTGTCAGTGATGGGGCTATCTTAAGTCATCCATGCTTCTGGGAGTAACTCTTACCAATACTGCTGTAAGCAACCTCCATAAACTTGCTAGCTTAATAAGTTAGACATGAGTAGAGTCGTTAGTTTTTGGTTCTAGAGGATCTAGGTTATGATAAAGAAATATAAATACAAAATTTTATGAGAAAGAAGAAAAGATAAACTTAAAAGAGAATTATAATTGTATTAATCAGGTTTTCATTGCTATGTTGAAATACCTGAAGCAGGTTCTAATGAATAAAAACATTTAGTTAGGCACTTTGGGATGGCCAAAATTAAACTAGTGATAGCATATGCTTGTTTCTACCTTTTTTCTGAAGGTGAACCACTCAATAAGTGGCAAAACAAGGGCCTAAAAACTAAAAAATGCGTTGTGGAGAAGTAAAGAAATTGGCCTTGTTGGGTACTGAGATAGGCACTTCAGGCTGATTCCTGCTTGACACAGTTGAATGTCTTCAGGGACAATAATAATCTGGCTAATAATCTGGCTACCTTTTTTCTGTGTGTTATGGACGGGTGTGGTTCTTTCAAGCTATAGTAATAATTAATGATCCCTGTGATTGATGAGGGGATTTATAACAAAAGCCAGGATCTTTGTGATTGAAACATCTTTTGGAAGAATCCTAGTGTTCCCATTTTCCTTTATTTGGTAGCAAGAGGCATATTTCCTTGATAAATTAAACCCATAAAGTGGCTATGAGACTGCCTTCCAACCACTAACAGATTAAAGATTGTTATTTCAATCATTTAAAGTAACAAATATCAAAGGAGATAATAGTCAGGATGTAGTGTCAGTGGTGTGTTCTTTGATGCGGATGATAAGACATGTGACTGAGATCAGCTGGAAGACTTGCCTACAAGGGAGGAATTGCAACAGGGAAAGTCCATGCTGTTACTTGGCTGTGTTAACCTCTGCTTTGGAAAGGAAAACAAACAAAACAAAACAAAACAAAAACAAAAACAAAACAAAAACTTCTTATGAAGGTTTTGCTTTGCTGTTTCTCATAGCTAGCAGATATGAGGGAATGAGATGTAAGTTGATTATGGGTTAAAGATCTCTTCCTGGGACCTAAAATGTTGGAACTCACGGGAAACATCAGATAATAAGGAAGAGAGGAGAATCCAGGTGAGGGTAATATGAGAAAACCATGGCTCTCACCTTTAACACAGAGAAAAGGGAAATTTATGAATGAGCATGCTGACGTGGCTTTAATAGTCTGTTGGAAAGAACCACTATGGTTTGGGATATTGCCTCTGAACTGCCTCTGACGAATTCCAAAGTAAGAAATAGACTTTCCCTTGTGAGGCTATAGGGCACAGGAGTAGACATGATCAGTCTGGGTACTGTTGAAAGAAAAATATTAAGTAGTATAACTACCCATCCCTGCATAATACAATGGCTGCATAACTCGAAGCACTATGAGGGAAATTAAGGCCTGATGGACTGATTTATATGAGCCATTAGTGATAGTGTGCTATTGATGTCTGCAATTCTCCAATTGAGGTACTAAAAAATGATAAAAGGACAAATAATTGGGTATGACAGGGTAAGTGTTTTATGCCCAGCTCATCAAGTCATATAGAACTGTATTCACAGAAGAGTTAAACGTGATCTTAGGGCTAATATGGGGCTTTGGTGGATTTGCTGAATCTTAGAGTGGGACATGACATTTATGAGGAAAGAGAAACTCTGAGAAAAGTGGACAACTATGACCATTGTGTACACCAAGTTGTAATGCAGGACCAGATGGCTTAGTTGGTAAAGGTACTTGCTGCGAAGACTGATGACATGTGTTTGCTCTCTAGAGTCTACATGATAGAAATCAGAACTCAGCTTCTCCATGTTCTTCTCTAATATCTACATTTACACTGTGGTGTGTGTGTGTGTGTGTGTGTGTGTGTGTGTGTGTGTGTGTGTGTACCACATATACACATTGGGTTGGAGGTTATAAATGTATTACCAAAAATAAAAATTGTAAAGTAATAAAGAAGGTATGATCAAAAAGATCAAGAAGACTAAGTCTGCCCAGTCAGTGAAGGCAGTGGTAAAACACCAGTTGTGTTGAGCCAAAGTTCCTCAGAGAAAAATTATTAGAAAGCAAAAAGTATCCTAGGGATATTATGGAAGGCTTTAAGGCTTCAAAAACAGATATTGGAAGAAATGATATAGCTTGTTCTACAGATGATCCTGTAACCCCACAGAGTATTTGAAGTAAAATATTGGGTGTGTGTGTATTGTTCACATTGTTATGGGTGCTTTCATCAGCAGAGTATGATTCCATCTCATGAAAATTATAGAGGCCTTTAAAGAGGATATGAATAACTCACTTAAAGAAACACAGGCAAAGAGGTAGAAGCCCTTAAACAAGAAACAAGTAAATCCCTTAAAGAATTACAAGAAAACAGTTGAAAGAATCAAACACAATTGTCCAAGACCTAAATATCAAAAAAGAAACAATAAAAAAATCATAAATAGAGGCAACCCTGATATGGAAATCTTAGGGAAGAGAACAGGAGCTACAGACACAAGCATTGTAATACAGAATATAAGAGATGTAAGAGAGAATCTTAGGCATAAAAGATACCATAGAAGATATAGACACACGGTCAAAGAAAATAAAAAGTGTGGAAAAACTCCTAACCAGAAATATCCAGAAAGTTCAGGACACAATAAAAAGACAAACCTAAGATTAATTGGAATAGAAGAGAACAAGATTCCCAGTCTAAAGATCCAGAAAACATCTTCAACAAGATGTTTTAGCAGAATATTTTAGATGTCATAGAAGAATACTTCCCTTACCGAAAGAAAGAGGTGGTCATAAATGCAAAAGAAGTCTACAGAACACCAAATAGATTGGATCAAAAAAGAAAATTTTCTTGTCACATAATAATCAAAACACTAAATGTACAGAACAAAAAAATACTATAAGCTATAAGGGAAAAATTCCATGTAACATATAAAGGCAGACCTATCAGAAATATACTAGGCTTCTCAACAGAGACTCTAAAAGCCAGAAGATTCTAGACAGAGATCATGCAGACCCTAAGAGAATATAAATCCCAACCTAGGCTACTATACCCAGCAAAACTCTCAATCACCATAGATGGTGAGACCAAGATATTCCAAGACAAAACAAATTTTAAAAATATCCTTCTATTCATCCAGGCCTACAGAGGATAATAGAAGAAAATTCCAACATAAGGATGGTATCAGCACCCAAGAAAACTCAAGAGGTTAATCATCTCATAACAAACTGAAAAGAAGAGAATCACACCTACATAATATTATCTCCAAAAACAAAAATAACAGGAACCAACAATTATTGTTCTTTAATATTTCTCAACATCAATGGGCTCAGTTCCACAATAAAATGATACAGGATAACAGACTGTGTGCATAAACAGGATCCAGCATCTTCCTGAATACAAGAAATACACCTCAGTGGCAAAGACAGACACTACCTTAGAGTAGTAGACTTTCAACCAAAAGTTATCAAAAGAGATGGGGAAGGGCACTTCATACTCATCAAAGGAAAAATGCAGCAAGATAAAGTCTCAATTATGAACATTTATGCCCCAAATTCAAAGATACCCACATTCATAAAAGAAACTTCTCTAAAGCTCAAAGCAGACACTGAATCTCGCACAATAATAGTGTGAGACTTCCACACCCCACTCTCAACAATGGACAGGTCATTGAAATAGAAACTAAGCAGAAGTTATAAACCAATTGATTATATGTATATATATATATATATATATATGTGTGTGAGTGTGTGTGTGTGTGTGTGTGTGTGTGTGTGTGTGTGTGTGTGTATATATATACAGATATATGCAGAATATTTCACCTTATCACACACACAAATATATATATATGCCTTCTCACACCTTATGGTACTTTGTCCAAAATTGACAATATAATCAGACAAAAAAATAAGCCTCAATAGATAGAAAAAGATTGAAATAATCTCACGAATTCTATCAGATCACCATGGAATAAGGATAAACTTCAATAACAACAAAAGCAACAGAAAGCTCAAAAATTCATGGAAACTGAACAACTCTCTACTCGATGATAACTTGTTCAGGGAAGAAATAAAGACTTCCTAGAATTCAAAGAAATTGAAAACACATCATATCCATACTTATGGGAAACAATAAAAACAATGTTAAGAGGAAAATTCATAGTACTAAAAAAACTTCATAAAGAAATTAGAGAAATCCTACAGTAGGGACTTAACAGAAAACCTGAAAACTTTAGAAAAAAGAAGAAAATATACACAAAAGGAGTAGATAGCAGTAAATAGTCAAATTCAGGACAGAAATCAACCAACTAGAAACAAAGAGAACAATACAAACAGTCAACAAAACCAAGAGCTGGTTCTTTGACAAAATCAGCAAGATGGCTAAAATCTTAGCCAAACTAACTAAAGGGCACATAGATAGTATCCAAAGCACCACAATCAGAAATAAAAAAGGAGACATAACAACAGAATCCAAGGAAAATTTTTAAAAATCAGCAGATCTTACTACAAAAGCCTATATTCATTAAAATTAGAAAATATAGATAAAATGGATTATCATCTAGAGAAATACCACATACCAGGAACTTCTAGGGAAATCTCCATCCCTGACCTCAAGCCATACTACAAAGGAGTAATGATAAAGACTACATGGTATTGGTACAGTGACAGACAGGTTGCTCAATGGAATAGAATTGAAGACCCAGAAATAAACTCCAGCATCTACGGATACTTGATCTTTGACAAAGAAGGCAAAATAATATAGTGGATAAAAGAAAACATCTTCAACAAATTATGCTGGTCTCACTGCTGGTCTACATGTAGAAGAATGAAAATTGATCCATTTTTCATCTCCTTGTTCAAAGCTAAAGTCCAAATGGATCAAGGAGCCCAACATAAAACCAAATACACTTAATATAATAGAAGAGAAAGTGGGAAAGTTCCTCAAACTCATTTTCACAGGGAAAATTTCCTAAACAATACACCAATGGCTCAGGCTCTAAGATAACAATTGATAAATGGGACCTTTGAAGCAGAAAAGCTTCTGTAAGGCAAAGGATACTATCAATAAAATAAAACAGCAACCTACAGATGGGCAAAAGATCTTCACTTTCCTTACATTTGATAGAGGGCTAACATTCAGAATATATAAAGAATCCAAGAAGCTAGACTCAAAAATAAATCCAACTTAAAAAATGGGGTACAGACCTAAACAGCTAAACAGGAAATTCTCAACAGTGGATTAAAATGACCATGAGATTCCACCTTACACCAGTCAGAATGGCTAAGATCAAAAATTCAGGTGACAGCACATGCTGGTGATGATGTGGAGAAAGAGGAACACTCTTCCATTGTTGGTGGGTTTGTAAACTGGTACAACCACTTTGGAAATCAATCTGGTCGTTCTTAAGATAATTGGAAATACTTCTACCTGAAGACCAAGATACCACTCCTGGACATATACCCAAAAGATGCTCCATCATACCACAAGGACATGTATATCACTATCTTCATAGAAGCCTTATTTGTAATAGCCAGGAGCTGGGAACAACCCACGTGTCTGTCAATGAAATAATGGATACAGAAAATGTGGTTCATTTACACAATGAATTACTACTCAGCTATTAAAAATGAGTAACTCATGAATTTTGCAGGCAAATGCATGGAACTAGAAAATATCATCCTGATTGAGGTAATCCAGATCCAAAAAGACATGCATGGTATGTACTCATTGCTAAGTGAATATTAGCCAAAAAGTTAAGAATACCCATGATGCAACTCACAGACCATAGAAAGCTTAACAAGAAGGTAGACCTATGTGTGGATACTACAAACCCACTTATAAGGGGGAATAAAATAATCATGAGAGGCAGAAGGAAGGAGGAAACTTGGTAGTAAAGGGGAGGGCAGGAGGAAGGCAGGCAGGATCACATAAGGGGAGACCAGGGAGAAATCCAGAGGTCCAGGAGAATGAATGGAAATATGCAGGGAGGGGTTGAGGGTCATGGAGAAACCTCTAGAATGTCTAGATGTTTATGGGGCTGAGCACATGTCTTTGTTAGGAACACCCTTGAGTATTCAGATTTATGGAAATAGTAAGAAAAAGTCATCTAAAAACAAGGGTACTTTATGATTGGTTAGTATCACATCACCCAGATCAGCCTGGATACCTTTGGAAGCATGGAGGAATTATTTATGAATTATGCTTGATTTTATTGCAAGATATAGTAATGTTGGCTCGTAAAATGTGCATTTCTCATTCTTCCTTTTTAAAAGATCCTGTCTTACGGAAAGACTGTAAAAGAACAATAACCATTTCATTCACATACTGTTCATCTTTTATGTGTTTGGCATTTCAGCACACTTTAAGCTCAAATGTACTTCAGTGTTTAGCCAAAATAATTATGGGTTTATTTGCAAATGTTTCTATTTTATCGAGTCATATATGTCTCACATTTTTACTTCAAAGAAAAAAACTGGTTAATCTATGTCAAAAGAAATTGTCATTTATGTATGGTATGTCCTTGTATCTCTAAATATTATATCTGTAAAGAGTAAAACACATGATGTACCACAGAAATGATGGTTGCATGACTGCTATTGGATGTTAGAGTACAAATGATGTTTAAAAAGAGGCCCAAGCTGAAGTTTTTAATATACTACAAGATCCATGCTAGATATTTCTTTTCTATTTCTAACTTTGAAAATTACTAAAATGAATATTTTACTCACAACTTAATGAATATATTTAGTTTTAGTTTAATACGTTTCTTTAAGAAGAGATAAAAACCAAATAATTATCTGTACACTGTTGAAAATAGTCATTATCTTACTGTAAGCAATATTTCTTCTGAAAGAGGAACAAGTCACTGTAAACTAATAAAAAAATTTATTTGATTTACTATATTAATGGAAGTTAAACCATGAACATCTACTCTGCAATTCTCAGATTTGGATCAGTTTCATATTTATTTTCTAAGATATATGGATTGCTACAAAACAGAATTGTAACCTCAATAACATATATTACTACTTGTGATAATATTAACCATGATATTGGTGATTTGTCCTGCTTTTCCTAATCTCAGACAAGAACATTGTACATCTAAAGGAATTACAAATACTGATAGTACATTAGAAACTGATGTACAACTACTTTTGCTTTAAATGTCATGATATTAATCATGATGCTTCTATGTTGTCTAGAGGTACTGTTTTTAAGATCAAAAAACATCTTTATTTCTTTTCTCTGTTTAGTGAACATATCTGTCCTGCCATATCTGGGTCTGACAAAATTTTAGCTCCATCAAATTATTATTAGAGGAACTATTTGAAATGTGGCAGCTGGTCTGTGAGGAGGAGCCAAACTTAGTATCATTGTCTAATGTGTGTCTGATTCAGGGGTTGGTTTGGAAAATGGGTATCATCTAGCTCTTCAAATTTTCTTTCATATAACCTGGTCAATTAGACTCAGAGAGGAAATGTATGCATTTAATGCGAAAATGCAAATGATTGGCTTGCTGTCTTTCTTAAATAGCAGAAACTACATGTACTAGCATTACCCTACATGTAGAAAACAAACAAAATTTGATAACTGCAAAGTGTTTTCTGCAACTGAAATGCCCCATTTCTAACCAATAAAAGCAGCAGGAGAACCAACTGTGAGTATAATTTCGAAAATTCAATTTGCAAAATATATCCAGTAGCAACCTACCAGATAAATTGCTTAAAGTTTAAGCAAAGTAAGATTTTTTTTATATCATAGGGCTATTTGATGGTTTGTTCATATCAGACTTGTTGCATATAATTCTTACCAATAGAGAATTGAAACAGATTTTTTCAATTGATAATTCTTTTTCATTATATTGTATGAAATCATTCTGTCAATCTGAACATCCTACCCACTTCAACTAAGATTTAATTTGGGTACTTTAATGCTTTTATATTTTAGGGATTTAGTTAATAATTCCATACAGAACTTCTACTTACAGTGTAAAACCTGTATTAATGGTCTTAATAGTTGTTTATAACTCTCCATAATTGCAACCTTTTAGAGAACACAAAAATGCTTTTGTGTTCAAAAATGTATTTATACTGCATAATAAAACAATAAGTGAAAACTATTTTCCAGGAATTTAACATTTAGGATGAAGTATTTTCTCCTTTGTATGAAGATTTTCTGTTCTTAAAATTGAATCCACAGTTGCATCCTACTGAACACTCACAAGCTCATGTCATAATTATTTTGAGTTTATAGACATGAAACTTATTAATAAGTACATACATGTGATTATGTTTTCATCATTTAAAATAAAATTTTAAAGTAGAACTGTGGAAACTATACTTCTATCTTTAAACTGCATCACTACTCACTACTTAAGTCTTTCTAAAGATTCAGTCATCTCATGAGGACTTAGAAAAGGTGACAAGGATATTTTCAGTTTCTCACAGTAACCTGAAAAAGTTGAAATAAGTAAAAGATCATTATTTTATAAAAGACCTAATTATTGGGGCTTCATTATTTTTCCTTATTTTCCTTTTTGTTTATTATTAAAATTATTGTTATTAATTGAAAGAATTTTTAAATTTAAATGTATTTTAATCATATACTCCCCCTTCCCCAAATTCTCCCAAATCCTCTTCCATTCCCTACCTACTCCACTTTAGTTTTTTTCAAAAACAAACAAAACTCAAATTAACAACAAAAGCACCCAAAACCAAGAAAACAAATTAAAAATATACATCAAAGAGAAGAAATCCAAACACCATTTCTAACCAAATAATATTACACACACACACACACACACACACACACACACAAAACCAACAAGACAACCAAAAAGTGATGGAGTCCAAATCTATGCTGGTAGATGTCACTTGAACATGAGGCCTGTCTTGGTGTTGGTATACCTAGCGTCACCCTATTAGAGAAAACTATCACTTCCAAACAGGGCTAAGATATAATTCAGTTGCTAAGCTTTATGCTAGTAGCTAAGTATTGATTGATTCATTCATTCTTTCATTTTGTCAAAAATAGCAATAATATTAATAAATGAGGTAAAATAAAAATTATCATATCAAAGTTGGACCAATCATAGCAACAGAAGTAAAAGAACCCAATAAAAGGTAACAAATCAGAGACCCACTCATTTGCACACTCAGAAATCTCAGAAAAACACTAAACTGGAAGCCATATATATAAATACTGATGGCCTGGTATAGACTGTGAAGGCCCTGCACATGGCACTTCAGTCTTTGTTCTTAAGAGCTTTGTTCCTGTTGATTTAGAGGGGTTTGGTTTTAGGTGTCTTCTATCATCTCTAGTTGTTATATTTATTCCATATCCTCTTCTGAGGGGTTTACTGAGTTCTGAGAGGAGGGAATTGATGGAGCCTTCCCATTTAGACCTGTGTGTTCCAAGATTCTCCCCTTATCTCTCTGTCTCTGTGTCTGTCTCTTTCTGTCTCTTTCTGTCTATCTATCTCTCTGTGTCTCTGTCTCACCCTCTCTTGTCTTTGTCTCTGTTTCTTTCTCTTTCTCTCTCTCTCTCTCTCTCTCCCTCTCTCTCTCTCTCTCTCTCTCTCTCTCTCTCTCTCTCTCTCTCTCTCTCTCTCTCTCTCTCTCTGTGGTGTGTGTGTGTGTGTGTGTGTGTGTGTGTGTGTGTGTGTGTGTTTGGGTATTGTGAAGTGTCTGGCTGTGGGTCTCTATATTTGTTTCCATCTGTTGAAGGAGAAAGCCTTTCTGTGGACAACTGAACAAAGCCCTGATCTATGAGTGCAGTAGAATATCATTAGGAGTCCTTCTGTCACATAGATTTATTTGTTCTTTTTTAAACCACTATTTATTTCAGGAAATATTAAAAATGAACCTGCTCATTCCTATGCTTGTGCCCTACTACTCTCAGCCCTGGAGGTCTGGCTGGCCGGTTCTTATGTCACAGAGATTATCTGGCCCGGAGCTCCCAAAACGTCTCCACCCAGCTTGCTAAATTCTCACTGGCAAATCTTTACCCTGCCAACCCAGTGCTTTAAATCTCTCATGGCTTTTATGGTGTACCTCAGGCAAATCCATGCCATACCTTTCTCTATTGAGCCTGGAAAAGCTACCGCATGAAGGAAAACACAACACAAACTTAGTTCAGAAACGAAAGTAACTCAATCATTGGGTGCAGCAACTAAAATCCTAATTTTTAAGCGTTATTAAATCTAAATCCTCTGGTGGCGAATCCTGAAGGACCCGTCATTGAATCCAGAAGACACTCATAGCTACATCTTGTCCTCATGCTCTCCTCATCCAAAAAGTCCTAAATCTATCCTGCTTCATCTCTTCCTCTGTCCAACCCAAAAGTCCCTCCTACTTGCCCAAAGATTGGCTCCTTTATTCACTATGGGATTGGTTCACAAGAAGTCACTTAAGTACATGTGAGTCACTCCTTGTCAGCAGCCCCTCCAAGGAGAGAAGGATTACCATCAAATTACAAACAGCACCAGACCCATCCGCCCAACTATTATTTGGTTTTACTCAAGTATGTGTTTAGTGTCAGGAACTTGGTCACACAAGGAATGTTGAATATGCATACCATCTTGAGTAGTGGGCCTTAAGTGTGTTGGCTACTCCCAAAAGATTTGTCTTACCACTCTACCCTATCATATCTTGCAGGCAGTACATCATTGTAGATAAAGGGTTTCTGGTTGGCCTTGGATTTGTGCTTCTATTTTGATTGTGTGGAGGTTTCCTTCTTGTAACCAAAGATGTTAGATCATAGGAATAAAAGCTCTATGTAGGCATCAGCTCAACTTCTTAATTGTCAATGAGTTGTACAGGTGTTGTCTTCAGCATTGGGTCCCTTCTGCTAATTTGTGGAGAGCAACCTATAGCTTTGGCAACAGTATGGGTTTTGTGGGCATTCTCACAAGGCCACTTTGGCCAGTAACTTAATTAGTTATAACCCAATTCCAGTATAGGAAATTCCATTTGGTGGCAAGAGATGGCCAGTTGTGACTCTGAATCCCCAATAGTTGTTGATTTTATTTAGATCACCTTTATAACCTAATATTTAGTAATTTTTGTACTGTATTAGGTTTTCATATTACCCCTCAAATGCCTTTCTATATCACTGTCTCTCCGTATCAACCCATGTCTATCTACTATATTTCCATTTCCTAAGGAGAAATATCTGTTCCATCTAGTTACATAATATATACCTACCCTCTGCGGCTTTATGAATTTTAGCTTGGTTATTACAGCAATTATCTACATATAAGCAACTATATTATTATATTTGTCCTCCTGAATCTAGTATACCTCCTTTAAGATTATTCTGTTTTTCTGGGTATATGCCCAGGAGTGGTATTTCTGGGTCCTCAGGTAGAACTATGTCTAATTTTCTGAGGAACCGCCAAACTGATTTCTAGAGTGGTTATAGCAGTTTTAAATCCCACCAGAAATGGAGGAATGTTCCTCTTTCTCCACAACTTCACAAGCATCTGCTGTCACCTGAGTTTTATCTTAGCCATTCTGACTGGTTTAGAGCCATCCATTTGACTGAGCACAGGGTCCCCAATGAAGAAGTTAGAAAAAGGACCCAAGAAGTTGAAGGCGTTTGCAGTCCCATAGGAGGAACAACAATATAAACTAACCAGTACCCCCAGAGCTCCCAGGGACTAAACGAGCAACCAAAGAAAACACATGGTAGGACTCATGGCTCCAGCTGCATATGTAGCAGAGGGTGGCCTAGTCAGTCATTAATGGGAGGAGAGGCCCTTGGTTCTGTGAAGGTTCTATGCCCCAGAGTAAGGGAATGCTAGGGCCAGGAAGCAAGAATGGGTGGGTTTGTGATTAGAGTGAGGAGGGAGGGGATAGGAAGTTTTCAGAGGGGAAACCAGGAAAGGGGATAACATTTGAAATGTAAATAAAGAAAATATCTAATAAAAAAGATTATAATATTTTTGAATTAAATCTACTAACCTGAAAATTTTGTGATATCTTTCTCAACATCTGACTAAAACTTCATTGTGTAAATGTTTCATATTTTTTCTCATTCATTTTTCTGTTCAGGGATAACCTAGGTTCTTCCAATTTCTGGCTATTATAAGTAGAGCTGCAATGAATATGGTTGAACAAGTATCTCTCAGGTAGGATGAAGCATCATTTGGGTATCTGTCAAAGATAGAAGAGATAGATGTTCAAAGATAGAAAAGATATATGTTGAGGTAAATATATTCTCATCTTCCTGAAGATGTGCTGTGCTGGTTCCCATAGTGTCTGTAAAAGTATGCATTCCCAACAGCAATGTATGAGTTTTCTACTTGCTTGCTAGAATGTTTCTTGATTTCAACCATTTTGATGATGAAATAGACCAAGAAAGAAATTAGGAAAATACCTTTACAATAGCCACAAATAATATAAAATATCTTGGTGTAACTCTAAGCAAGCAAGTGTCAGACTTGTATGAGAAGAAGTCTAATTTTCTGAAGAAAGAAATTGAAGAAGATACAAGAAGATGGAAAGATCTCCCATGTTCATGGATCAGTTGGATTAACATAGTAAGAATGGCCATCTTACCAAAAGCAATATACAGATTCAATGCAATTTCCATTGAAATTCCAACACAATTTTTACAGACATCAAAAGAGGAATTCTCATATTCATATGAAAAAGAAAAAAATAGGCTAGCTAAAGCAGTTCTGAACAATTAAAAAAAAATTCTGGAGATATCACCATGGTCTCAGGTATCACATCAGGCTTTCTTTTCAACCCTCAAATTTCAGTTATGACTCTCTTAATTGAGCCCACATCATTCTACTTCTATTTCCCAACTACTTACTTGCTCCTCATAATGCTCCCCAGAGCCTCTGAGTGTTGGAGGTTATCTTAGAAGTGGTCTCAGGCATGGTATGCCTGCTCATTCATTATGGCATCAGACTGGTGGTCATCTGAGACTAGCTCCATTTCTGGGTCCCATAACACCCATCTGATGGTCATTGTGAGCACACTTCTCACCTGGGCCACCATAGTGACCCCTTGTACAGGTTGTGTGTCTCAGGCTCACTCCTGCCCAGGGTGTACTGTCCCAGGTCAGGTTCTTCTCATCTCTGGATTGCTCCTTGTCCAGGCCTTCTTCATGCTAAATTGTAGTAGTTTCATGCTGGCTGCCTGTCCAGGCACACAGTAGCTGGTTTGGTGCTCCCTTCAGGCTGGCTTTTTTTTTTTTTTTTTTTTTTTTTTCTTCAGGAACTAATTGTTCGGATATTCATAGATTGGAACATTGAGCAAAGACATAGCCTCTCTCCTTTCTGCCACCTATTGATGCCCATGTGACACAGCATCCACACTGGCAACGCCTTTAAGGGAAAGGTATATGAATTTTCAATTCATTGTTGGATTCAACTTGAAAGTGTTTTATAGGAGGTTCTGTACTACTTTTTAGTGTGTTCTTATCTGATTTTTGTATCAAGCTAATAATTCCTCCAAGAAGAAGTTTGGACATTTACTTTATCTTTCTGTTTTATAAAATAGTTTGAGCAAAAGTGCTTTGGGCTTATTAAATGTCTGGAAAAATTAAGTAGTGAATATATCTAGCACTGGATGTTCATTCGCTAGAATTTCTTTCACATTTTCAATCACATTGCTTATGTTTGTACTTATGTTCTGAACATACAATACCCCATGGAACATACTAACAAACAGAAGGGCTTTGGTAGTTTTGAACCTGTTATATAAGATTGTTTTTTTCCCCCCTTTGGGTTATAATAGTACATTAGGTCCATATTCTTTTGCTAACAGTATTATTATAGATGCATATTAATTATCCATGTGTTTTTCTCTGATTTATTGTGTAGTTTAGGGCAAGGTATACCATCAGAATACGTCATATTGTGAGGCAGCAGAAATTCAGAATTTGTGAAGACATGGTCTGACGAAGTAGTCTTTGGTACTGAGTCTTTACCCTTCTGTTGTGACAAGAAAGTACACGAATAGGGATAAACAATGATGCAGAGATATTTTCTAAGTCCCTATGATAACATAGATCAGATTAAGTCTTAAGATCATAGCTGGATGCCCTGGACACTTCATTATCCTATGCTCTGCATATTAGAAATCTCTTTTTAAAATTTTTAAGTTAAAAAAGTTCATCCTACTTCATGTGGCTACAGTATCACATATAATGTTCTTATACATGGAACTCTTTTCCTTCCACTTGATTTCAGCTTACTTCAAATCAGTAAGAGTGGGCAAGAATATATTCTGCTTTCCCTGGAATATTCCTAGCAATTAGCATCTCATTGTGATTACTGAAGTCTCATTTGTCACTACTAAATGTAACACTGTTTAGATGAAAACTTTTTGAGTACCTCATTTAAAAAGGATTCGTCTGACCATCTTCTGAGGTCAGCGTTCTTCCAGAGTCACTATATTAATATTAGAAGCAGTAGAACCTACTTTTATGTATTTATATCATTCCTGCCTCTTCCTAGTTGGATATGAGCTGCAAGAGGACAGAGTAACTTTGTTGGAAGATACAGTGTACTCACCAAATGAACATACATGCAAATGTCTGGCAAGTGATTTATCTGTTGATTGTTGGGAATTTTTCTGTTGAGTCGTTGGGATTTATCCATTGATTTCATGGGAATTCTTATAATTCCCATGAAAATAATTATGTTCAATGATAAAATGCTTTTATTTATAAGAATTTCTGACTGTTACCTTTTCTTTATATATATATATTTTTTTTTAATTAGGTATTTTCCTCATTTACATTTCCAATGCTATCCCAAAAGTCCCCCATACCCTCCCACCCACTACCTTACCCACCCATTCCCACTTTTTGGCCCTGGCATTTCCCTGTACTGGGGCATATAAAGTTTGCAAGTCCAATGGGCCTCTCTTTCCAGTGATGTCCGACTAGGCCATCTTTTGATACATATGCAGCTAGAGTCAAGAGCTCAGGGGTACTGGTTAGTTCATAATGTTGTTCCACCTATAGGGTTGGAGATCCCTTTAGCTCCTTGGGTACTTTCTCTAGCTCCCCCATTGGGGGCCCTGTGATCCATCCAATAGCTGACTGTGAGCATCCATTCCTGTGTTTGCTAGTCTCACAAGAGAGAGGTCTATCTGGGTTCTTTTAGCAAAATCTTGCTAGTGTGTACAATGGTGTCAGCGTTTGGAAGCTGATTATGGTTTGGATCCCCGGATATGGCAGTCTCTAGATGGTCCATCCTTTCGTCACAACTCCAGACATTGTCTCTGTAACTCCTTCCATGGGTGTTTTGTTCCCAATTCTAAGGGGCAAAGTGTCCACACTTTGGTCTTTGTTCTTCTTGAGTTTCATGCGTTTAGCAAATTGTATCTTATATCTTGGGTATCCTAAGTTTCTGGGTTAATATCCACTTATCAGTGAGTACACATTGTGTGAGTTCCTTTGTGATTGTGTTACCTCACTCAGGATGATGCCTTTTCTTAATCCTAAATATCTCTATTTATATATCTTTATCCCTCTCGGTGGGATAAAGAATTTGAAATGATCAATTGTATAAGATTAGGGTCTGAAGTTTAGCTTACTTGTTCATTTGTCACTGCCAATGGGTTTGTTAGTAAAAGTATCATTAGTATAAAAATTCCATAGATAATCAGCAGACAACAGTTCTCTTTGAAAAGGCCTAGATTAACTTCAGGCTTTCCCCCCTTTCTCCTAGAAATTTGGTCCTGTCTTCTAGCTGAGTATATCTTAAATATATTCAGAATTTGCTCTTTGCCTTTCTTCTGTCATTCACCACTTCGACAGTTATAATTTTTTGTACTATAAAAAGAGGTGATTTTTTTTCCAGAAAGGGTGATCAAAAGTTCTATTCGCTTAATCTTCTTAAAGGAAGGAAGTCATATTCATTATCTACAAGTGCTTTTTGTATAAACATGCAAAATCCAAATATACATATTAAATTTCATGAGACCACAAATTCTGGATGCACTGAAAATTAATTCATGTTATAGTTGTGCTGGTTAAAATGAAGTTATGTTAGTCTTGTATTCTCCCAATGAAAATTGAAGAAAATTTTCTGCTTTTTTATGTGGAGAACTAAGAAACTTAACACAAAGCTTTATATTAAACCTGGCTTTTACGTTTAAATATGTGAATAGGTTAATATTTCATCTTACATCCTCATTTTTCTATTGAATATATTAATTTATGCCAAAATATTTAGCTCTAAAATATAATATAGCCTATATAATTCTTGTTGGAAATGAAGTTACAGTGCTTATTTTTGCTCTAAAAAGCTTTAATTTTTACTAAAATAAAATACTATAAGGTGAGTCTGTTAACTGTGCATTGATTTTTACTAAATGTTAATAAAATCCGGTAATTACAAATGAGATAGGGTAATTTTAATGATATAAGATGTTTCAATATTTAATGATTGGAAACATTCAATGACTTAATTTTGACCACACACCAAATACATTGGAAAACAATGTGTTTTCTTTCCTTTGAAATAAATGACAGTGTAGCTAATGAAAAAAATCTATGAACTGATATTACAAACTATACTATATTTTTCATAATTTGTAGCTTGATGTACTAACCATAGTGTCTCAGAATGTAAATGTATTTTCAGATGTAGTCTTTAGAAGTAGTAAGGTTAAAATTAGTGCAGCAGTTACTATAACCTCATATGTCTGGATCCCCCTTCCGAGAAGAGTAGTCTCACGGAAGGAAAGCCATGAGAGTAAAGAAGAAGAAATTACTAGCCTATAAGCCAAGGACAAGTCTCAGAACCAACAAGTCTTTGTTGTTGAAAGCACCTAACGTGATAATTTGTTATGGCACTTGGAACAGGCTAACACAGACATGTATCTTAAATTGTTATGGTACTTGGGACAGGCAAATGTGGTCACCCAACCTAGATTAATTTGTTATGGTAGTCTGAAAATATTAAAATGGACACTCAACCTGGAGTGATTTGTTGTGGTAGTTAGAATAGGCTAACGTATCTGAGAGACACATGATTTTGGCCTTCTGTTCTGGATGTCCACATGTGTATAGAGGCCTAAGCCAAATACTCTCTCAACTAAGAGAACTGAAAAATTAAAATTCACATTAAAATACATGTACTTGAAACTCTAGCAGAGTAGTCTTGTCTTCTTTTAGCAAGTTATATATTTCAATAAACTATGTCTTTGCTATTATTTTTAAAGTAGTTCTACATGTCTATCACTTCATTTTTATACATTCTATGTTTATTGGGATAGATTTTGTTTTCTGTTTTTATTGATGGTGAACTCTGGTTTGGTTGTGTAATAGATAAAAATCCAAAGGCCCTAGGTTAACTGACTGGTAAAAGCTCACAAAGTTATATAGAACTGGAATGGTAGTCACCATCTTTCCACTCTAAATTTTTGCCAGTTTTGTCTTTCTCAAATCCTCTCTCTTTAGCTAAAATGTTTTGTATATTAGGAATAACCATTAGAGTCATCTCAGGCTGCAGTTAATCGTTTCCTAGTGACATATGTTACCAAAGTAATGTCTTGCTAATAGTATCAAAATATTGGAATATCAAAGACATGGAATGGAATAAATACCTCACAAGAGTTAAAGGTGAACTTTACGTGCTGACACTTGGCTCCTCTCTGATTGTTTTCATGTATGAGTTGTATGAAAACTTGATTGTAAAGTAAGACATGCTTCCTCTACTTGATCACAGAAAATATTAGAAAAACAAAAAACAAAACAAACAAATGAACAAACCAAAACCAAACCAAAACAAACAACAACTGCCTGGTAGAGTTTCTATAAAAGCTTTTTGGTACAATTCATTTTTCTAGTCTCTTGGAATTTGTGAATATAGTTCTTTAGAATTGGCTGTTTAATTAGAAGCAAAGCCTTCAAGAGCAACACCTATAGCTTATCACTCCTCCCTCATGGAGTTGCATTAGAATTCAGAACATGCTGCCCAAAATACACCACTTAGCACAAACCACCCCCTAATCTTCTGCCTTGGCATATGAATTATTTTGAGCTAAAGACACTTCAAAAACAGCAGGTGCAAGAGTCTCACTCTGACCTTCCTTCTGTTTCTTACAAGTTAGGAAATAAAGTACCCAGGTGGAAGATACTTTACCATGTGGAGGGAAGCAACATTATTTTCATCAAAACAGGGTGTTAAAACCTATATAGAATTGTGCCCTGAACATTTAAAGGCATCTTTCATGTTCAAGCCTTGCCATATAATTTAGTTGTTTTTTCACAACTTACTAGTATTTGTTTGACATAGAATATAAAGTTCAATGTTGTGGGACTTTTATTTCCCCACTGAAGCTCCTGATCTATGTATCATTTGTAATAATTAGGTGGTGTACTTTTATTGATGTTTTTTACATCAATTTAATTCTCAGGCTAGACAGGAATAGAATTCTAACATAGAGGAAGTAAGTTTGTTTCCCAGACAGACTGATGGTATACACAGGCATGATGGTCACAAAATAACTTCCATGTAAGCTAGCCCTAAATATGAAATCACCATAATGCCTTACTATTTTTAAGCCCGTTTAGCCCATAAGCAGGTGTGGTTGGTGGTGTAGCAACTTTTCAGTTGTTGTGATAAAATATCTTGTCAAAAACAACATAATGCAGAAAGGTTTTCTTTTGGCTTACAGTTGCAAGTGGGAGTGTTGATCATCACCGGAGACAGGACAGAAGGTAAGCAAAGTATGTGGCATGATCACAAGGCTTGTAGCATTTCATCTGCACTAGATTGATCTATCTATCTCTATCTATCTATCTATCTATCTATCTATCTATCTGTCTGTCTGTCTGTCTGTCTATCTATCCATTCTGCACAAATCAGAGAAATCATGATAAATTCTTAAAGATAATGAATCCTATTATACATATGTCAATTGTGTTATATGTTGTTGAAGTCAAACCAGTCATAGATAAAATATAGTAAAATATTAGAGGGGCGAATCTTTCAGAGAATTTGCACCTATATTGTACTTTTGTTCTGCAGTTTCTGCATATTTACAAACAAATCTAAATATTTATTTTGCTAATATTAAAATTATTCAGGATCCAATAATGTAGGTATGTATAAATATATGCATAAAGGTGTGTATACACATGCACATATTAGGTCTACTCTTTACAATTTGCTTTCAGTGTTAATTCACATGTGCATTGATTTCTTTAACATATGAGTTTGCCCAATGAAAGGACAGTGACAGAAATTGAGCAGAGCTCTCTGTTTTATCTGTACAACTGTAGCAATGGTATACTTTATATATGAATTGAAATCCAAGTTAATCATTCAGGTAAGCATTTTTTAAAGGTAAGACTTAGTTTTTCTCCATACAGTTTTTGCTTCAAGATTAGGTGTAAGTCCTGTATTGGTGTTTTGAGTGGTATGCTAGAATCAGTGAAGGTCTCAGGAAGAGATCTATCAGTAGATGATTTTCCTATAGATGTGTGAATTTCATGTCTCCACAACTTACATTCTCTTCTATACTTACGGTCATATACAAGTGTATATGCATGAGTGGACCTGTGACTCCCTCTCTCTGTTTCTTTGTCTCTATTCTCTCTCATCATGCTGGTTTTAGATGTATACAATATCATGACCCCACTGAATTATGATAAAGGTGAAAAGTTCATGTCTCCCAGTTATCACCTCATCACTAAAATATCATACCTCAAAAGAATATTACCATGTTTGTGACCATGTTGGTATAGCTAAGCCTCTGCACTACCAGCCATATAAAATATAGCATATATTATTATATCAGCACCTAATACTTGATAATATAAAAGATGGTATCACTGGTATAAGTAATAATTGAATTATGCTTTTGTTATTATATAGTGTATAATTAGATGTATGCACTAACAGGCAAGCATTAATTAAATGTTTTATGTGACATGTCTCATGCATGTAATATTGCATGCGAATTTCTATTAGTAATAATTAAGAGAAACCATATGTACTTCCAATTATCATTTACTCCTTCCTATTGTCACAGCCCTTGAACCAGTCTCATGAGACGCATGTGTTCATATTTTGATGGTCTGTCCCCCTCCATATCCCAGAATAGCTGTAGTCATTTTGTTCCATGACTTCCAGCTGTTTCATATTGTTGCTGTAATATGCCTGCCAGTCATTGACACAGAGAAATGACTTAACTCAGAGCAGGGTAATGCTGACCACATCTCTATTATGTTCTGAATGTTCTGAGGTTTGTTAATCTTAAGAAATTTCATAAAGCTTCACATAAGACTCATCAAATTAAAGGTAGATATGAATTGTTATGCCTAAAATGGCTTGAGTCAGACTTGAGTCAGACAGAGCTGACCACCAGGCAGCACTTCCTGCACCTGCATATGAGCTCATTGTAGCTTTGTGTTTTGTTTCCTTTAGAAGCTGACAGAGAAAGAAGTTTGGTATCACAGTTTCAGGCCCTGATTTGAACTATGTCCTTGGTCTGCCTAGTATTAGGAGGCGCATTCAATAAACCATCCCTGTCTCGCTGAGATCACTATTCCTGTGGTTTGTGGAGCACAGTCCACTACAGTACGAAGTCTATTTGAAGCTTATGTTTCCTTTATAAAATGATTGTGTGTAATTTTAAGAGGCACATGCTTGGTCTGGCTAGGCTCTGGGATCAACAGCCACCTGCCTGCTAGCTAACGCCTCCCCCACCAATGCCAGGCTTTGCTTCTGTAGAACTCTAAGATCACGCTCTCACCAGCTCAGGCTTCACTGTCGTTACCTCTGCCCTGAAGCTCAGTCCTTTGCCCTATCCTCCTGTTGCAAAGCCTGGCCTAATTCAGCTCTGGTTGTGTTCTTTCTCTCCTGCCCACCTGAGTGGCTGTGGAAAACATCAGACAGCCTTAATATTTAATACCAACTAGATTTGCATAGGTAAATCTCCAACCCCAATGTGCCCATGCAAAGAACACACAACTCAGTTATAATATTATAAACTGAATGGCTAGATTGGTCAGATATACCTCTAAACCACTCTATTCCCCAGCTATGAGATAGCTTGCTACCTGTGGCTCCTCCAGGCCACGTGGTGCATCTGCTCCACCTCCTCTTTCTCCATCTTCCTCTCCCTCCCTCCCTCCATCTCATCATCTCTTTCCTTTTCCTCTCTCTTCTCTAAAACTTCCAGCTACCCCTTTTTCTTCCACTGCCTAATCACAGGCTATAGCATTTATGTGACCAGTTAAAATGGAGATAGAGTTGACATGGGATCATCTGAGTACGTGATCTGCTCCTCATCAGGAACAGGATTAGCATCAAAATACAAACAGCCCCAGGGCAATCCACAGCATAAAATGTACAAGAAGGTCATTCTATATGCCTTGTTTAGCTTTCGGCATGTGTCAATTTTCCAGTTTTCTGTTTTGTATCAAATTTAGAGTCAAACAGAAAGAAAATCAGATATATAACAGAATAGTCTCATTTCCTTTGTACTTTATAAAATTCCAAAGGTTTCATAATCATTCACATAGATTTTCCAGTATGCTTCATTATGAGTGGTGGATGTGTGTGTGTGTGTGTGTGTGTGTGTGTGTGTGTGTGTGCGTGTGTGTGTACGTGCATGCACAGAGGGCAGAACTCTTCGTTAGTGTCTTCTTCTACCACTGTCTCCTGTACTTTTTGAGATAGGTTCTGCCACTACAGTTTCTAAATTCAGCTAGACTGGTTGCCCAGTGATCTCTAGGATTCTTCTATTCTAGCATATTCTGAGGTCCTGATTGAGGTTGCAGAAGGACTACCATGCACAGCTCTTTATATGTGTCTTTGGGATTTGACTTACTTTTGCATGTTTGTACAGCAAGTATTTACTGAGCCATCTCCTCAGCACCCACAGTGTGCTTTTTTTTCTTTTTTCTTTTCTTTCTTTTTTTTTTTTTTTTTTTTTTTTTGAGACAGGGTTTCTCTGTATAGGCCTGGCTGTCCTGGAACTCACTCTGTAGACCAGGGTAGCCTTGAACTCAGAAATCCACCTGCCTCTGCCTCCCGAATGCTGGGATTAAAGGTGTGCACCACCAACGCCCGGCTCACAGTATGCTTCTCAATCTTCAGTGTAATATATCATATGAATGGTATCTCGTATGGCTTGAGTCAGACCTTACTAAGACAATCTTGGAATGGAAAACAAAAAGAAAAACACACAACCTTACAGTAAAGCTATACTTATATTGCCTGTGTTCTCTGGTGGAGAAACCACAGCATCATGAAACCTCTTATTATATTCATTTGAACAAGGAAGCAGCATTTTTGCTTACATCTGAACAAAGGAGTGGGGTTATTAGATGCAAATAAAGAGGCAAGGTTTATGCTTTGTAGCTGAATTAATGAGATAGAGTTGACTAACCTCTGTATGTGCAGCCTCTGTGGGGGAACAGCCTGCAGGCTATAATCACAAGAGTAAGAAAGCTATAGTGGAGTTTTCTTGCGCACACTCTGAAACTCAGATGTGACCCCTGAGGGAGGCTTTGCCACTTCTCTCTGAGCCTAATGAACGGAGTTAGGGTTGGGAACTTTGCCATCTTTCCATGAGTCTGAGTCTTTGAAGTCATTGGACTTGGCTTTGCCCATGTCACCAACAAAAAATTCACTCAAAGCATCACTTAGGCAGGTGTTCCTCTGCTGTCCACAATGAACCTTCTCCAGTTTTCATTCAAACATCCAACCAGCAATTGTTGCATCACTCTATATACAGGAAATTCATAAAATTCATTTCTCTTAGAGGGTAAAAGAGTAGTACGAGATAAAAATTGGAGAAGTGTTGCTAAGATTTAAAGAATATCATGATCCTGGTTAATATCCTTCCTTAAAATAAAATTACAAGTGAGAAGAATTATGAATGGTCTATTTATTTCAACAGATAAAAAGGATCTATGGCCGGGCGTGGTGACGCATGCCTTTAGTCCCAGCACTCGGGAGGCAGAGGCAGAGGCAGGCGGATTTCTGAGTTTGAGGCCAGCCTGGTCTACAAAGTGAGCTCCAGGACAGCCAGGGCTATACAGAGAAACCCTGTCTCAAAAAACAAATAAACAAGCAAAAAAAGGATCTATGGCAGACAACATATGTACAGACATTCTCACAACATTGCTTGTAGAAAGCCAAAGATATTTTACATTCTAAACCAGACATTTTAGATTTCTGTCTTTAGTAAAAACACAAAATGATGGTCTACATTTGGAATTGTTCTTATGTTCTTATCATATCATGAATAATTTTTTTTTTACCTTTAAATTGTAAATTCATTACATACTTGCATGTTTTCCTAGTTAGAGTTACTATTATTATGATGAAACACAGTGGCCAAAACAACTCCGGGAGGAAAGAAAGAATTAGGCCTGTACTTCCATATCACTGTTCATCGTTGAAGGAAGCCAGAGCAGAAACTCAAGCAAGACAACAACCAAAAAGAATAAGTTGATACAGAGACCACAGAGCAGTGTTACTTACTGGCTTGCTCTGCATGGCTTGCCCAGCCTGCTTTCTCATAGAATTCAGGACTGACATACCAGGGAAAGCACCATCCACAATGAACTGTGATCTCTCCATCTATCATTAATTAAGAAAATTCTCTACAGACTTGCCTGTAGCTTAGACCTTATGGAGGCAATTTTTGAATTAGGGTTTCCTCTCCTCTATCATAACTCTACCATGTGTCAAGTTTATCTAAATATAGTAAACACACACACACACATACACAGAGAGAGAGACAGAGAAAGACAGAGAGACAGAGAGACAGAGAGAGAGAGAGAGGGAGAGTCTATATTGCATAGAACATAATATATTCTAGTTGTGCAGCATACACTAATTGTTAGTCTGGAACCTCTGCTCATCCCCTTCACAAGCTAGGAAACCCAGTCTGCCCTCCTTTCCCCAATCCTCCCCTAAAGAAAACTCTCCCATATGCATGGAGAAAATACCGCACTAACAAGTAATTACTCCTCATCTCTGTTTCCATTAGCCCATGCTAGAGTGCCCATTTTTGAGGGGCTCAGTTTTTGACCATGTGTGATCACAATCCCAGCTACTAGATGGCAAGTCATCACTCCTCGCCTAAAGTCTGTAAACACCCCTCCTTTAGCATTGATGTGTGACTTCACTGACCTCCATCTGTGAGATCTATGAACCCAACCCAAGACCTGCCTCCTAATAAACATGCTTTTATCTATTTTAATCTGGTCTAATCTGATCTATATCTGTGTCACTGAGGGTAAGATAATGCTTATCAATAATAATATTTACTGATAGATATTTTATCATTAGTTATTAGAGTAGGAGTTTTAAGAATTAAAATAAAGAATAAATAATATATTAAAATAAAATTGATGTGAATATTCATTTAAGTTATACAACAAATAACTGACATATTTGCATAGATTATGCATGGGTGCTAAATTAAGACTTTGATTAGGCCTAATATTTATGCATTTTTAACATCTTATTTGATTATCACATCTACATATATTCATATATATGTACAAAATTAATTAGGAAATTTGCTTATTATGTTCAAGATAATATAATATTTTCTAACTATCTAAACCATTTATTCAGTTCTAGAGAAAATTAGTTTTGCTTTCATTTTAAAAATTTATAAAACATATTTCCTTTTTATTCTTAATTTATAAGATGAGAAAATTTATTTACATAACTTCCTCTTATTTTCACATTAATTTAGCAATGTAACACTATTCCTATTAAGTATTTCAGGAAGTTAGAAAACTTAGAAGTTTTGGAAAGACATGTGTCCCAACAAAATTATTTAATGCATTAAATAAAGGTATCTGGATCACAGGAATGAGTTTGTAATCGCAACGGGCCTAAACAATTCAATATGCCAGTTGCCACAAGTTGGGTTTGTCACAAAACCTGAGTGATCCCACAGATATCCTTTGAGAAATTGTATCTCGACCAGGAACTGAAGCTGGTCAGAGAGTATAGGCTCAGAAAGGAAAGTGAGTTGTGGAGGATTAAATTTACCTTGACTAAGAGCCATAAGACTGCTCTGCTTCTGCTGAGGCTAGGCAAAAAGGACCCATAATGTCTTTCTGAAGGCGATGCTCTCTACTGACATGACTTGTCAGCATTGAGGTGCTTGATGGGGGCAAGCTGAAGCAGGATTACATCCTCAGCCTGAAAATTGAGGCTTCTTGGAGAGTCAGCTGCAGACCCAGGTCTTTAAGCTCTGCCTGGCCCAATTTATTCACCATGTCCATGTGCTCATCCACCGGTGTGAATTCGAGGGGGCAGGGAGGTCTGCCTGCAGGTGGTGAACATCACATCCTTTATTGTCTGTCTGCACTCCTAGAAACACATCGACTTCTCCCTCCAGTCTCCTTATTGTCGTGGTTGTTCAGGCATGGAGAAGAGGAAGAATGCCAAGAAAGACCCATGGTGGGCTGGAGCTGGTGATGATGAGAAAAGAATAAAATTAGGACCTTTCTGCATTGAAGGATTGGCTAGTTTTCCAGTTGAGAAGTAAAACAGTATTGACACTTAAACATTAAGGTATCTGATAATCACCCCAATATTTTGGACCAAGTATTATAACTGATTAGATACATTAATTCCTTTCCTCCCATTTTTTTTTCTCTTCAACCTAAAGTGCTTGCGTTTATATATCATACCACTATGCCAGGTATAATTTATTCTAGTTCCTTGCAAATGAATCATCTGCTTCAGGGTTTTACTTTGTAATCTTTTCAAAATAAATTGCAGACGTAGCAAAAGTCTTGGATCGGTGGGAGAATAATGGGAATGGCCTATATAGATTTAGCTTCATTGTTCTAATGATTGGCTGGTGGCAATCTCTCAGCAAGGCAGAGACAGAATCCCTGACATAATGTTACAGACACATGAGAGTGATTCTGGAGGTGACCGAACACTGGATGAATGTACGGGTAAACAGAGCAGTGACCTAGACTCCTTTTCATTAGAGTATGTGTTATGGGAATGGTACATGCAAAGTAAAGAATTTGGGTTTGCATATTGATGGTGTACACTTTTGAATGGCCTTTGTAATAACGTATTTGAATCCCCAATGCACATTAGAAAATATGTTAATGTCTATAAACACCTTTGTGTTTTTCTATCCAGGTAATAACTACTACTTCCTGAGTGTTTACTATTACAGTAGGCTATGCAAACAATATTAAATATAGCTAGCTCACAGTATGTTTGAAGTAGATGAACACCCTATGTTTTATACCTCATTTTAGCCACTTCCTCTGTACCTGGGTGAAATCTCTGTTTTTTTCTGTTCACCAGAACATAGCAGTGGTGATGTGATTCTGGCAATAGAATAAACTCATGTGGCTAAACAGTGTACAAGACTCCACATTTTTCCTAGACTTGAATTGTTCTAAAGACTAAATACACAAGCAGATTTAGGTGGACTGTAACTGAGTGGTCACTGAGAATTGAAGGCAGTTTAGGCAACAGCCCTGCAGGAAACTGGTACTTGCTTTTCTAGACACCAGAACATGACTCTGTCAGCAAGAAAGTGGGTTTGGAAGTGGGACTTTAGCAGTTGATGTTCTCATGGAAATAAACATGATACATGCTTTGTATTCCAAATGAACTATGCCTGGATTCCTCACAGAAACTGGAAAGTAGGAAATAAACGTTATTCTCAGCCAGTAGATTTGCTGCAATTTTTAGTAATCGAAAAGAACAAAACAAAGTATTAGATAGTTTTCAACTTTTGTTTGTTTTATTTAATCTTCATCTACCCAAGATCCTAGTCAAACATCTACTTCACCAACTCAGAACCTAGCAGCTATACTGTGGAAAGGAAATGATACGAGCTTTGCGAAAATATTCCAATCTACACACTCTTAAAAGGGAGTCAAACCTAACCCAGAATATGTCTATATTCCAAAGACCTACAAAAGCTTAATTACCTTTTCTAGAATGCGTATAAATGTTTAGAATGGCAGAGGGTATTTGTTTAGCTATAAAATATGTAGTTTTAAGTTTTCCTTGGCATTCTGGTGCCTTTGAGGATCACATTTATTTGACTTTTACATATCTAGTTACTTTGTCCAAGATTTCAAGAACCAGAAAGTCTGATCAGATGTCTGCTTAAGAAGGCACATATATATCTTTCTAAGTTTAATATTTGAGAATTCTCTACAAGAGTATATTGTAGCCTCCCTCAGCCTTGAAGCAGGCTGATCCAGACTTTGTCCTTGCTGCCACTAAGAAGGAGATTAGCTAGGGTGGAGCCTTCTGACCTTGATGGTTCTATTTGCTCTTCTCCAAGACTCTGCTTCCTGCTGAAAGGTCCTTGAGATGTTCTGGAGATACACCCTGTAGATCGCCTACAGACTGGCTCCAGGCACCAAGAATGGTCTGGCGGGGGATGGGCCTACTCTCTTTAGAAGCACAGACTCTCAGTAAACTTCAGACGCCTTGAACAGATACGTGCCTTGGCCTCCATTATTTCTCTCGTCATTCTCTCCCATAGAGCCTCCCACTCAGGAACCTATTTAGTGCGGTGCAGGCCACTACAGGCGGCTTACAGTATAGCAATCCACCCTTATCTCTACCCATTCAATTCACTGTTCTCTCTCTCTCTCTCTCTCTCTCTCTCTCTCTCTCTGTAAATTTATGAAACTGTAGGCATACATTTTTCAAAACTTATTTTTAGTAAGGATTCTTAAATGCTTTGACTTCCATTCTAGCCCACTACCCACCAGTGATAGTGGAAAGCAAAGGTTTATAGAGCAAAGGAGGCTGTGGATCTGTTTACGTCCACAAAATACTTCTTGGAGCAAATCTAATTTGTGTTGTCAGAATATCCATAGTTCAGTTCACATGAATCAGCAGCAGTAGCTTGATTCACTTGCAAACACTACTCATGATTCAGCAACAGCAAGTCCAGAAAGAAATTGCAAGACTCTGCCAATCAGCATGAATCCATAGAAGCATCAAGAAGCTGCCAGAACAGGACCAGAAGTTTTTTGGTACATTTCCTTTGTGAGGTCATGACAAATGATGACCCAATAAAGAATGGTAAGGAGTACCAATTCCAGCTGACATTGACAGCAAAGACCAGTGTCAGCAAAGCCAAATGATGACCAGTAAAGAATGACAAGGCATACCAGTACCATCCAGCATCATCCACTGTCTTTTGAGCTATATTTACGTTCTTTCCAAAACATCACGTGTTCCCCCAAGCACCCTCTCTAGCAAAAGATTGCATGCCCTTTTTCCAGGCTGCTTCCCGAAAAGCACCATGAGCCCTGTTCTTAACAAAATACCTTCCCACAGGTCTACTTCAGCAAAAACATCTCTTATAAGAGAGTTTCCAGGAAAGCATTGCATGATACAACTGAATCTGCAAAGAAACCAGAAATTTTCATTTCATGAGACCCTTTTTTCTATAATCATAATTACAATTATAATCAAACACCAACATGTACACACAAATATGTGCAAATACACACACAAACACACACACACAGAAATGGGGGAGACTTTTTGTACCAGGTATATTTTGTGATGTCTGTAATGTGTTTACAGCTAATCACTACAATCAAATAGCCTATTAGGGATATCGTCTCTGGAGAAAACTGATTCATCCATCACCACCAACTCTGGCCTCTTCATCTAGGGTCAGATACTTGTGAAATCTGCGCCTCCCCCTGCCTCCCCTGGGTTGACATGTTTACTAATATTGTCATTATATGGGTCTTGTTTAGGCAACTGAATTGAGATTTGATGAGTACAGCAGCCCATGTCTACAAGACACTCTCTTGGGGCACATCCTAGTCTTCTGTCTCTTGCAGTCCTTTCATTCCCTCCTCACATAAAGTTCCCTTAGTCATAAGTGTAGAGGCTGCATTGTAGGTTCACCCATTGGGGCTAGGTAAGCCATGGTCACTGACTCTCTGCCTTTTGACTAATTGTGGATCCTATAAAAGGCTTGTTTGATGAAATGTGAGAGCTGCACTTACCTGTAGGTTATAGATGACCATTAAACATACAGGTAGAATTTCCCTCAGATAATTATCACAACTGTTTTAATAATTATTATTTTAGTCCCAAGAATGATTCAGATTACTAAGATGAATAACCAAGAAAAGATATTCTCCTACTTTCGTCAAACAAAACAACAGATTTTAGTTTTTGTTATACCTGAGAAACAAGAGATGACAATGACTTGTACCAGGCCTATCATGTTTTGCATAATAATTGTGAGTAAAGTTTCATCATTGTACTTTTTCACTAACATTCTGTCTTAATTGAATTTCTGTCAATAGGTTGCGGCTTATATTGCCACATTTAATGAACTATTTTATTTACTGATTAATAGTTATTCATGTTATTGTATCATTTTGCTTAGACTTATGTGTGATGCTTTTTTCTCTCTAGGTTTTGGCAGTGGTAACAAACCTGCTGTGAGTTTCCAAGGACAAACCTTTATATAGACACCTGGTTTTATTTTTGTTTGTGAAATAATTGTATTTTGAAGTTGTGAGGTCAAAACTAAAAATATGATTTTATTTTATGATAAACTAACAAATGATTGTGGGAAGTGTGTATCATTTAACATTCTTGGGATTAATATATGAGTGTTCTGGGTGTTCTGTATGTTCTTTATGTTCTTAAGCACTCGGTACTGTAGTACTGGGTTTTAGGGTTTATCAATGCTAGAGTCTGTGTGGTAACATTTCTGATTGTGGCTGTGTTGTAGCAACTAGTGTCTATGTAATAGTTTCCATGATTGTGTCTATGCAGCAACATTTGTGTTACTGGCTATGCATCAGTATCCATGATAGTAACTATGTAGTACTGATTCAAGTTTAAATTTAATTCAATAATAGTTAATGGTCCTAAATATCTTACTATACACTTGTTAGTGCAAAATATGTTTTCTAAAACTATGTGTTCCTTTAAATATATTATCCAGGGGTTAGAGAGATAGCAGAGTGTTTATGATCACTAGCAAATGCTTTTAGAGAGAGGTTCAATTCCATACTAATGTATGGTAGCTCACAATTACAGTTACCTCCAGTTACAAGGGATCTAACTCCCTTTGCATGAAAGAACTCACTCATAAACATAAAATAAATACAAATACAGTCTCAATGTTTGTTTTAGTTTTTATTTCATTTTAGAAAAAACAAAGATGGTAGGCAATGTAGGAGCACAGTCTACTGAAATCTTTGAGGAATAAGTTAGAGATATTTGGATAGCAGGTGCCAGAAGATGTCACTGAGAGCAGAAATCTGTCTCTGATATCAAAGTCAAACAGAAAACTCTATTGACCTGAGCAAAAAAGAAGTTCAAAGGCTAGGTATCAGACATATTTAGGAAATATGGAAAGTTAGAGTAGCTTATATCAGAAGTTCAAAGGCTAGGTATCAGACATATTTAGGAAATGTGGAAAGTTAGAGTAGCTTATATCAGAAACAACACTTAAGACAAGTATCTTCAGAAAAAGCTGCCTGCATCTTCCATTCACAGCTATAGTGAAGAACAGTAATAGAAAGAGATGTGGGAATACATGCTGAGCATGGCATTAACAGCAGCACTGGCATGGCATTGGGGTTCAGGAACCTCTCTTGGCACTCCACTGGATCAGGGTCAAGAAGATACATTCAAAAGAACCCTGTTGAGTTGTCTTGGTGACCACAGTAGAAAATTACCTTCCTTGAATTGAACACTCTGGGAAATGCCATGAGTTCTGAAAACTCACAAGCAAAATGACTCTCACCAATGGGGAAGAAACTTAGAATCAGGCAGTTTTAAGTGTGGTTGAAATCTGATCAGAGTCACTGTTTTCAGGAAAATACAGTCTCAGGTTCCGAAAAAATTATATCATTGGGAAGAAATGGCAAAAGGTATGACCAGTGTTTGCCTTCTGTCCAACCAAAGATTTCCCAGCAGATGACTGTCATCTATGAGCTCATGAAGGAATAGTTAGAGACTAAACTGGAACCTATACTCTGGTGAGACACCAAGTTCAGAATCTTCACTTTCACCTGACCTTTCCCTTTAGTTAAGCCCTAATGTCAATCACTAGGCTGTCTTTGCATTACTCTATTGTCACCCCATCTACATTTCTTTCTTCTGCCTTTTGTCTTTTCTTATGAAAGACTGTCCACCACACCACAGGCAAGTCTAGAGTTGGAGGTCTCTCTGCCTCATCCTCAAGGGATCTGGAATTATTTTAAGTTGTCTTATTATATTTCATTTTATTCTTTTCATAATATCCTTATTATTTGGGGATTTCACATCATGATCCCCGACTGCATTCACTTTACAGTTCTCCATTGTTCACTCCTTGCCCTTAGTAAGACCTACTCCTTCCCCCCAAAAGGAGAAAAAAACAATCAAACAAAAACAAACCAAATTTGTATTGACTGTATACTCACTGGAGCCTAGTCAAACTCTCAGTGGCCAGCCTCTTAAAGAAAACTCATTCTTTCCCCTCATACAACCCCACCAGAATCCACCAGTTGTGGAGAGCTACACTTCAGTATGTTATTACAATTTTTAAGATTTCTGTCTAGGCTGTTACTTTTTCAGAGGTGGCTATAGAGGTAGGAGCTATCACATAGGCCTTCTATATCCCGTTTTCCCAACTGAGTTTTCAGTCATCAATACCATGGAAAACAGCTTCCTTGGCCTTTACTGTCAGTTAGAACATGGATCATAGATTTCAGTATGATCTCCTACAGCAACACCCTCTTTCTCTTTTTATTTAATCTAGTCATAGCTCCCAGAATGTTCCTCCCTTGTTCTATTGTACTCCATTTCATTTACTCTTTCCTCTATTTCTCTCTGTCACCTTAATAATAATAACTTAATCATACTTTGCCTCTTTTTTTCCCTACTCCCAACCCCAATTACTAGTGTCTTAGGGCACATTGTATTAACAGTGTTTCTTTACCTCCTTCAAAATAGTCTATTATTGAATTTCATAGTGTGTATGGAGAACATATGCTTTTATACAAATTGTTTCTGATGTCAGTAATCTCCTCTTGGAGATCATACCGAGAATTGAGCCTAGGGTCCTGAGAATGCAGGCTAAGTTTCTATACCTCATCTTCAGCAGATAATAGTGACTCTACTACAGCCTGGCTCCACTTGTTCGCTGCAAATAATACGATTGAAGAAATAGGTTATTTGCAAATTATATTATCCTGTATGTAAAATACCCTAAAAACCCTAGAAGAAAACTTTGAGAACTAATACCTTTTGCAAAGTAATAAGGCACAAAATCAACCTCCAAAAATCAGTGCAGTCAAAGGCACTGATACACAAGCATCTGGTGTGAATGTAAATTGGTTTAGCCACTGTAGAAGACTTTCTAAAACCTAAAACTAACATTGCCAAGTGAACCAACCATCTAACTAATTTGAGTATGCACCTGAAAGATTATAAGGCAATGTATCACAAAGACATAACCACACCAATGTATTGTGTGCTTTTTTTCTAATAGCCAATTCATAAAACAAACTTGGTATTCTGACAAGAGAAGAAAAGATAAAAATAATACAGTATATATCACACCCCAAAGGAGCCCACCTGGAAATTTCTATGGCTGAATAAAGTAAAGTTGCAGGATATAAAACTAACATGCCCAAGTCATTACCTTCATATATACCTATAGACTTATGTGCAAGTACACTGCAAAAGGAATCAGGCAAAAAATAATCTGATTCAAAGTAGCCTCAAAAAATAATTAACATAAAGTCATCATGACCAAGAAAGTCAGAGAACTATATAATTAAAACTTAGAAACACTAATAAAATAAATTGGCAATATTAAAAGATTAATGGACTTACCATGCTCATGGATTGGTAGGATTAATATAGTTAAAATGACAAAATAAATAGTCTACAGATTAAGCTCAATATACATCAAATTCTACTGCAATTCTTCACAGGAATAGACAAAACATTTTAAAAGTCATATGAAACACAAAAGGCTGTAGCTATCCAAAGCAATCTTAAGCTGGAAGCATCAGCATGCCTGATTTTACATTACTCGACAGAAACAGGGCAATAAAACTGTCAGGTAGGTCCTGGTATGAAATAGACATACAGATTAGTGAAATGAGATAAAGGTTCCATATATGTGTCATTACTGCTCAGAGGGTTCTAAGCTGGGTGAGGTGAGAGTGTGCTTAGTGCCTTCAAGGACTATGAACACAAGCCCGAAGGGGTGAAGATTTCAGTTGAATGCCAGCTAAATTTCTCCATGTTCTATGCAATATTATTATGTGGTGTCTGCAACAAAAAGATCTTACCAAAATGTCACAGAGATGAATAATATTGGCAATAGCCTATAAGGGTTTACTTTGTTTTCTTTTGTTTTTCATATATCCATTTGGGGAGGTATGGAATCTGTTTCTGTAAGATCCTACTGGGCAACATCTCAAGGAGTTGCAGCTGATTCTTGGTACTGGGGGTTTCATTTGAAAGTGTACAATGTCTTGTTGGAGGGATGACTCCCTCATTAAGCAATGATTTCATAATTCCTTTGACATGTATATACATTTAACATGTTTATATATTTTAAGAAGCTTATGCAGTAGTAGACTTTCATGAGGCCTTTCTAACATCCTTTGGTATTAGTTATTCATCCCAACATTCCTTTCTTTACCCTGCCTTCCCATACTCTATTTCCTTTAATTGTCATATTCTAACTTCTCCTTATTCTTTTGGAACATAATATTCTATATTCCCTTCCTTGGAAGAATTTCTCTTTTATCCATCCCTTTACTATGTAGCTTATGTTCAGAAAGAAACACATCTATACTTTAAAAGCTAACATAAGGGATAACATGTAATATTTGTCTTTCTGTATCTTTTTTTTAATTTGATGAAAATATTTTATTAAAATAGTATGCATCTCATTCTTAATTATAGTATTGTCAGAAGACATTTGTTAGCAGACAGACTTCTGAGCTTCCCTTAAAGAGATTAATTATATAAGGTTATGTTTTGTTGTATTGATAGGCTAACAAAATACAGGTTTAAAACATATAAATATGCACTTATATTTTTCTATTTGCATCAAACTGACTTTCTTTTTCTTTAATACATTTTATTAGGTATTTTCCTCAGTTTACATTTCCAATGCTATCCCAAAAGTCCCCCATACCCTCCCACCCACTCCCCTAACCACCCACTCCCATTTTTTGGCCCTGCCGTTCCCCTGTACTGGGGCATATAAAGTTTACAAGACCAATGGGCCTCTCTTTCAAGTGATGGCCAACTAGGCCATCTTTTGATACATATGCAGATAGAGTCAAGACTTCCGGGTACTCGTTAGTTCATATTGTTGTTCCTCCTATAGGGTTGCAGATCCCTTTAGCTCCTTGGGTACTTTCTATAGCTCCTCCATTGGGGGCCCTGTGATCCATCCAATAGCTGACTGTGAGCATCCACTTCTGTGTTTGCTAGGCCCCTGCATAGTCTCACAAGAGACAGCTATATCTGGGTCCTTTCAGCAAAATCTTGCTAGTGTATGCAATGATGTCAGCCTTTGGAAACTGATTATGGGATGGAACCCTGGATATGGCAGGCACTAGATGGTCCATCCTTTTGACACAGCTCCAAACTTTGTCTCTGTAACTCCTTCCAAGGGTGTTTTGTTCCCAATTCTAAGAAGGGGCAAAGTGTCCACACTTTGGTCTTCATTCTTCTTGAGTTTCATGTGTTTAGCAAATTGTATCTTATATCTTGGGTAACCTAAATTTCTGGGCTAATATGCTCTTATCAGTGAGTACATATTGTGTGAGTTCCTTTGTGATTGGGTTACCTCACTCAGGATGATGCCCTCCAGGTCCATCTATTTGCCTAGGAATTTCATAAATTCATTCTTTTTAATAGCTGAGTAGTACTCCATTGTGTAAGTGTACCATATTTTCTGTATCCATTCCTTTCTTCAGGGGCATCTGGGTTCTTTCCAGCTTCTGGCTACTATAAATAAGGCTGCTATGAACATAGTGGAGCATGTGTCCTTCTTACCGGTTGGAACATCTTCTGGATATATACCTAGGAGAGGAATTCCTGGATCTTCCGGTAGTACTATGTCTAATTTTCTGAGGAACTGCCAGACTGATTTCCAGAGTGGTTGTACCAGCTTGCAATGCAACAAGCAATAGAGGAGTGTTCCTCTTTCTCCACATCCTCGCCAGCATCTGCTGTCACCTGAATTTTTGAGCTTAGCCATTCTGACTGGTGTGAGGTAGAATCTCAGGGTTGTTTTGATTTGCATTTCTCTGATGATTAAGGATGTTGAACATTTTTTCAGGTGCTTCTCTGCCATTCGGTATTCCTAAGGTGAGAATTCTTTGTTCAGCTCTTAGCCCTATTTTTTAATGGGGTTATTTGATTTTCTGGAGTCCGCCTTCTTGAGTTTTTTATATATTTTGGATATTAATCCCCTATCTGATTTAGGATAGGTAAAGATCCTTTCCCAATCTGTTGGTGGCCTTTTTGTCTTATTGACAGTGTCTTTTGCCTTGCAGAAGCTTTGCAATTTTGTTAGGTCCCATTTGTAGATTCTTGATCTTACAGCACAAGGCATTGCTGTTCTATTCAGGAATTTTTCTCCTGTACCCATATCTTCGATGGTTTTCCCTACTTTTTCCTCAATAAGTTTCACTGTCTCTGGTTTTATGTGGAGTTTCTTAATCCACTTAGATTTGACCTTAGTACAAGGAGATAGGAATGGATCAATTCGCATTCTTCTACATAATAATGCCAGTTGTGCCAGCAACATTTGTTGAAGATGCTGTCTTTTTTTCCCTGATTGGTTTTTGCTCCGTTGTCAAAGATCAAGTGACCATAGGTGTGTGGGTTCATTTCTGAATCTCCAATTCTATTCCATTGGTCTACTTGTCTGTCGCTATACCAGTACCATGCAGTTTATATCACAATTTCTCTGTACTACAGCTTTAGGTCAGGCATGGTGATTCCACCAGAGGTTCTTTTATCCTTGAGAAGAATTTTTGTTATCCTAGGTTTTTTGTTATTAAAGATGAATTTGCAGATTGCCCTTTCTAATTCGTTGAAGAATTGAATTGGAATTTTGATGGGGATTGCATTGAATCTGTAGATTGCTTTTGGCAAGATAGCCATTTTTACTGTATTGATCCTGCCAAGCCATGAGCATGGGAGATCTTTCCATCTTCTGAGATCTTCTTTAATTTCTTTCTTCAGAGACTTGAAGTTCTTATCATACAGATCTTTCACCTCCTTAGTTAGAGTCACGCCAAGGTATTTTATATTATTTGTGACTATTGAGAAGGGTGTTGTTTCCCTAATTTCTTCCTCAACCTGTTTATCCTTTGTGTACAGGAAGGCCATTGACTTGTTTCCATTAATTTTATATCCAGCTACTTCAATGAAGCTGTTTATCAGGCTTAGGAGTTCTCCGGTGGAATTTTTAGGGTCACTCATATATACTATCATATCATCTGCAAAAGTGATATTTTGACTTCTTCCTTTCCAATTTGTATCCCCTTGATCTCCTTTTGCTGCCGAATTGCTTTGGCTAGGACTTCAAGTACAATGTTGAATAGGTAGGGAGAAAGTGGACAGCCTTGTCTAGTCCCTGATTTTAGTGGGATTGCTTCCAGCTTCTCACCATTTACTTTGATGTTGGCTACAGGTTTACTGTAGATTGCTTTTATCATGGTTAGGTATGGGCCTTGAATTCCTGATCTTTCCAAGACTTTTTTCATGAATTTGTGTTGGATTTTGTCAAATGCTTTCCCTGCATCTAATGAGATGATCATGTGGTTTTTGTCCTTGAGTTTGTTTATATACTGGATTACGTTGATGGATTTCCATATATTGAACCATCCCTGCATCCCTGGGATGAGACCTACTTGGTCAGGATGGATGATTGTTTTAATGTGTTCTTGGATTCAGTTAGCGAGAACTTTATTGAGGATATTTTCATTGATATTCATAAGGGAAATTGGTCTGAAATTCTCTATCTTTGTTGGGCCTTTCTGTGGTTTAGGTATCAGAGTAATTGTGGCTTCATAGAATGAGTTGGGTAGAGTACCTTCTATTTCTATTTTGTGGAATAGTTTGTGAAGAACCGAGATTAGATCTTCTTTGAAGGTTTGATAGAACTCTGCACTAAACCCATCTGGTCCTGGCCTTTTTTTGGTTGGGAGACTATTAATGACTACTTCTACTTCTTTAGGGGATATAGGACTGTTTAGATCATTAACCTGGTCTTGATTTAATTTTGTACCTGGTATCTATCTAGAGCCTTGTCCATTTCATCAAGGTTCTCCAGTTTTGTTGAGTATAGCCTTTTGTAGAAGGATCTGATGGTGTTTCGGATTTCTTCAGAATCTGTTGTTATGTCTCCCTTTTCATTTCTGATTTTGTTAATTAGAATGCTTTCCCTGTGCCCTCTAGTGAGTCTGGCTAAGGGTTTTTCTATGTTGTTGATTTTCTCAAAGAACCAGCTCCTCTTTTGGTTGATTCTTTGAATAGTTCTTCTTGTTTCCATTTGGTTGATTTTGCCCCTGAATTTGATTATTTCCTGCCGTCTACTCCTCATGGGTGAATTTGCTTCCTTTTGTTCTAGAGCTTTTAGGTGTGTTGTCAAGCTGCTAATGTGTGCTCTCTCTAGTTTCTTTTTGGAGGCACTCAGAGCTATGAATTTTCCTCTAAGAAATGCGTTCATTGTGTCCCATAAATTTGGGTATGTTGTGGCTTCATTTTCATTAAACTCCAAAAAGTCCTTAATTTCTTTCTTTATTCCTTCCTTGACCAAGGTATCATTGAGGAGAGTGTTGTTCAGTTTCCACCTAAATGTTGGCTTTCTATTATTTATTTTGTTATTGAAGATCAGCCTTAGTCCATGGTGATCTGATAGGATGCATGGGACAATTTCAATATTTTTGTATCTGTTGAGGCTTGTTTTATGTCCAATTATGTGGTCAATTTTGGAGAAGGTACCATGAGGTGCTGAGAGAAGGTATATCCTTTTGTTTTAGGATAAAATGTTCTGTAGATATCTGTCAGATCCATTTGTTTCATCACTTCTGTTAGTTTCACTGTGTCCCTGTTTAGTTTCTGTTTCTATGATGTATCCATTGGTGAAAGTGGTATATTGAAGTCCCCCACTATTATTGTGTGAGGAGCAATGTGTGCTTTAAGCTTTACTAAAGTTTCTTTAATGAATGTGGCTGCCCATGTATTTGGAGTATAGATATTCAGAATTGAGAGTTCCTCTTGGAAGATTTTACCTTTGATGAGTATGAAGTGCCCCTCCTTGTCTTTTTTGATGACCTTGGGTTGGAAGTTGATTTTATTAGATATTAGAATGGCTACTCCAGCTTGTTTCTTTAGACCATTTGCTTGGAAAATTGTTTTCTAGCCTTTCATTCTGAGGTAGTGTCTATCTTTTCCCTGAGATGGGTTTCCTGTAAGCAGCTGAATGTTGGGTCCTGTTTGTGTAACCAGTCTATTAGTCTATGTCTTTTTATTGGGGAGTTGAGTCCATTGATATTAAGAGATATTAAGGAAGAGTAATTGTTGCTTCCTATTATTTTTGTTGCTAAAGTTGGCATTCTGTTCTTGTGGCTGTCTTATTTTAGGTTTGTTGAGGGATTACTTTCTTGCATTTTCTAGGACGTGGTTTCCATCCTTGTATTAGTGTTTTGTTTTGTTTTGTTTTTTGTTTTTATCCTTTGAAGGGCTGGATTTGTGGACAGATAGTATGTGAACTTGGTTCTTTCATGGAATAGTTTTGTTTCTCCATCTAAAGTTATGGAAAGTTTGGCTGGGTATAGTATCCTCGGTTGGCATTTGTGTTCTTTTAGTGTCTGTATAACATCTGTCCTAGCTCTTCTTGCTTTCATAGTCTCTGGTGAAAAATCTGGTGTAATTCTGATAGGCTTGCCTTTATATATTACTTGACCCTTTTCCCTTACTGCTTTTAATATTCTATTTTTATTTACTGCATTTGTTGTTCTGATTATTATGTGTCGGGAGGAATTTCTTTTCTGGTCCAGTCTATTTGGAGTTCTGTAGGCTTCTTGTATGTTCATGGACATCTCTTTCTTTAGGTTTGGGAAGTTTTCTTCTATAATTTTGTTGAAGATATTTGCTGGTCCTTTGAGTTGAAAATCTTCATTCTCATCTACTCCTATAATCCGTAGGTTTGGTCTTCTCATTCTGTCCTGGATTTCCTGGATGTTTTGAGTTAGGATCTTTTTGCATTTTGTATTTTCTTTGATTGTTGTGCCAATGTTCTCTATGGAATCTTCTTCACCTGAGATTCTCTCTTCCATCTCTTGTATTCTGTTGCTGATGCTCGCATCTATGGTTCCAGATTTCTTTCCTAGGGTTTCTATCTCCAGGGTTGCCTCACTTTGGGTTTTCTTTATTGTGTCTACTTCTCTTTTTAGGTCTTGGATGGTTTTATTCAATTCCATCACCTGTTTGGTCGTGTTTTCCTGTAATTCTTTAAGGGATTTTTGTGCTTCCTCTTTAAGATCTTCTACCTGTTTAGCAGTGTTCTCCTATATTTCTTTGAGTGAGCTATGAAGGTCCTTCTTGATGTCCACTACCATCATCATGAGACATGCATTTAGATCCAGGTCTAGCTTTTCGGGTGTGTTGGGGTGCCCTGGACTGGGGGAGGTGGAAGTTCTGCGTTCTGGTGATGGTGAGTGGTCTTGGTTTCTGTTAGTAAGATTCTTATGTTTACCTTTCACCACCTGGTAATATCTGGAGTTAGTTGATTTAGTTGTCTCTGGTTAGAGGTTGTTCCTCAGGTGATTCTGTTAGCCTCTATCAGCAGACCTGGGAGACTAGATCTCTCCTCTGAGTGTCAGTGGTCAGAGCACTCTCTGCAGGCAAGCTCTCCTCTTACAGGGAAGGTGCACAGATATCTGGCATTAGGACCTCCCTCCTGGCTGAAGATGAAGGCCCAAAACAGGACCTGTCCCAAAGCTGAGTTGCTTTGGCCTGTCCCAGAAGCTGTTAGCTTCTGTATTCTACACTCTCACCTGTGCAGAATACTCTCGGAGGATTCCTGGAACCAAAATGTCTGCAGCAGATACTTCAGGCCAAGAGCTCCCAGGCCAGGTGGACCCCTATCCTCTGGCCGGGAAATTGACTGGATATCTGAGGCCCTAAAAGGGGGCTGCCTTAGAAGCTCTGTGGCTCCTGCCTGTCCCAAAAGCTGTTAGCTTCTGTATTCCGCACTCTCACCTATGCAGAATACTCTCATCGGAGTCCCGGAACCAAGATGTCTGCTGCTGATGCTCAGGCAAAGTGCTCCTGGTCCGGGTGGACCACTATCCTCTGGCCAGGAAAGAGGCGGATCTCTTTCTGTATCTTGATTACATTATTCAGGATGATAGATTTTACTTTCATCCAGTTACCTGCCAATTTCATAATTTAATTTTTCTTTATAGCTGAACAGTATTTTACTGTGTAAATGTTCAATATTTTCATGATCCATTGATCAGCTGATGGATATCTATCTAGGCTATTCCAATTTCTGATTAAAAGTAAAGTAGGAATGAAAATGAATATGCAAGATGTAAGATGTAGTCCTTTGCAAGTACCCATAGTAAGATGTATATGGCCAACAATGGTAAAGTGGAATTTTATGGTAAACTGATTTTTCTCAGCTTTATGAGGAACCTATACAATGGTTTTCATAGTGGCTGTACCAATTTGTACAGCCTCTTCCTTCACATTCTCACCAGCATATGTTGTCATTTGTATTATTGATTCTGAGCATTGTGACTGATGTAAATGAAATCCAAAACAACAATCCATTTGCTTTCCATAAACAGCACAGCCCCATTGTACAACAACTGAACATGGCCAGGTCTGTCTTGTGCCTTCAACCCTATGGACTAGCACTCATAATACTGGAAGTTACTCTATATACCAACACAGGAGGAAGTTAACACCAACTAAATTACAAATGCTTCAATATACAGTGGGGACCAGCCTGAACTGATATAATAATGGCAAAAAGATAGTGGAGGTTACCAACAAATACCTGGTTTAACTTAAGACACACTTGAGATTTTAACCATGCTACTGCTCAATGGTCCTCAGCGAAGAAGAACCCAGGGTCCTAGGCGAAAACAAAATACTACTGATTTACTAAAGGCATGAAGTGATTAAATGACTCCTAATGATTTTTTTGCTATACTCATTGATCAGTGCCTTGCTCGGCTGTCATCAGAGAAGCTTTTTTCTAAGTTAGATGTGAACAAAAACAGAAACTCACAGCCAGACAATGTGCAAAGAGTACATGAAACACTGTGCCCTAAATAGGATGTTTCTGTCAAATCATTCCCCTTAAGGCTCAGGAAACTATGCAGAAGAGGAGGTATAAAGACTGTTAAGAGTCAGAAAGAGATGGAGGGCACCAAGGAAACAAGGCCTTCTCAATACAGCAGGCCCAACACATATGAACTCAGTGAAGCAGCATGCACTGGACCTGCAAGAGTCTATAGCATATGGGATCCTGGAGCTGAAAGAAGTGCACACACACACAAACACACCCTGTGCCTGACTCAATAGTTATCTCCAATTGATAGCCATTTGCAAATGAAAACTTAATTCTCCCCAAGACAGTCATACTGGCAAAATGAACCACTCTTAAAGTTCGGTGTTATTTTCAGCAGTAGATTGTTAAAATAAAATGAACTCAATTGCATCTTTGGAAGTTATTTGTCTCAATACTGCAAGGGCATTATTTTTTTAGACTTATATGTATTGTGGCTGCCAGTTTTGTGATTTTTATGGTATACTTGTGGTGTGTGTGTGTGTGTGTGTGTGTGTGTGTGTGTGTTTCTCATGCTTTTTTGGACTCTTTTAATTAAATTTTTATTAATCACTCCATTCATTTACATCTCAAATGATTTCCCCCTTCCCAGTTACCACTCCACAACTCCCTCATCTCATCTGCCCTCTCCCCCCTCCACTTTGCCTCTATGAGGGTGCTCTCCCACCTACCTAACCACTCCTGCCCCTCTATTCCAGCATCCTCCTATTCTGCGGCATAAAACTTCCACAGAACCAAGGGCCTTCACTCTCATTGATGTCAGACAAGGTCATCCTTTGCTGCATATGTGTCTGGAGCCATGGATCCCTCTCTCTACACTCCTTCGTTGTTGGGCTAGTCCCTGGGAGAACTGGGCATTCCAACCAGGCTTCATTGTTCTTCCTATGGGTTGCAACACCCCTCTACTCCTCTAGTTCTTTTGCCAGCTCACCCACCAGGGTCCCCAGACTCAGTCTGATAGTTGGGTCCAAGTGTCCAAATCTGCATTGGTCAGGTGCAGGCAGAACCTCCCAGAAAACAGTTGGACTTGGTTCCTGTCATCAAACACCTCTTTAAACAGCAACACTGTTGGGGTTTGGTGTCTGCAGTCAGGATGGATCCTCAGGTAGCACAGTCCCCACATGGATGGCCCTTCCTTCAGTCTCTGCTCTTTTTTTTTTTTTTTTTTTTTTGCCTCTGTCTTTCCTTTGGACAGGAACATTTATGGGTTAAAAACTTGAAGCTGGGTAAATGGCCCCATCCCTGGATTGGGGTCATGTCTATCTATTGGAGGTAGTGTCTACAGGTTCTATCTCCCTCTTGCTGTACATTTTGGCTAATGTCATCCCTGTTGGGTCCTGGAAGCCTCTCACTTCCCTGGTGTCTGGGACCCTACAGTGGCTATTCGCAGTTCCTTATTTTTCACTCCTACATATTTTTATTTCCTGACCCTCTGTACCTCTTTCCCTTCCCCTCCAGTACCTGATCCTGCCTTACTTTTTTTTCTCCCCTTCCTCTCTCCCTCCTAGGTACCCCTCCCTCCACATCCCCTGATCATCCCATTTCTCTTCTCTATTGCAGGACTGAAGCATCCACACCATGATCTCCCTCCTAAGCTCTGTGGTTTATATCTTGGGCATTGTGAGCTTTTGGGCTAAATATCAACTTTTCAATGAGTTCTTTTGTTTCTGGGTTACCTCACTCTGAATGAAATTTTCTAGTTGTTTGCTAATTTCATGAAGTCATTGTTGTTAAACACTGCATAGTACTCCATTGTGTAAATGTACCAACCACATTTTCTGTATACATTCCTCTGTTGAGGGACTTCTGGTTTTTTTCCAGCTTCTGGCTATTATAAATAAGGCTGTTATAAACATAGTGAAGCATTTGTCCTTATTACATGTTAGAGCATGTTTTGGGTATATGCTCAATAGTAGAATAGGTGTCTTCACATAGAACTATGTCCAATTTTCTGAAAAACTGCCAGACTGATTTGTACAGTGGTTGTACCAGTTTACAATCCTACCAGCAATGGAGGAGTGTTCCTCTTTATCCACATCTACTGACACCTGCATTTTTGATCTTGGCCATTCTGATTGGTGTGAGATAGAATCTCAGGGTCTTTGATTTGCAATTCCCTGATTACTAAAGATGTTGAACATTTCCTTAGGTGCTTCTCAGCTATTCAAGTTTCCTCAGTTGAGAATTCTGTTTAGCTCTGCTACCCATTTTTTATAGGGTTATTTGGTTCTCTGGAGTCTATCTTCTTGAGATTTTTGTATATTTTGGATATTAGCCCTTTATCAGACATAGGGTTGTTCTCCTGCCATTTTGTGAAATTGACAGTGTTCTTTGCCTTACAGAAGCTTTTCAATTTTATGAGGTCCCATTTGTCAATTGTTGATCTTAGAACATGAGCATTGGTGTTCTGTTCAGGAAATTTTCCCCTGTGCCAATGTGTTCAAGGTTCTTTCCCAAGATAGGTAAGAGTTCATCTATCTTGTTGATTTTCTCAGAGAACCAGCTTCTGGTTTTGTTGATTTTTTTTATATAGTTCTTTTTGTTTCTATTTGGTTGATTTGAGCCCTGAGTTTGATTATTTCCTTCCATCTAGTCCTCATGGGTGTATTTGCTTCTCTTTGCACTAGAGCTCTCAGATGTGCTTTTAAGCTGCTAATGTATGTTTTCTCCAGTTTCTTTATGGAGGCACTCAGGACTGAGTTTTCCTCTTTCACTGTGTCCCAGAAATTTGGGTATGTTGTACCTTCATTATCATAAAATTCTAAAAAGTATTTCATTTCTCTCTCTCTCTCTCTCTCTCTCTCTCTCTCTCTCTCTCTCTCTCTCTCTCTCTCTCTCTCTCTCTTCCCCTGACCAAGTTATTGAGTAGAGACTTGTTTAGCTTCCACATTTCGGTGTGCTTTCCATTGTTTTTGTTGTTATTTAAGACTAGCCTCAGTCCGTGGTGGTCCAATTAAAATACATGGGATTAATTCTATGTTTTTGTATATGTTGAAGCTTGTTTTGTGTCAGATTATATGGTCAATTTTTGAGAAGGTACCATGAAGGGTTGAGTTGTTATATTCTTTTGTTTTAGGGTGACATATTCTGTAGCTATATATTGAATCCTGATGCGAGCTGGCCTGCAGCTCACATGGACCTGGTACACCTGGGTGGCAGGCAGGGGCTGAAAGAAAAAATGAAACTAGGAAACTAGGGGATAGAGAGAAATAATGGAGGCCAATTCAAGGTTTCTGATCAAGGCTCAAATGTTTAATAGCAATCTGTGCTTATAAAGAGGGGAAGGCCCATTCCTGCCAATCCATTCTTGGTTCCTGGAACCAGCTGCAGGATAGGGTGCAGTCTCTGGAATATCTCAGGGGCCTCTCAGCAGGTAGCAACCTTCAAGTCTTGAAGGAGAGCAGCTGACAGTGACTAAACAATAGAGTCATCTAGGCAGGAAGGCTCCACCCCAGGTGATCTAATTCTCAGTGGCAACAGAGTCTGAACCAGCCTGTTTCAGGCTGGGGGAGGTTACAGAATCCATTTGGTTCATAACTTCTGTTAGTTTCACTGTGTCTCTGTTTAGTTTCTGTTTCCATGATGTGTCTTCTACTATTATTGTGTGAGGTTCAATGTGTGGTTTGAGATTCAGTAATGTTTCTTTTACAAATGTGGGTGCCCTTGTATTTGGGGCATAGATGTCCAAAATTGAGAGTTCATCTTGGTGCATTTTTCCTTTGATGATTATGTTGGATCGTTCCCCATCTTTTTCGATAACTTTTGGTGGAAAGTCCATTTTATTAGATAATAGAATGGCTGCTTTATTGGATATTTGAAAGGCAATTTTTTGGATATTAGAATGGCTACTCCAGCTTGTTTCTTGAGACCATTTTCTTGGAAAATATGTTTCCTTTGGCTCTTTTCCTTATTTGGTTATTTTGTCATATTCTTTGTTCATTTTTATTCTATATTTTTATTCTATAAATATCTGTTTGTTTTCAAAGGAGAGACAAAAGGGTTTGTACATGGATGGTAGGGAAAGTGGAGTGATAGAGGAAGGAGTAGGAAGATCTGAAATCATATTCAGAATGTATAGTATGACGAAATTCTCCTTTATTAATGAGAAAAATAGTAAGTATCTAAGTAGTTTTAACTTACATGATGGCTTAGGATGTTGAACAAACATTTTCAGTGTTTATCAACATATTTTGGTGTTTTGAGAACTCTGTTTAATTATATATCTTAATTTAAGTGTATTGTTTATTTCCTTGATGTTCATTTTCTTGATTCTCTGTATATTCTAGATACTCGCTCTCTGTCAGATGCATAATTAATAAAGTCTTTTTTTCCCATTCTGTAGACTCTCTGCTCAAATGACAGTGTCTATAACTGTACTGAAAAATTTTAGCTTCTTAACCTCCCATTTATTGTTATGTCTATTTGGTTTTTTTTTGTTTTGTTTTTTTTTTGTTTGTTTTTTTTTTTTTTTTTGGTACTTATAGCCATCAGTTTGACCAGCTCCATTTGTTAAAGAATCTGTGTTCTTCTAGTGTACATTGGGTACTTCTTTGTCAAAATCAGACATCTTGGGTGTCTGGAGTCATTTACAGATATTATTTTTTTTAGTTGATCAATGAGCCTTTTTAATACCAAATATTGTTGATTTTATTCTATAACTCTATAGTACAACTTGAAATCTGTGATGATGGTAACTCCAGCAGTTCTCTTATTATTCAAAATATTTTAGCTATCCTGGTATGTTTGTGTTTTTATATAAGTTTTGGATTTTTTTTCAATTTCTTTGAGTAATTGTGCTAAAATTTCAATGGATATTATAATGTAGATTTCTTTTGGAAGGGCGTCCATACTTCCAAACGTGAACATGGGAGGTCTTTCCATGTTCTGATATTGCCTTTAATTTATTTTTTCGATATCTAAAGGATTTTATTTCCCAAGTATTTTACTTGCTTAGATAGAGTTATCCCAAGAGATTTTGAAGCTTTTTCTAGGTTAAAAAAAATGGGGTCTTGCATTAAGCCCAGGGCTTCGGCCTCTGAACAAAGCTGGACATGGGAAGTTTGAGTACGCATCCTACACCACCACATGGTAGGCTTCTGGCTGAGAGAACCACAAGACCCTGATTTGGAGGTGGGGAAGCACAGTCTGGGGTTCCTGTGGAGCTGCTGGAATTGGTTCAGGGTCCCTGGGCAACAAGGAGGCTGAGGGTGACAGATTCTCAGGCTCTTGTGACATTCCAGACTCTGCTGTATGGTGGAATGGAGTGTGGGCCCTCAGGCAGTTCTAGCCTGGGGCCAAGGGTGAAAGGGCAGGAGGAGTGAGCTCCAGCTGGTTCCCTCAGGAAAGAGGGCCCTAGGCTTGCTCTGGTGGGCAATTTGGCTCAGTGGAGACCATCTGAGAACACTGAGAGGCTTCCTCTGGCTCTTTGGGGGAAGACCTGCTCCATTGCTCCAGCACAATGGATCCTGATGAAAAGAGGCTGTCCATGGTTTAAAGGCATTTATTGTAGAAAGGCAGAGAGAGGGAGAAAAGTAGATAAGTAGAGGCTGGCCATGGCAACGTGGAGAGAGGGAGGAAGGGGATGGGGATAGAGGGGTTGCAAGAGTGCAAGAGTAAGAGATGCAGGAGCAAGAAAGTAAGATAGGGAGGAAGGGGCAAACAGTCCCTTTTGTAGTGGGCTGGGACTAATTGGCTGTTGCCAGGTCACTGTGGGGAGGAGCATACCTGGCTGTTGTTAGGTAACTATGGTTGTAAAGTCCAGACAGAATACCAGGAGCTTGAGGCATTGCCTATGTTACTGATGGCCACAGAATTATGGAGTTGGGGGCCTTATGTCAGGAGCCTAGTGTCTGGGAGCGTGTGGCAAACTTCCTTCTGTCCCTTGACGATTAATCTGCTGGGTCTCCAGGGTTTAAACCTAGCTCGACCAGAAAACAGGCTGCCTTTCATAGTCCCACAGCCTTTGTGAATGATATTTTTCTTTATTATTATTTTTTTCTTAGCGTGATGATCATTTGTACAGACAGCTGTGTGTTAATTTTATCTCATTCCCTTGATGCGAGTGTTTATTAGATATAGAAGTTTCTTGGTAGAATTTTTAATGTATAAAAACATATCATCTGCCAATAAGGATTCTTTTTGTATTTGTATCCACTCTAACTTCTTAAGCTCAAAGTTAAGTGTTCCAGCTAAATTGTCAAGTACTATACTGAACAGGTGTGAAAAGAGTCAACATCCTTGTTTCGTTTCTCATGTTCAAGCAGTGGGTTTTTTTTTTTTTTTTTGAGTTTCTCTATATTTATAATGATGTTAGCTATGTCTTTACTCGAGATTGCTTTTTCTTCATTGTGGTATGTCCCTCTATTCTTAGTCTCTACAGAACTTTTGTTATGAATAATTGTTGGATTTTATCAAATGCCCTAACTATCTAATAATATGATCAAGTGGTTTCTCTTCTTTAGGTCTGTTTATGTGGTAGATTATGCTTTTTGATTTATGTATGTTTGGCCATCCCTGCACCTCTAGGTGAAGTAGTTTCAGAGAACACTTGGGTGCAAATATATAAATGGCTAACATATTGATACTGGGCATTTGATGACAGAGGACACAAAGCTAAAAGGTCTGTGAAATGAAATTCATTAATTTAGACAGTCAGTATAGTATATATTCCTAATTAAGCATATAGATAATCCCACTGGCTTTAAAGCCATGCTATGCTTTAGCAGTGACTAAACCAATTGTGTAATTATTCATTATGAGGTTCCTTTTTTGACTATGTGGAAATGACATGACTTTAATTCATCACTTATTTTCTTGGATTTACAGGTAAAATAAGGTGAGCAATATGTGAATGAATAATAACAATTCTCAGAATCACTGATTATTTCACTGGTTTTCATTTAATGCTATGTAAAGACCTGGGATCTTAAAGGTTTAGATTGAGGAATATAAAATTATAAAACTTGGCTGAACACAGCTGCTGTGTGAGTAACTGTGGCCTCTGAGCCTTGTAAACCCTCTGATCACCAGTTTGATTTTATACCACTCAATTCAGAAGTCTTTATTAAGTCTCAGGGTGCTCTTATTAGGAAGGTAAATGTGTAAATATTATTTTTCCCACATTACACATGAAGAAGAAGTTTGGTAGAATAAAATGACTTATTCAAAGACACATACCTCAGTGCATATGAGAATTAGTATTTAGAATTCTTTATTTCTGTTCTAGCTTATCTCCATTTCTCCCTAAAGTCTCTATGGTCAAATAAAATTACCACAGTACTAAGGCCAAAGTTTTGCTGTGTGTGGTATGTCATATTTTAGCTAAGTGAACATTTTTTTTGCTCTACTTGGATATCATATTTCAGACTCTTCTCTCTTGCAAGCATGAGGACCATTTAGAAATTTTAGACATTGCTTACTGTTGTATCCACAGATGAATATAAGTTTGAAGGGCATTATAAAACACACAGTTGTTTCATATTTTCTTTTACCACTGCCTGTTGCCCAGCACCTTGGTTTCCTTTTTCCTTCTGCTGATTACAAGCTGCTCTCCAGAGGTATCAGAGCCAACACTCCTATCGATACTAGAAGGAAGTTGGCATGCAATTAGATGCTGATACATTTACATTTAGTTATCAAGAAGTGGTACCATATTTACAGAAATGTGGAAGTTAAAAGTGAAACACTTTGGGACAGGCTCTATGGCACATGCTAATTCTAACAATATCTGGAAGATAGTAGCAGGAAAATCATGACTTAGAAGCTAGCCCAGACTATTTTAGTAAGATATCAGTATTTAATACATGATACAGAGGAAAACTTTGGTGTAATTTTTGAAACTCAGTGGGCGTGCAAGAAATTTTAATTCATTACTTCATCTTCCTATCTTTCACATAGGATAATGCTGTCCTATAGACAATATGAATTTGTAATCTTTATGCATTTGAATATAATCCTTGAAAACCTTCCAGTGAAAGTGTGACATGAGTGAAACTTTCAATTGTTTTTAAATACTGTGCATTATATGGTAATGTTCCTCTGATTTTAATTATTTCTACCACAAAGTTATTCATTTATGCTAAAAATATTAATTTTATGAGTTGAGTAGAAAATATCTGAACTCATTACTTCTATTATAGTGTTGGAGATTAATGTATTTTGCCTTTTTGTTGCTAAAATACAGTAATTATACAATTTAACATTGGAGAAAATTTAGCTACTTTCATTATTCCTTTTCCTCTTTTCCTCCCTTCTTCCTTTCCTTTCTTCCTCCCTTCCTCTCCCATTTTCTTTCTTTCTCTCTTTCCTTCCTTCCTTCCTTCCTTCCTTCCTTCCTTCCTTCCTTCCTTCCTTCCTTCCTTCCTTCCTTCTCTCTTTACCAACCTCCTTAGAGATCCCAGTCTAACATTAGTAAAAATGAACTATAGACCATCTTTCCTTGTTTCTGTTTTTAACAGGTTGAGAATGTTTGATTTGCTTCTTCATTTTCTGAGAAACTTTAATTCTGAATTAGTTTTCAGGGGAAATTCTCAAAGAATCAAAATTTGCTTTAATATTTAATTATTCGTAGGTATTGACTTGCAATACTTATCCTCTTCTAAAATAGTGCAATGTATAGGTAAAATTGCATTTGGCTCTACAATTTCCAGGCTTGTGTGTACACATCTTCTACCATTTATTCAGCAGTTAAATACTAATGCTAGAGCTGCTTCTAATGATTCTGCAGATTCCCTCATAGTGTCAAATAAATGAATCTGAAGACAAGGTAGTTACGTGCAAGAACTTTGTTTAAGCAACTTCAGACATCAAAGACAGAGAAGCTAGAACAATCTAAAATGTGAACATGATTGAGAAAAACAAAAGTTGACGTTCTTGGTGTGGAGGGAGTTGTAATCAAGGGATGAAGGACCCAGGCCGTACTTATAGTGAGACCAGCTACTCATAGCTTCAGTCAGCAAGGAACACGCACCTCTGTAACATAGCTGCAGTAAACTGCATTTTAGTAGCTACTTTAATGATCAGGATATCGTGTCTTTTCTGATCCCCATCATAAGAATGATCCAAACTTGAACATTAATTTCACATTCTCAGGTCCTGAGCAGAAATCCCATCAAGCTGTGCATGGAGAGCTGGTGCACAGAGCTCTGGCCTAATAACTGGAGTTTAAGCTGCAGAATGTGCTGCAATTGTTTAGAGAGCAATAGCAAACCAGTAGGTGTGATGAACTACAGCAATTGATTTTTTGACATTGAATCAATCTTTCATTCCCAGAATAAACCTGACTAGTCATGACTGATTACCTTCTTTGTATGCTGTTGTGTTTGATTGGTTAGAATTCTGTTAAGGCTTTTGCAGCCTCATTTATAAGGGATATCAGGTAACAATTGTCCTGCCTATACTTGTGTTGAATGCAACAAATATATAACTCTATCCTCATAAAATAAGTCAAATTTTTATGTTTTCTAAAGGATATTTTTCTGGATGTCAGGTTATTTCCTTGAATGTTAATGAAATTCACCATGAAGTATGTGCTTCTGACATTTTCTGGTAGGCATGTTGGTTTAACAAATATGTTTTAAATAGCTATTGTATTATCTTCTGTTTCTTTTATCATGGGTCAGATTTGAAAATTGTATATCCAATATTACTCTACTTTATCCAGATATCAAAATTTTAAGGGTATCAGTTGCTCTTCTCATTGATGTAACAAAATACCTATTAGAAACAATACGAGAAGGAAACATTGCTGTGACAAAATGCCTGTTATAGAAAATTCAAGTTAAAAAGATTTATTTTGGCTCATGGTTTCAGAGGCCAACAGCCCAACACAGAGGTGACAGCATGGCTGCAGGAAAAACAATCTGTGTCTTCAGAGTGTGAAGGGGCTGGTCACATTGCAACAGTGACAGAAAGAGGTCTTATTCCTAAGGTTCTTACTTACATATTTCTAAGTGGCTTACTAACTTCAGATAGTCCCCACCTTCTAAAGGGTACTTTGTCTTCCAAAATAGCCCATAACATAGACAACAAGGTTCAAAACCTGATAACATCAGTATGTTATGCCATTTCCTATCTGAACCATAATACTTAATCTTATTGAGATAATGTTCTACAATTTGAATGTTATTAAATATTTAAAAGTGCAATAATTTTTGTGTATCATAGAAAATGTTTACCTATTCTGATTTTTCTCATAGTATATCCTATTTATACTATTTAGTCAAGTAAAGGGAGAATAACATGCCAGAATAATATCAGCTTTTGTTGTAAATCATTTTGTTGTAAGTTAAACCAACTGATATCTTCTTAAAGGGACTTTTGCCTGGAACATTTCAAGGCTTTCCAAATATTAAAACCATGTGTAAGTACCTTTGGGCTACTGAAGTACTAGAATGTACTGTACTTCTCAGATATTACATCCTTATCTTTGACCACAAACTGATGTACACATACTTATCTTTTATTTATTTTTGCTACATCAGCTCAGAAAATAGCACCATGGATCTATAGATATTGTAATATGATGGTATGAAAGACTGTTGGAAAATTTTATTCGTTTGAAAAATTTGTCAAATATTGTGGCTTCATAGCATCCTTCTAGAGTTCTATTGAGGAAGAACTTGTTCACTGAAGAGTCGCTGCATACCTCCACTTTCAGAAGATTCTTTGGACATTAGTGGAACTCTCAGTATAAACCAAATTTTTCACTGAGTTGTTTTCCTAATGTTTAGCCTACATTCTCAGCACTGATTAATCAACACACATTTGACTAAAGCTTTTATGTTGTTTTCAGCTTTATGTTTTGCTTTCAGTCTGTACAAGATGAATGGTTTAGTTACTTAAGGGCACATACATATTCTATCCTTACATTTCTTCATCCACTTAGAACATGACAACATAAAAATTTGGAAGCATGTGCCTTTGTATACACACATCTCTGCCAACCAACTGATATCTTCTTAAAGGGACTTTTGCCCGGAACATTTCAAGGCTTTCCAAATATTAAAACCATGTGTAAGTGCCTTTGGACTACTGAAAATAAAATTGCCTTATGTCATCCTAAGGAATAGTTGCCAAGAAGTTTTTTTTAATATATTTCAAGTCTACTGCTTTGTAATCAAAGCAGGGTTCTACCTTGTAAAGATTATAGAACTAACTGCCTTTGTTTCATAAAATCCTGCAACAGTCTTGGGGCATGAAACAGATTTGCTTCAGCAGAGTTCAAGAGCTGGCCAGGAAACATAAATTGCCAAGAGGTTGTAAAAGGGATATTGGAGCTGGGCCAGCTTTTACCCTCTGAATTAAAGGAGGAATTTAAAAATCTGGGCACTACTTTAGTTTTTAACCAATAGCTAACATAGGGATTTCAGATAGGGAGAAATATATTTTGATTAATTTTGCCCTTTTCAGAGGAACTTGGCAGCTTTGTCCTTCAGCAGCTGGAGTTTATGTAAGGCCTTATGGAGCAAGTCAGCCAACAGGGAGTTACAATAATCTAATCTTCATGGCCTGGATACAGCCTTGCGTGAGCAGCTTGCATAAGTAAAGCACTTTTCAGTTTCCCACTAGGGGGCTGAGAACACAAAGGTATTGCTGGGGCTTCCCCTGTGTGACCAGAATTCTGAAAGTTAGGATCCTCATCTCCACCTATGTGCCTGGATTCTCAAATATTATGTGTAAGGAGGAAAACAGCTGCTAAGATGAATAATAGCTCTCTACCTAATTATACAATACACAGCCATGACCTGCTAAATTTAGGAGAACTAAGGTTAGTAATTTTCCAATAAATTAGATTTATCATGATTGGCCCTATTCATAATTAAATGTAGATAACCAAGCTCATAGTGAGTGAAACATTCCGGATTTTTGTCTGGTTTTATTTTTTTGTGCATCAGCCTCACTTAGAAGCTTTTCTTGGCTAAGGACAATGTACATATTTGTTATATTTCATACTGACTTCCTCAGAAAATGTGTAGAAATATAAGTTCTTTCTCAGATGTATCCTTAAGGCTGTAACAGACATAAACAAAGAAATAAAACCCAAATCAAAAAAAAAAAAAAAAAAAACAAAAGAATTAAAAAGTAAAGTGAATAAATTCAATTTGAATTCAAGAGAATACCTTGTTTTCTATTTCCATTTTTACTTGGGTCTTCAGTTTTGTTTTGTTCTGTTTTTCAGTTATCTTTGATTCTTTAAAATGCACTTGTAGTTTGAATATGCCCACAGGAAGTGGAACTGTTGGGAGGTGTGGCCTTGTTGGAGGGAGTGTGTCGCTGTGGTGGTGGGCTTGGAGAAACTCCTCCTAGTTGCTTGCAAGACATTCTTTTCCTTTTTTTCCTATGAAATAAGAAGTAGAACTCTCTGCTCCTCCAGCACCATGGCTATTCTGTCATGCTTCTACCCATGATAATAATGGATTGAGCCTCAGCACCTATAAGCCAGCCCCAATTAAAGGTTGTCCTTTATAAGAATTGCCTTGTTCATGGTGTCTCTTCATGGTAATGGAAACCCTAACTAAGACGGCAATTAATTAACAAATGATTGCTCTTATATATATTTTTGTGCTGTAAAAAGAAAAACTTTAGAGCAAGTTATAGTGTGACTATAGGAAACCAGAGAATATCTTGATTTGCTCTTCTGCCAGAACATCTCCAACCACAATTCTCTAGGAAAGACACAAACTCGGAGCAACTCAATTTATTAAGAATGGGGTTGTGCCTCTAAACTACCATGCAGAATTTGGCAGTGGGATAGACAGAAAGGAAGGTTGATTTTGTTAAGGGAAATTGCTTTCTCCTCTTCATTCTCTGGCTGCCTGTAAGCACAAACTCAATAGTGAACTGAAGAGCAACTACCAACCAAAATACAGCCCCTGTGTAAGAAAAGTATATACTAGCAGACACAGAAGCTTGGTAGTGTCTTTAGCAATTTTACCCCTTTCCAACGTTATTTTGAACACCTGTTTCCCTCCAGGTAACACACAACCCCCTTCAACTCTGCTGCCCTCAACCACACACCAGGCTATCTAGTCAAGTATTTTCATGGTATTGTCCTCTAATTTGCAATGTCTACCCCAGATTTATCCTGTTCATGTGATATTCACATGCCAAATCCTGCAATGATAAATGCCTCCTATCTTTGCTTTCAGCCTTCACATTGAATAACAATAATTCCAATAACTTTGCCAATCAATTCCCACTTCTTTAAACATTCCTAAACTGATGTTGTGACTTTCTTATTTGAAACAACTTTATGATTTACTCTTCTCTTAAGAAAAGCGTCCAGAGTCTGTAAAAGTATCCATAGGCTCATTTGATCTGACCTCCTCCACCTTTACCTCCTTCTCATTATTTCCCACGTCCCCACACTGCTCTAGGCAAACTAATACTTTCTTCAGTTCCCCTCTCATGACCTGTCTACTTTTTTCCTAGCTTTTTAAAAAGCATTTTCCTAGTTAGTATTTTCCATCAGTCTATTCCCCACTAAGATAGCTTCTGTATTCTGTGTGCTCAGCTCTCAGGCATTCCAAAAGTCCATCTTTCTGGTTCAGGTTGGGAAGCCATCCTGTGGCACCCATTGTTTACTGTATGTGAGTGTTTAATAGACTTCTTTGCAATTGATTACTCAGTAGAAGAGATCATTTTTTTCTACAGTTAAATTTTGAAATGCCGCATCATTTCACATAGCAAGCCTCTGAGCCTTCTCATAGAAAGCACTTAAGAAATATAGTTGAATATATCTCAAATTTGAATTTAAAAAAATGGACAGTTTTAAGTGGCAAGATGGTGCAATGGGTAAGAGGATGTGTTCTGTAAGATTGAGGGCATGATCTTAAATAAATAGCACCTAGATCAAAAGCAAGATAACACTAAGTATAACTATAACCTCAGTATTTTTGGAAGGGAAAGACAGATGGACCCTAAAAACTTTAACTATCAAGTCAAGCCAAAGTGAACATCTCTTTCAGTGAGCAGCTTTGTCTCAAAGAGATAAAGAGTGCTAGCGAAATGCAATATTCTTACCCATGGATGAGCAATCACAGGCATACAGATACACATGCTAATTTGCATGCAACAGACACAAACACACACACACTCCTGTTGTATCAGTTATTTAGTCATAGTCTAAGATACATATATGGTATATGCATGTCCAGTTGCAGGAGTAAATTGCTTTAGTTTAGATAGAAGTTTCTACAGAGAAATGTTAGTGCTTTAGCCATGTTTGACCATTTCCATTGTGTTGCCCAGGGTTTATGAAGTAGCAAGCAGCTTTTAATCTCTCTCTGCTTGTACCTCTACTGAGATTAGTATGAATAGCACTTGTATCATCTTTACCCATATGTTTTCCATTTCCATTTCCCCTGCTCAGCATGGCATAGCTGATTATGCATTTACACTTGTTAATAAGATCCTTACCTATCCTGACCAGGCCATGAGAAGATTTTCCTTTATGCACGTAATATACTCTGCTCATGCTCATTCTCCTACCATAGTGAGTTTCCTGAGCCCTCCCTGTATTACTTATTACTCAGTCTTTCTACTCAGTAAGTAGATAAAACCCATTTGATCCTTCAAAATGTTTCTTCCTTCTGTCTTCTATGACCCTCTACCTAAACTTAAGGAGCAAGTATTTCTCATTATGATTACTGCCTTCCAAATTAAAATTTCACATTTTTCTGGGAGTGATTTTTCTAAAGTGGGTTGATGGTATAATAATTCTTTAAAAACGTTTGAAATCTGCCCTTTGCCGCAGGAGGCTAATCCAGCACCTTTCTGGGATCAGTAACGAGCTGGCCTCAGCCCAACTCTTTAGCCTTAAGAGCAGCCAACATTTTCTCACTGTCCACGGTTCATAACTATGAATACAATTACTTCTCTTTGAAGTCTCAATACAAAGTTAACCTCCAGTATTATATATCTGCCAATTCCCAGAGTAGAATTTAGTGCTTTTGTGGTAGCACCTTGTTTAAATTTTATTTATGATATTCATTCTTGTTTAATATGCTTGTTAGTTTTCCAATTTGTGTCTATTCTTCCTCCCAGGCAGAGTATACTTTCCTTAGCCCTTGGTCTGTGACGATTGTGTCTGTCTTCTCAATTCTAATACAAAGCCTATCTTTGTTCCTGACAATTGGCTCAAGTTAAAAGAGTAAAATAGTCTAAATTTTCATTTGTCATTTTATTCTGCACTATCCCTTATTTTTGAAAGAATTGTGATGGCAAAAATGTTCTCTAAGGAAAAAAAATAAACATTATTATTATTATAGTTTATAATTTCTAAAAGATTCAATGTTGAAACCACAGCAATGATGAGATAGTAACCAACGTATCATAATCATAAAGTAGCAGCAACTGGCTAATCAACATGTGCCTGAGGAACCATGAGAACCAGGAGGATGCAAATGAGAAAGCACCAGGAAATAGACGCATTAACTGAAATTCTAATCATTGCCACTGCAAGCAAACTGACACCATCTTAGTTGTGTAGACATCAAGAATAAGGATGTACATGGTGGCTTTTTTATTCTTTTTTTTTTTCTGGTTGTAAATCAGAATAGTGCATCTGAGTGTGTGCTGTACATACCCATTCATATGGCTGTGTGATCATGAACATGTAGATGTACTCACAGGTGTGTGCTCTCATTAGAGATTAGTCTCTGGTGTTTTCTTCTATTGCTCTCCATCTTACTTTTATAAGTCAATCTCTTAATGTGCTCAAATTTCATGGATTCACTGCCTAGCCAGTGAACCCTGTGATTCTCCTATCTCTGCACTCCTATCCCCAATGCTAGGATTACAAACATATGCCACCATGACTGATTTTATGTGCGCTCTGGGGATCCAAATCAAGGTCCTCATGCTTCAGAGAAAGTACATTTTGCCTGAGTCCTCATCCTAGCCCCAATCCATTGTAATTTATGATAGTCAGATTAAAGTTACAGAGGCCTACATGAAAATAGCTTGGAAGAAAAACAAAAACAGAAAAAAAAAAAAACAAAAAAAAACCTTGGGCTATTACCAAAATGCATGATTCTGGGTTGGTTTTCTCCAGATGTGAAATTAGATAACTACATGATTCGGTGACAAGTCCTTCCACTCAAACAGTGCCATAGGATGAGGAGAGTTGTCTAACTTTGGCAGACATATGATTAGAGAGACCATTTCAAATGGACGATAATAAAGCTTATGCATAAGAATATTTCACAATCTGTCCATTGATGAAAGTGTTGTGTTGAAGTCTCCCACTATTATTGTGTGAGGTGCAACGTGTGCTTTCAGCTTTACTAAAGTGTCTTTAATGAATGTGGCTGCCCATTTTATCCTAAAACAAAAGGATATACCTTCTTCTCAGCACTCACGGGACCTTCTCCAAAATTGACCATATAATTGGTCACAAAACAGGCCTCAACAGATACAAAAATATTGAAATTGTCCCATGTATCCTATCAGACCACCATGGCCTAAGACTGATCTTCAATAACAACATAAATAATGGAAAGCCAACATTCACGTGGAAACTGAACAGCACTCTTCTCAATGATACCTTGGTCAAGGAAGGAATAAAGAAAGAAATTAAAGACTTTTTAGAGTTTAATGAAAACGAAGCCACAACGTACCCAAACCTATGGGACACAATGAAAGCATTTCTAAGAGGGAAACTCAGCTCTGAGTGCCTCCAAGAAGAAACAGGAGAGAGCACATACTAGCAGCTTGACAACACATCTAAAAGCTCTAGAAAAAAAGGAAGCAAATTCACCCAAGAGTAGATGGCAGGAAATAATCAAACTCAGGGGTGAAATCAACCAAGTGGAAACAAGAAGAACTATTCAAAGAATTAACCAAACGAGGAGTTGGTTCTTTGAGAAAATCAACAAGATAGATAAACCCTTAGCTAGACTCACTAAAGGGCACAGGGACAAAATCCTAATTAACAAAATCAGAAATGAAAAGGGAGACATAACAACAGATCCTGAAGAAATCCAAAACCATCAGATCCTTCTACAAAAGGCTATACTCAACAAAACTGGAAAACCTGGACGAAATGGACAAATTTCTGGACAGATACCAGGTACCAAAGTTGAATCAGGATCAAGTTGATCTAAACAGTCCCATATCACCTAAAGAAATAGAAGCAGTTATTAATAGTCTCCCAGCCACAAAAAGCCCAGGACCAGACGGGTTTAGTGCAGAGTTCTATCAGACCTTCAAAGAAGATCTAATTCCAGTTCTGCACAAACTATTTCACAAAATAGAAGTAGAAGGTACTCTACCCAACTCATTTTATGAAGCCACTATTACTCTGATACCTAAACCACAGAAAGACCCAACAAACATAGGGAACTTCAGACCAATTTCTCTTATGAATATCGATGCAAAAATCCTCAATAAAATTCTCGCTAACCGAATCCAAGAACACATTAAAGCAATCATCCATCCTGATCAAGTAGGTTTTATTCCAGGGATGCAGGGATGGTTTAATATATGAAAATCCATCAATGTAATCCATTAAATAAACAAACTCAAAGACAAAAACCACATGATCATCTCGTTAGATGCAGAAAAAGCATTTGACAAGATCCAACACCCATTCATGATAAAAGTTTTGGAAAAATCAGGAATTCAAGGCCCATACCTAAACATGATAAAAGAAATCTACAGTAAACCAGTAGCCAACATCAAAGTAAATGGAGAGAAGCTGGAAGCAATCCCACTAAAATCAGGGACTAGACAAGGCTGCCCACTTTCTCCCTACCTTTTCAACATAGTACTTGAAGTATTAGCCAGAGCAATTCGACAACAAAAGGAGATCAAGGGGATACAAATTGGAAAAGAGGAAGTCAAAATATCACTTTTTGCAGATGATATGATAGTATATATAAGTGACCCTAAAAATTCTACCAGAGAACTCCTAAACCTAATAAACAGCTTCAGTGAAGTAGCTGGATATAAAATTAACTCAAACAAGTCAATGGCCTTTCTCTACACAAAGAATAAACAGGCTGAGAAAGAAATTAGGGAAACAACACCCTTCTCAATAGTCACAAATAATATAAAACATCTTGGCGTGACTCTAACTAAGGAAATGAAAGATCTGTATGATAATAAAAACTTCAAATCTCTGAAGAAAGAAATTAAAGATCTCAGAAGATGGAAAGATCTCCCATGCTCATGGATTGGCAGGATCAACATTGTAAAAATGACTATCTTGCCAAAAGCAATCTACAGATTCAATGCAATCCCCATCAAAATTCCAAATCAATTCTTCAACGAATTAGAAAGGGCAATCTGCAAATTCATCTGGTATAACAAAAAACCTAGGATAGCAAAAACTCTTCTCCAGGATAAAAGAACCTCTGGTGGAATCACCATGCCTGACCTAAAGCTTTACTACAGAGCAATTGTGATAAAAACTGCATGGTACTGGTATAGAGACAGACAAGTAGACCAATGGAATAAAATTGAAGACCCAGAAATGAACCCACACACCTATGGTCACTTGATCTTCGACAAGGGAGCTAAAACCATCCAGTGGAAGAAAGACAGCATTTTCAACAATTGGTGCTGGCACAACTGGTTGTTATCGTGTAGAAGAATGCGAATCTATCCATACTTATCTCCTTGTACTAAGGTCAAATCTAAGTGGATCAAGGAACTTCACATAAAACCAGAGACACTGAAACTTATAGAGGAGAAAGTGGGGAAAAGCCTTGAAGATATGGGCACAGGGGAAAAATTCCTTAACAGAACAGCAATGGCTTGTGCTGTAAGATCGAGAATTGACAAATGGGACCTAATGAAACTCCAAAGTTTCTGCAAGGCAAAAGACACCGTCAATAAGACAAAAAGACCACCAACAGATTGGGAAAGGATCTTTACCTATCCTAAATCAGATAGCAGACTAATATCCAACATATATAAAGAACTCAAGAAGGTGGACTTCAGAAAATCAAATAACCCCATTAAAAAATGGGGCTCAGAACTGAACAAAGAATTCTCACCTGAGGAATACCGAATGGCAGAGAAGCACCTGAAAAAATGTTCAACATCCTTAATCATCAGGGAAATGCAAATCAAAACAACCCTGAGATTCCACCTCACACCAGTCAGAATGGCTAAGATCAAAAATTCAGGTGATAGCAGATGCTGGCGCGGATGTGAAGAAAGAGGAACACTCCTCCATTGTTGGTGGGAGTGCAGGCTTGTACAACCACTCTGGAAATCAGTCTGGCGGTTCCTCAGAAAATTGGACATAGTATTACCGGAGTATCCAGCAATACCTCCTGGGCATATATCCAGAAGATGCCCCAACTGGTAAGAAGGACACATGCTCCACTATGTTCATAGCAGCCTTATTTATAATAGCCAGAAGCTGGAAAGAACCCAGATGCCCCTCAACAGAGGAATGGATACAGAAAATGTGGTACATCTACACAATGGAGTACTACTCAGCTATTAAAAAGAATGAATTTATGAAATTCCTAGCCAAATGGATGGACCTGGAGGGCATCATCCTGAGTGAGGTAACACATTCACAAAGGAACTCACACAATATGTACTCACTGATAAGTGGATATTAGCCCCAAACCTAGGATGCCCAAGATATAAGATACAATTTCCTAAACACATGAAACTCAAGAAGAATGAAGACTGAAGTGTGGACACTCTGCCCCTCCTTAGAATTGGGAACAAAACACCCATGGAATGAGTTACAGAGACAAAGTTTGGAGCTGAGATGAAAGGATGGACCATGTAGAGACTGCCATATCCAAGGATCCACCCCATAATCAGCATCCAAACGCTGACACCATTGCATACACTAGCAAGATTTTGCTGAAAGGACCCTGATATAGCTGTCTCTTGTGAGACTATGCCAGGGCCTAGCAAACACAGAAGTGGATGCTCACAGTCAGCTATTGGATGGATCACAGGACCCCCAATGGAGGAGCTAGAGAAAGTACCCAAGGAGCTAAAGGAAACTGCAACCCTATAGGTGGAACAACAATATGAAATAACCAGTACCCCGGACCTCTTGTCTCTAGCTGCATATGTATCAAAAGATGGCCTAGTTGGCCATCAGTGGAAAGAGAGGCCCATTGGTCGTGCAAACTTTATATGCCTCAGTACAGGGGAACGCCAGGGCCAAAAAGTGGGAGTGGGTGGGTAGGGGAGTGGGGGGGAGGGTATGGGGGACTTTTGGGATAACATTGGAAATGTAAATGAGGAAAATACCTAATAAAAATATTAAAAAAGAGAAAAAAAAGAATATTTCACAAATAAATAAAAATAAATATCACAATTTTCTTTAGTATTACAGAGATAATTTTTATGCTTAACAAAAAGTTTAAGCAGACCAATATGACTTAATTCTAGTTAGTTTTAAAATGGATATCTTTCTCTAAATCTCTCTTCCCTTTTAGAAGTATTACCAATGTTCTATTATTCATTGATCTCATTTGTGTGAATGTCAATTTCTTCCATGTAAAGAAAGAAGTATTAGGAAGGTAATCATATCATTTTACACATTTTTTCTTTACTTTTCTCTAGGACCGCCAACCATGGTGGTCCATTACTGTTATCACAGCACTCAGGAAGCTAAAGCAGGAATACTTCTGTGACTTCAAGGTTCACCCAAGTTTTACAGTGAGTTTGGGGATGGCCAGAGCTACAGAGCATGACCTAGTCTCAAAACAAACAATAAAATAAACTCACCCAATTAAACAAACAAAAGTTAATACTATCAAATCCTAAAAATTATTCTTTTCTAGATCAAAGGAGTAATCTCAATACATGTTTGATTCCAGGAAATTAGACAGCTCTTCTTTCATCTGTGAGTCCTACATCTACCCCTATTGGTCTCAGCCCATGGAACTATCTGACTGGTATAGGCACTGTCTCATTTTTGTTTCTTCATTTGATATTTAGAAGAAAATAAAAGGATTTGTCTTTTAGTATATATGGCAAGATGTGTATTTATGTATGTATGTATGTATGTATGTATGTATGTATGTATGTAAGTATGTATGTATGTATATAAGAAATTCCTTGTATGTTCAGGTATGTTCAAAGTTTTTCATTTCAGCTTTAAAAATCTTGTTCACTTTATCTTAAAACTTTTCTGACTAGTGGTTTCAATTATGAGCATCTATGACTCCTCAAATAAGGTGCATGCACTAGATAACCGTTTGAAATAAACCTAAATATCCATTTGTGAAAAAATCTAGGAAGTTAATTGTTTGAGGTCGAGTTGACTTTTCCCATTTACCAAAGTCAAAACTGTTGTTCACTGATGACCAGTTCACATTTCATTTTGCCCAAGTTTGAATTCCAGTAATGAGGCTTTGAGCTACAGAGCACAGTGGGAAAGGAATAAAACCAGCAAACATGATAAGATCTTAGTTCCAGCAAAGGCCTGTCTCCATGTCAGCATAACTACTGCTTCAGATTTATGCTCACAAATTTTCTTAGGTAGCTATGTAGAATGTTGCCTACAGGAGGACCTTAGCATCATCTAAGAACTTACTAGAAAAGCAAATATTTTGTCCTATTCTAACAGATTCTGACTCAGATCTTGAGTGAGTTTATGAATATGGATTTAGGGAATGTAAAAGTATTTTTTATTCACATGATGTAATTTTCATCTCAGAGGATTTCTTCCTCTGTCTACTAATCTAGGTCTATACTGGAAGCTTCTAACCTCTGACAATATTATCTTGGATATTCTTAGTCATTCTTAGTCAGAATGGCTAAGATCAAAAATTCAGGTGACAGCACATGCTGGCAAGGATGTGGAGAAAGAGGAACACTCCTCTATTGCTGGTCGCATTGCAAGCTGGTACAACCACTCTGGAAATCAGTCTGGCAGTATCTCAGAAAATTAGACATAGTACTACCGGAAGATCCAGCAATTCCTCTCCTAGGCACATACCCAGAAGATGTTCCAACTTGTAATAAGGACACATGACCCACTATGTTCATAGCAGCCTTATTTATAGTAACAGAAGCTGGAAAGAATCCAGATGTCCCTCAACAGAGGAATGGATACAGAAAATGTGGTACATTTACAGAATGGAGTATTATTCAGCAATTAAAAGCAATGAATTCATGAATTTATTAGGTAAATGGATGCATCTGGAGGATATCATTCTGAGTGTAGTAACCCAATCACAAAAGAACACACATGGTATGCACTCACTGATAAGCGGATATTAGCCCAGAAACTTAGAATATCCAAGATACAATTTGGAGAACACATGAAACTCAAGAAGAAGGAAGACTAAAGTGTGGATACTTCACTCCTTAGAATGGGGAACAAAATACCCATGGAAAGAATTACAGAAACAAAGTTCGAAGCTGAGATGGAAGGAAGAACCATCCAGAGACTGAGCGACCCAGGGACTCCATCCCTTATACAACCTCCAAAGTCAGACACTATTGCATATGCCAGAAAGATTTGGCTGACAGAACCCTGACATAGCTCTATCTTGTGAGGTTATGCCAATGCCTGGCAAATACAGCAGTGAATGCTCACAGTCATCTATTGGATGGAACACAGATCCCCTAATGAAGGAGCTAGAGAAAGTACCCAAGGAGCTGAAGGGTTCTGCAACCCTATAGGAGGAACAACAACATGAAGTAACCAGTACTCCCCAGAGCTTGTGTCTCTAGATGCATATGTAGCAGAGGATGGCCTAATCAGTCATCAATAGGAGGAGAGGCCCTTAGTCTTGTGAATATTATATGCCCCAGTACAGGGGAATGCCAGGGCCAGGAAGTGGGAGTGGGTGGGTTGGGGAGCAGGGTGGGGGGAGGGTATAGGGGGCTTTTGGAATAGCACTTGAAATGTAAATGTAGAAAATATCTAATAAAAATGCCTTTAAAAATAAGTCTCATAGGCTGAAAACTATGCCTAGATAATATTGTCAGAGGTTAGAAGCTTCCAGTATAGACCTAGATTAGTAGACAGAGGAAGAAATCCTCTGAGATGAAAATTACATCATGTGAATAAAAAATACTTTTACATTCCCTAAATCCATATCCATAAACTCACTCAAGATCTGAGTCAGAATCTCTTAGAATAGGACAGAATATTTGCTTTTCTAGTAAGTTCTTAGATGATGCTAAGGTCCTCCTGTAGGCAACATTCTACATAGCTACCTAAGAAAATTTGTGAGCATAAATCTGAAGCAGTAGTTATGCTGACATGGAGACATGTGAGGTAGAATCTCAAGGTTGTTTTGATTTCTGTTTCCCTGATGATTAAGGATGCTGAACATTTTTTCTGGTGCTTCTCAGCCATTCGGTATTTCTCAGTTGAGAATTCTTTGTTTAGCTCTGTACACCACTTTTTAATAGGGTTATTTGATTTTCTGGAGTCCATCTTCTTGATTTTTTTATATATATATTGGATATTAGTCCCCTATCTGATTTAGAATTGGTAAAAATCTTTTCCCAATCTGTTGGTGGTCTTTTTGTCCTATTGACGGTGTCTCTTGCCTTACAGAAGGTTTGCAATTTTATCAAGTCCCATTTGTCAATTATTGATCTTACAGCACAAGCCATTGCTGTTCTGTTCAGGAATTTTTCCCCTGTGCCCATATTTTCGAGGCTTTTCCCCACTTACTCCTCTATAAGTTTCAGTGTCTCTGATTTTACGTGGAGTTCCTTGATTCACTTAGACTTCACCTTAGTACAAGGAGATTAAAATGAATCAATTCACATTATTCTACATGATAACCATCATTTGTGCCAGCACGATTTGTTGAAAATGCTGTCTTTTTTCCACTGGATGGTTTTAGCTCCCTTGTCAAAGATCAAGTGACCATAGGTGTGTGGGTTCATTTCTGGGTCTTCAATTCTATTCCATTGGTCTACTTGTCTGTCAATATACCAGTACCATGCAGTTTTTATCACAATTGCTCTGTAGTACAGCTTTAGGTCAGGTATGGTTATTCCCCCAGAGGTTCTTCTATTGTTGAGAAGAGTTTTGTTATCCTAGGTTTTTTGTTATTCCATGTGAATTTGCAGATTGCCCTTTCTAATTAGTTGAAGAATTGAGTTGGAATTTTGATGGGGATTGCATTGAATATGTAGATTGCTTTCAGCAAGATAGCTATTTTCACTATATTGATCCTGCCTTGGGATCCATGAGCATGGGAGATCTTTCCATCTCCTGAGATCTTTGATTTCTTTCTTCAGAGACTTGAAGTTCTTATCATACAGATCTTTCACTTCCTTAGTTAGCGTCACACCAAGGTATTTTATATTATTTGTGACTATTGTGAAGGGTGTTGTTTCCATAATTTCTTTCTCAGCCTGTTTATTCTGTGTGTAGAGAAAGGCCACTGATTTGTTTGTGTTAATTTTATATCCAGATACTTCATTGAAGCTGTTTATCAGGTTTAGGAGTTCTCTGGTGGAATTTTTAGGATCACTTATATATACTATCATATCATTCACATTGCAGGCACCCTAGCACTCTGAGACTTATTAATGAATAAGCTCACACCTTCCTAGTTCTTTTTGAGCTCTGGCTGGCTGATTCAACTTGCATGAGGTCAACCTCCTCTTCATGCTGACTACTTCAATCTGGCTTTTCTTGTCTTTTCCTAACTTGCTCTGCTTGGCATCATACTAACTTTGGAAACATGTTTTAATCTTCTGACTCTTTCTCATTATCTGGCACCTTCTGTCTTCACCTTTGTCTAGATTGTGCTCTCTCTGCAACCTGTCTGTACAATTGTAAACCTGCCCACTCTTTCTCTCTGTACTACCCTTCAAATAGCTTCCCCTTTCTCTCTCTTCTCATGAAAATTACACATATCCCATGTTGTCAAATCTTTTTCAGATTCATTACTTTGGTACTCAATTAGACATCACTTTTAAACATGGGTGCCTCCTTCTACAAATTAAATTTAATTTCATTATTTGGGACTAAAGGTGTGTGCTAAATGGGTGTCTGTTTTCCAGCTGGAATATTGCTGGATTAAATCACTTTATAAGAGAAAATATCATTTTTACCATTGTAATACTAAATTCACTCTTATCTTTAGTTTACAGGAGGCACTAAATATCTGGTTTCCATTATTTTCTAAAATATAAATGTGAATGCTTTAATGTTGTTGAAATTCAATGAAAATTACCCACACTGTATTTGAGACCATACATATGAGACATGAAAGCAGGGAGACTGGAAGATAAAAGGAGACCAAGATGATGGGGGTAATGGGAGGGGCAAAAGCATAAGTTATAAGGTTAAAAAATTTGATATACAGGAAAGAAACTTTCTATATGAACCTAGCAGAATATGTAATGAATACAGCAACAAAATTATCAAAACATTTAAATAGTATAATCTCAAAATGACTAGATAATTACCTTAATGTAAACAATAATTGTGATTTAGAAATAAAGCTAAGGCTAGCATTGCTTTTTCTTTCTTTATATTCTTCTATAGGCAAAAATACTTTAGAATGAAATATGTTGCTTTTTTAAGAAACAATAGCAACCATTTTAAAACTAATATGCAAACATATAGCATCTTAAATGGTATGCATTTTAAAATGTATGTTATGTAATTTGAATTAACAAGTAGGGCGGAGAGTAGGGTATCAGCATCTAGCATAATCGAATTGATATAATTTGTATATTATTCTGATCCATCTCAGAGTTTTCTTGAGGTACAAGCTGATCAGTGCTCCTCAACAATAGGTTACAAACAGGAGCAGTGTTTGACACTAATGATACCCTCGGGACTACAAGACTGTTGCCTCACTGTTGGGCAGCTCCATTGAGATACCAGTGAAATCAGTGAATCATTGTGACTATTAATGAAGAGAAGCCTGCTCTTCTATAACTCATATTTCCAAAATGAGCTGGCTCTATTTCACAAGAGGTAACAGTATAGAAGCCTGTCTACTGCCATTCAAGTGCTCCCGACTAATACCCTTATATAAGAAATGGATGAAGCAAGTATTTAATATTTAATATTTTGATGTGTGTGTTTGGTTCTGCCTTGCTCCCAAGGTTCCCTAAGATTATTCTGTTAGAGGGAAAACATCTCATACATTGTTATGTAAAATATGTCTTCACATCACTACCATCTCTGAAGCACCCTAAAAATGTTAAACTCAGTTCAGCCTGCAGATGCCTGTACACAGTAGTCCTTACTTAATGAATGGCACTTAATTCAGGAAGTGAGCCAACTGAGAGTATATCAAGAGTATGCATTTGTAACAAATTTAATCTCAGCCAGTCACATGTTTGGGTCAGGCAAACACCAATGTGTGCCTCACCATCTGCCTGCCTGTACAGTCACTTCTACTCTCTGCATCTCATTTATATTTTATGTTCAGAAATGCTCTGTCCATGCAGCAGACTGTAGTTCTTTTAGTCTGCTCTTGTACTGATGGCTACTTGATTTTATAATCATGAGTAAAAACCATGATTTTTAAATTTGTTGCAATTTTTTCTTTAAGAGAAATCAGAATTTTAATAAATCCAGCCAACTTTATGAACCGTAATCTACTTTTCAACAAAATCTTTAAGTAGCTCATATGTTCTTAACAATTCTGAAGCACTTACAATTTTTATCCAAGCATTCACTGGGGTGTTTTTAAATAAATATAGACACTCATGTTGATTTTTCAAACTCTAAAGGGCAGAGTCCTTAAGAAGATTGGAAAATACTAGAAGCTCAAGTCTCGGTGGAGAAGAGCACTTCTGAAACTGCAGAGTATATTCCACACCCTAGGGATCCTGCTTGTGTGGTTCTGATTTCCTAGGACATGGATCGGGTCTGAAATTCTACATTTCAGGAAAGCAACACTAAGAAGCAAGATTGAAACACCAGTTCTGGTGGAGATGAGCACTGAATAACTGTACCGATGTTTCTGATGCACCTCCTTTGAATTCTTGGGTATCAATCATATCCTCAACTCTAGTTTGGTGGCAGCATGTTGGTAACCCTGTTTGGGCTAAGCTCAACTTAGTGTTCTCCTAGTTATTTTTATGAAAAATGAAGCAGCTATTTTGATCTCCACATGTTTTATTTCTAGATCTATTCCTAATAGTTTTTAAAGTATATGTGTGTGTGTGTGTGTGTGTGTGTGTGTGTGTGTTGCTTAAAGATAAAGAAAGATGAATTTGATCTGACAAAACTTTCTAATTCTCTTACCACCGGAAGTGGATCTACAATTAGACATTTTGTCTTCAAGGATTGAAACATCTTTCTTGCAGAAATTAATTCTTATGTAAGGAAGTCTTATTGGGTAGGCTTTAGTTCTCACCTTCAGTGTCCATATAGTCTTCTCTGTTTGTATCAGAGGAGAGAAGTAAATGCCTCATATTTTTCCATGATTCCTTAAAAGACTGAAGATTTATAAATACAGACTTCTGGGAACAGTAGTCAGAGTAGACATATGCTGCTGGTGGGTCACGGTTATGCAGCATCCCTGCCAGTCTCTGCTAATGGGCCAGGTTAAAAGTAGCCTAAAGTGGAGGCCAGAGCAGAGGAGTTCAGTGGGCATTTTATATCTGTAGTCTCCTGAGACTGGCCTGACTTCTACCTGCACAGTCAGATCTTTTGGAGAAAATAGATGTTTTTAAAACAAAAGAATCTTTCGTCATCGGAAAACATATTCAGAATAAGCCCTTGAATTTGGAGGTGAGAATTCTGTGAGTAGCTCTAGATTTTAGAAAATTTGATGAAAGCAGAAACCTCATATAGTTCACATAGAAAGTGAGTATGAGTCCTGGAGATTTTCAGTCATACACTCATTCCAGTGTTTCAAAGGGCTCTTCATTTTGCCAGACTTAGTCAGAGATATTCTACAGTAGCATTTTATAGCATGAATTATTTTATTCAGATAGATATATATCATGAGAGTTAGGGGGCACGTAGAAGGGAAACTGAGAAACGCTCAACAAAGTATGCTAGGTTGAAACAAATCCAAATGCAAAATTCAAAACTTCTAGCCATGAAGGTTGAGGGCCACAGGCTGCTAAGAGTAGAGTAAATAAGACGGAGTTCAGTGCTAATGAAGCAGAGTGAGGAGAGTAAGGAAGCATTGAGCAAGTTTTGAAACTTGACCTAAAGAATAAACATGGCTCTCTGACTCAGACTGAGTTTCATGATATTGACTGGATTTTGAACCAGAAGTTTTTACTTTCCATTTGATAAAAAACTAAAGTGTCATACCATCTGTGTTAAAAATTAATGTAACTAAAACTTTTTAAATAAATAACTCTGTATGAAGTCCCCAAAAGCCTGTTGGGAGAAATATTTATTGAACAAACTAAATGTTTAATATTTTTCAGTTGCACGGAATCCATTATTCCTCCCTACTTATAACTAATTTTCTAGTGGGCAAATAATCCCTTCTTAATGTTTATCATATTCCTATCACTGCAATTCCTGCAATTCCCCTGGAAGGCTTCCACCCTGAGGGATTCATGAGGCGATCTCAGCGATTGATGCAAATTAGTGAATGAACAGCTTGCAGTCATCCTTATCTCTGGCTTTAAGAAATTAGCTCTTCTCTCTCTCTCTCTCTCTCTCTCTCTCTCTCTCTCTCTCTCTCTCTCTCTCTCTCTCTCTCTTTCTCTCTCTCTCTCTCTCCCTCTGTATGTCTGTCTCTCTGTGTGTATGCTTATCTATGTGTGCTAATGCGTGCGTATGTATGTGTGTGTCTGTGGTGTGTGTGTGTCTGTGTGTCTGTGTGTCTGTGGTATTTGTCTGTGTCTGTGTTTCTGTGTATGCAGAAGTCAGACGTTAACCTTGGGTTTTCTTGAAACACCACCCACTTTGGCTTTTGAGACAGGGTCTTCTACCTGCCAGGAGCTCATTAAGATGGCTAGGCTGGCAGGTCATGGATTCTTGAGATCTGTCCCAGAACTGCCACACAGTACTGGAATTACAAGCATACATCACCATGTCCATTGGGGGAGGAGGTGGGGAGGGTTGTGGGGAAACAAACTCAGGTCCTCATGGTTCCCTAACAAGCACCTAACTGACTAAGCTAGGTCATCTCCAAGCTGGATTCTCCTTCTCCACTTCTGATCAATTCTGTGTTACTATATGATCTTCTAAAATATTCATCTTAAATCCCTTTTTATGTAAATTTTCTTCTTTATATTGTTTATCAACAAAATCTTGTAAAGACACAGAGACCTCCATTTATCATACATAATGAAGATTCATTTTGCAATAAAAAAGCTACCATTAATTTCTATAGAAATGCATATTGAGACATTTTGAATCATTAATTAGTTCACATGTATTTGCCATATGTTATCATATTTCATGTTCACTACTGCAAGTTCAATGTTAAAAAAAATTTAACTATAATTTATGTATGCTGAGTCTTAAATAATGAATATATTTAACTGTGTAACTGTGAGCTATTGGATAGTAGCATCATATATTAATATATATACACATATATTACCATTTATGCTATGTACATATTTGTTTTAGAAAATAAACTATATTCATATATTTTATGGAAAATATAAGACAATCATCCAAAGAAATCCCATTAATATAAAAATAAGATAGTTTGTAAATGTATATAATTTTATTTATTTATTTGTATTTGTTCTTATTATAATTATATATTGAATAATATATAATATTTATAATAAAATTTTATATGTATATGTTTTGTAAAATTTATAATTTCCATAGAGATTGTGCTTCTTCAATATTTTTCTAACTTTTCCATTTTTCCCTGAATTTCTTGTTGTATCCACTTGTTCAATGTATTGCACCAACTTAGAAATTACCAGTAAAATTTTTAGTAGCAGAACAGTACATATGTATTACTAGAGAATTTAAAATAAATGATCACTGCATTTTTAACAATTTGCTTTGCTTGGAACAACCAGAGCCAACCAAGTGTTCTAAGAAAAAAAATATAGATTGCATATAAGAAGTTTCAATGTCTCCATTGGAAGAAGAACTTGGCTTTATACCTCCCTCATTTTAAATTTAGTTCAATTTTGAATGTCTTTAAAATGTATTTGTATTCTTTGAAATATTTTTTGAAAATGTAAATAAAACTCTGCAAGCTTTGAGGCACAAGGAGCCATCTTTAAGAACTCTGGACCCTGAATGTCATCAAGGCAGAGTGGCCCTTGAGTCCCGTTTTGTGAGGAGGAATCTAACTACAGTGGTTGCAAAACTGCCTCTGTCAAAAAGATGAAAAAAAAATGTGTCTTTCTTTGAATCAAGCTAGCTAGGCTTCATAGGTGATCCCTACCCCAAGAACCCAGTGGCGTTAAGTTGAATATTCGTGGCAGATGGTTTTGACAAACTCTCTGACTTTAACACCATTTTTTGTTTATCTTGAAAACTAATATATTATATATTATAGCTACTTTGCAACATAAAAAACAAAAATATTTGTTTTGTCTTGTTTTGTCTTTGTGAAATTTTTGCAAGTTGCCTGAAATTTACATTGCATTCTATCATAAGGCTTATTAAATAATAAATTTACTTTCTTTCTCTTTTATCTTTGTGAAAGGTTTTCTGAGTTGGAAAGAGATTATTGTCTTCAATCTGATTCCTCTCACAGTATATAAAAAATAAACATATTTTAGGGATTTAAAGAATTATTATGTTGCTTATGTTAAAATTAGTAAGAGCAAAAATAAGCACCGGGGTTTTTTAAAAATGGTTGAATTTGTTCATTTGTTGAAATAGTTCTTTTACAAGTTCTAATTTAATATAGTCTGTTTAAATTTAAAAATTCAATGTAATTTTGAGGTGTGCCCATTAATTCCACACTCTCTGGGAAGATCTAAGATTTGATATTTCAGAGGGCTTAACTACGCACAATCTAGCGTCTTCCTTCTGCTGTTCTGAATATCGAATTTGTTGAAATAGGTAACAGATTATTTAATAAATTCCCAAAACTACTGTGAGTACAGCCTAATGTGTTTTGATGTTCATCTGCCTATTGTCTAACTTGTTTATATCCTGAAATAAATTCTCACATAATTTGTTCTGCGAATGTACTGGAAATGTTGTAAACTCGAATAGATGCAGAATTATGTAAGGCTTCGAAATTTGAGTCCCAGAGTTCCTCTGGACATCCCTCCCAGCCTTCTATCTCTAAGGTTCCAACAGTAAAAAAGTCATGGGTCATTTGATTGTTACTAGCTTTTGTGTTTTCTATTGTCCCAAGTGCACTTTGCATGACCCAAACATTAGTAATTATTTTTCTTCTTACTTTTAATGATATGGAGAACAATGACCAAAACCTGTCAGCAGTTGCAATAAATTGCAAAACAGGAAAAAATTCAATAATAGATGAACTAATTAGATGAGGATTTGTATTTATTTTTATTTTATAAAACTTACTTTCCTTAAGATGAAAATTAATAAATCAGAGCTCTTTGAGTTGATACTCTTGCTGTGTGAAAAGGTCAACAGAGCCTAAATGAATTGAGAACAATTTTTATAAATCAATGTACAGGGTCAAAAGTAGTAATTTAATAAGAAAAATTACATGCAAATTTATATACATATGCAAATGACCCAAATTAAACAAAATGATAACCATTCTCTATAAAATCATTATCTAATGTGCCATCCTTATTATAACAAGCAATGCAAAGTGAAAGGATATTAAAATTAAATAGAAAATTAAGAAAAATGAAAGGAAGCAAAATATTTCAATTCAGCAGGCAGTGAAATCTCTGATTCTATTCTTTCGGGTTAATTTCAAATTTCAGTGCCCCCTGTGCCCTTTATGGACAGATAATGTTTGCCTTCCTCATGTAAATTTTCATGACAACAAAAATGTCTATAAACAGCTGCCTGGTATTGGACCACAGCTGACCAATATTAGGAAAGAGCTGTTACTCATAATCAGAACAGACATTGGTATCTTTCTCATGCAAATGATTATTCCTGCAGCACTTTGAGCCATAATTTAGGCAAGGATTGGTTCTGATTGTATGAGGTTGCTAGGAAACATCCTTCTCTGAATATGGATGAAAAGCTACTTCTTCGCAGTGCAAATTTTTGAGATGATGGGTATTAAATTTAGGATGATGTGTGAATTAAACATTTTCATAAAATTGAAGATAAAGGGTTTTGGTTTCTTGGAAGATGTAGGTATATAAAGAATTGAGGGCTTAACTTTTAATCTAACATTTCTGCACTTTTCATTGTTGAAGCACTGAAATGTTCTCTGCATTGCACTGTTTTGCTGTGCATTCTTAAATTTGAAAGGATATTAATTAGCATGTTGTTAGAGTGTTCTGGATTTTAATAGCCTAACTGGAAGGGTGCCCACATGTCCCTGGAAAATTACAAGCAGCAATTCACAAGCTATAACTGATAACCAGATGGATAAGTATGGAGTTAATGTTATTTCTTCTGGGACCAGAATGTCAAAATGAATATCTAATTAAGCTACTGAGCAATTTTTTGGAACACAAAGCCGAAGTAAATCAAGGAGCAGTTTTAAGAACAGAAAAAAACATACAACCATTTTATCAGTAAAATTAAGACATGAACTGGGGTCCTCATTTTAGGCTACATTCTGCCTCCCCTGAGTAGCGGTGAGGAGTGGGCATTCAGCAAGCCTAGCACTCCAAATGAAGCAAGGACAAAATGTAGACTAGTGCACCCCTATGTTTTGTCTGCTCCAGCTGCATTCACACAGGCCAGCAGTGAGGCAGAACACAGACCCATAGCCGGGAGTCACCACAACATGAGGAACTGTACTAAAAGGATGCATCATGAGGAAGGTTATAATATATAATTATACATATGTAATATAATATTTATAATACCAGTAATGTAGGATGTAATTTTACTGTTATTTTTGCCTCCTATAACAACATACTGTGTAAATTGTGGAGTAGAGATTGTTTACAAGTATAGGTAAGTTTTTCTCTGATGTTTAAACATAATCTTCTATCTTGTATTTTATCCAAGTCACTAATCAGAAAGCTACCTTTTGTCCAGTAATCTTACAATATTTCTTGAACTAGCTTTAGGTAATAATCTATTAGTGCACTTCTGGGTTGTTGAAGGTGCCACCTGTCCTCTCTGATGTGGGCATTACCTAGGATCATGTGTCTGTCCAGTGATTACGTTCCTAGTCCTTGGTTTTACCACCGGGAAGGGGTGAGTCCCACTCTTCTCCAATCCTGCTGACATTTAACTAGCCATTTGCCAGTTAGACAAAATTATACCATATAAAACCAGCAATAAGGGATATATTTATCTGGAAATCCCTGTAAACACATTCTTATATAAGAGGTACATTTCATTTCTCCCCTCTTAGAGGCTTTTTCTTTGTTCTTTTGGTATAATTGGATTTTTATTTGTACATTTTATTTTAGGGTTTATCTTGGCTAGGCCCATGTGATATATTTTATAAGATAGACAAATAGGGAAAAATATATGACTATTTTCTACAAATTTGATAAGGTTAAGGAGCTTTTATAAGAAAATGAAAGCTAAAAGAAACATTAGCACAGCCCTTGTATACTGATTAGACTGAAGACTGAGCTTGTAAGGTGGGGAGAGAAATAACTCAGGTGGACTAGACTAAGGGTTTTTGTGTAGATTTCCTCAGACCCCAGATTCTTGCCTTTCATGATAAGAATTCTGTTATATTTGTCATAGGGAGGGTACCTTTTATACCTATACCTATACCCATACCTATACCTATACCTATACCTATACCTATACCTATACCTATACCTATACCTATACCTATACCTGTACCTATACCTATACCCATCATGAAATAACGGGAAGGTTAGAACGTTCTTCTGTTACCTACTGTTTCTTTAAGAAATAATTCTATGACAACATAGAGAGCTTTCTGGAGTGCTGTATTCTGAAATCCATCACTTATGTTTTTATTTTTCTCCTTCACATAAATTTCTTAATAAAAGTTATTTGGTAATATTTTGACACAAATAACCTTCTAAACCAACTATGGTATTGTTTATTTTTTAGATACTATACAAAGATTTTGCTTTATTGTGGCAAATACTTAGGATTATGAAAACTTTAACAATTTCGTAGAGAAAAGCAATGTCTTTGTAGTCATGGCATATTTTTTTTTTTGAATCCTAGCCAAATTTAATTGATATATTTTGTCTATCTCTACAGTGAACTATTTAATCTGACATATCACAAATTGCTCCAATAAACATTACTACCATTGCCTCTTTAAGTCAGCTTGCCTTAAGATACACAGCCTGGCAAACTGTTGTGTATTTCCTAAAGACATCAGTGGGAGTTTATGCAACTCCTTGGTCAATTATGTGCCTAGATCTTTTGTTTGCACGGTTCTCATTTGTTTGCTGTGCTATAACAATACCTGGCAGTTGTACTGACAGATACCTGGATTCCTTGGTATCTTATGGCAGGGGAAGGTAGCCGCAAGCACAGCGTCCTTATTGGAACAGTCATTTCATATAGTATTGTCCCTGAAATCACTTCCAAGGACAATAATAATAGAGTAAGCAGTAAATAGTTTAGGAAGCAAAAATGCCTCATATGTCCTATGGTACCATGGCTTAGGCCCTCTGAATACAAAGACTCAAAGAATCAGTCATGGACATACATAGGAACCAAGAAAAATATACTGTGAAGAAGCCGCTGTTCTGTGAAAAGGTAGGAAAGGTAAGACTTTTTGAGGCTATTATGATAGATATCATATCCTTGATTCTGCTTAGTACATTTTTTTTATTTGTATATGGAAAGGCTACTGGGATTTTGCAAGTAAGTAGAAGTATTGGAAACTGAAAATAAAAGTAAGGTTGGGTAATAAAATCTTTTTATCTTTTCTTGTGATTTTTTTTACATTTTATTTTCTTCTTATGTGTGAATATTTTGTCACAATATTTACTTGTCCAACATGTGTCTGTTGCCTACTGAGGCCAATGGTCACTGGATCCCCTGGAAGTAGTTACTGATAGTTGTTAGCCACCATGTAGGTGCTGGAAAATGACCTCAAATCCTCTGCAAGAGCAAACTTTCTTGACCACTGAACATCTCTCCAGCCCCTTCTTCTGTGATTAAAAAGAAATAATCACTCATATTATAATTCAGCTGAAGTCTTATAAGATACTAAAAATGTTTTAATATGAAATGATTACCAAGAAATAAGTATCCCACTAAGTGGTAGAGTGATCTTCCAGCATTCATGAGGCTTTGAATTTAGGCATTTCATGAAAAAGTAAGCAAATAAATAAATAAATGAAAAGAAAATATAAAAATATTTCATATAAATTACAAACTGACCTGTCTAGCAGGTCCAGTTATTTGAGGGTCTTGAGGGGACCTCCTCCTAAGAACCAAATGGGGGGTAGAGAGAGACGAGGGTCTTGTACGAATAACGACACGGAAACCGTTCTGAAGTTGTATCAAGACCCCCATGTATTGAGAAAGGTCCAAGGTTTAAATGCACAAGCAAAGGGGGGAGTACAGATACTTATCAGTGGGAGGGGTAGGGCAATACAAGCAAAAGGAGAAGTGCTTATGGGAGGGGGGGCAATAGAAATTCTTTCTTTTGGCAACTACACCAGGAAGCAGGAACTTGGTGGTATCAGGGTGTGGTCAGGACATCGGTGATGATCTAGGGCTGGAACCTCCCGTGGTTCTCGGACTCCATGTGTTGGTGGCCCGCTTTTGACCCCCTTTTCTTCTCAGAGGGAGAGGCCCAATTCAGAGATCAGGACAATAGCGTTGCCTTAATGGCTCCCAACAACAAACAATTCTAAAATTTAACTTAGAACTGTGGGGAGAGTTAAAAGACCTGGTTTTGCTGCTATTTATCTATCGATGTACATATCTACCTGTTAATTTTGTATTTATTTGTATTTGTATTATATTAACCATTTATTGGTGTATATTAATTGGAAAAAAGTTGATTTCATTGTGTTTTATGCACACATATTAGGTACCTTCATTGCATCCCTTTTCTCTCCTTATACAATTAATTTATCTTCACTCCTCCTGATGCCATTACTATATTCTGATTGTTTTTCTGTTTTAATTTTATGTATAAAAACATATGGTTTGCAGGGTACTTGTCTTTTTGAGCTTTTTTAAAATTTGCATAATAGCATCTTCAGATGGTTTAGTTTCTGCAAAGGACTTGCTTGCAAAATAATAAGAATTGACAAATGTTATTGCATCAAGGTAAAAAGCTTATTCTACAAAACAAAGTAAAACAATTAACAAAAGAGATAATCTCCAAAATGGAAACCACAGGAGATTGTTATGCAGAATATACAAAGAACTCAAACAATTAACAATCAAAAATAATCCAATTCATAAAGGTGTAGCTGGCTGCCTATTTTCTTCCAAAGTCACATTTATAAGGCTGAGGCTTGGTTGCCATTTTGGAACTAAGATTCCAAGTAGTTACCTACTCTTGTCTGTTAGGAAGTCTCATGTGACTAAATTGTATATATAAGAAAGGTGATTGTTGCTGAATATCTATTTTTTTGTCTTCGAGCCTGAATTTTAGAGTTTGCCAGACACTGCCTGACAACATTTTCAGACTCCAATAAGAATCATGGTCTCTGACTCACTTACTAGCTGTCTTACTGGATAACAATCATCTAATTCTGTAGTTCATAAATGATGAAATAATATGGCTGATGAAATTGCACATACAACAGGGAGGGGAAGTTCTGGCACCAATTTCCTCCAGATATATTAGTGCCATATTCCACTGAGAGGTTCCATACTGCCACATTTTGTAACCTTTAAAATTGCCTATGTATATAGGTTTTATCTATTGATTTGGTTTCTACTCTATTTTACTGTCAATTTTAAATTACTATGGACTTTATAAGCTCCTTATTATATTTTCTTTAAATTATTATACATTTTTGGTTATATGCTCTTTTACACTAATTAAAAATAAATTTTTCAGTTTCACAATCAAAATTCAAGTTGATCATTTTTTTTAGCACATAATCAGAAAATAGTCTCTTGGTAGGCCTCTTGATGATACTGATCATCCAGGTAATGATACACTTTGTTTTTATCTCTAACTCCTTAGATATATGCTATAGCCTTTAATTTTTTGAGAAACAATATTAATTGTGATAATGAAGGATAATTCAGGAAATATTTCAGTAAGCAAAGAATGTTAAAATTACATAGCAGCTAAAGGAGTTATTTAAACCAAGTACAACAGAACCTCAAACGAGGTTAAAAATAGAATGTCAGTAACCACCACCAACCATGACATACCATCTTGAGTCACATCCTGAGAGGAATGCCCCCTTCCTTATTTAGCAAGCCATTAGTTTTCATTATAAGCTATTTACTAAAGCATACACCACGAATCCTGTTTAATCTTGAATGGAATCATAAAGTACATATTGTAGTAAATGTTATTTCTTTCTCATTTGTTATAAATAAATATTTCTTTATTTTGTACTGAGACATTTTGTGATTTTTTTTGGAAATATTTTATCTCATCATCATTTATTTTTATATTATTCACCTAAGTCTTTGATTACACCCATACAATTAATTTCAGTATACGCAAACTTATAAATTTAAAAATTTTTCAGCTTTGCATTTTATTTATTTAATAATTACTTTTACCATAAGTAAAGAAGCTATTATGCTTTTGTGAGTTATTTTTATTTTTATTTATCCAGTCAGATTATCTTTTTGAAGAATATAAATTAGCTCAGCAACGTAGTGTGGTACTGACAATCTTGAGTTTGATTTTTTTCACAGACAAAATGGGACAGAAAAGAAAACTTTCTAAATATGAAAAACCTACTATTCAGAAATAAACAATAAAGGCTTATTACATGATGAAACTTAATTATCTTAAATATTTCAAGAAATTACTGCTATTAAAGACTGTATAATTTTAAACGTAAAATAATAGTAAGAAAATATTGATACCAATGAGAAAAGCAAGCAATGCTTTTTATAAACCTGAAAAGATATTTGAAACAGAAGTAAACAATAGAAGTTTACTTTTGCTTATGTCTATTTCTGACATCATATATTTGTATATGTGATATTATATTTATACACTTTTAAAGGCTGCATTCTGAGTGGATACATTCATCTAACAGTTTTTTCCCGACCGTGATTTAAGATATATTTTGTTCCCTATTCTAAGAAGGAATGAAGTATCCACACTTTGGTCTTCCTACTTCTTGATTTTCTTGTGTTTTGCAAATTGTATCTTGGGTATTCTAAGTTTCTGGGCTAATATCCACTTATCAGTGAGTGAATATCAAGTGACTTTTGTGATTAAGTTACCTCACTAAGAATGATATCCTCCAGATACATCCATTTGCCCAAGAATTTCATAAATTCATTGTTTTTAGTAGCTGAGTAGTACTCTATATGGCTGCTATGAACATAGTGGAGCATGTGCCCTTATTACCAGTTGGAACATCCCCTTGGTCTTGCAAACTTTATATGCCCCAGTACAGAGGAATGCCAGGGCCAAGAAGTGGGAATGGGTGGGTAGTGGAGCAGGGCAGGGGGAGGGTATAAGGAACTTTGGCGATAGCATTTGAAATGTAAATAAAGAAAATATCTAATAAAAATTGAGAATAAAAATGAAAACAAAAAGGATATATTTTGTTCCTCTGATCACAAGTTTAACATTTAACTTTACCAGTAAAACTTTATTGTGTTTAAGGACTCCATTTTGCTTTTTTTATTGTATTTTTCCTAATTTGCTAAATTTTCTTAAAAAAAAGTAAAATAAGTTTAAGTAAATTTCTTATGCAATCATTAGCTAGAAACAAAGAAATGCTTAAAAAATGTAGCCTAGAAACAAAGAAATGCTTAAGGAATGTAGCCTCCATTTATCATTAAGTTGTAAAGCAACGATATAGTCAGTGTCAGCAGTCATTAGATCCAAGCTCTCCTGTGTTGTCTTTTGAATATTGTACCTTCCTCACTCTCTGGTGCTTATACCTCAGATTGTTTCTCAGCTTCATTTCTCCAGTGTCTTCCCCTTCTGACTTTATCCTTCAGTTAAAAATAATGGTGATTCTCTAGAGTCTAACTTCTCTGTATATATTGGATATTAGCCCTCTATCAGATGTAAGATTGATAAAGATCTTTTCCTAATCTGTGATTTGCCTTTTGGTTTTATTGATAGTGTCCTTTGCCTTACAAAAGCTTTGCAAATTTAAAATGTCCCATATGTCGATTCTTTTTTTCTCTCTTTTTTAATATTTTTATTAGGTATTTTCCTCATTTATATTTCCAATGTTATCCCAAAAGTCCCCCATGCCCTCCCCCCCCACTCCCCTACTCACCCACTCCCACTTTTTGGCCCTGGCGTTACCCTGTACTGAGGCATATAAAGTTTGCACGACCGATGGGCCTCTCTTTCCACTGATGGCCAACTAGGCCATCTTTTGATACATATGCAGCTAGAGACAAGAGCTCTGGGGTACTGGTTAGTTCATTTTGTTGTTCCACTTATAGGGTTGCAGTTCCCTTTAGCTCCTTGGGTACTTTCTCTAGCTCCTCCATTGGGGGTCCTGTGATCCATCCAATAGCTGACTGTGAGCATCCACTTCTGTGTTTGCTAGGCCCTGGCATAGTCTCACAAGAGACAGCTATATCAGGGTCCTTTCAGCAAAATCTTGCTAGTGTATGCAATGGTGTCAGTGTTTGGAGGTTGATTATGGGATGGATCCCTGGATATGGCAGACTCTAGATGGTCCATCCTTTCGTCTCATCTCCTTAGAGCATAAGCCATTGGTGTTCCATTCATGAACTTTTCCCCTGTGGCCATGTGTTCCCTACTTCCCCTTCTAATAGATTCAGTGTATCTGGTTTTATGTGGAGGTCCTTGATCCACTTGGACTTAAGCTTTGTACAGGGGGATAAAAATGGGTCTATTTGTATTCTTCTACATGTTGACTGCCACTTGAACCATCACCATTTGTTTAAAATACTTTCTTTTTCCACTGGTTTAGCTCCTTTGTCAAAGACGAAGTGAGCATAGGTGTGTAGGTTCATTTCTGGGTCTTCAATTCTATTCCATTGATCTACCTACCTGTTCCTATACCAATGCCATGAAGTTTTTATCACTATTGCTCTGTTGTACAGCTTGAGAGAATGGATGGTGATTTTCCCCAGAAGTTCTTTTATTGCTGAGAATAGTTGTTGCTATCCTAGGAGAACCAAATTATCCTCTTAAAAATGGGGAACAGAGCTAAACAAAGGATTCTCAACTGAGGAAACTTGAATGACCAGGAAACACCTAAAGAAATATTCAGCATCCTTAGTTGTCAGGGAAATGCAAATCAAAACAACCCTGAGATTCCACCTCATACCAGTTCGAATGACTAAGATAAAAAACTCAGGTGACAGCAGATGCTCAGGAGGATGTCGAGAAAGAAGAACACTCCATCATTGCTGTTGGGATTGCAAGCTGGTACAACCACTCTGGAAATCATTCTGAAAGTTCCCCAGAAAATTGGACATAGCACTACCTGAGAACCCAGCTATACCACTCCTGGGCATATACCAGAAGATGCTCCAACATGTAATAAGGACACATGTTCATAGCAGCCATATTTATAATAGCCAGAAGCTGGAAACAACCCAGATGTCCCTCAACAGAGTAATGGATACAGAAAACGTGGTATGTTTACACAACGAAATATTAACCAGCTATTAAAACAATGACTTCAAGAGATAACTTGTGGAACAGAGACTAAAGTAAAGGCCATCCAGAGAGTGCCCCCCACCCCCAAACCTGGACACTATTGTGGATGCAAGTAAGTGCTTGCTGAAAGGAGTCTGATATGTCAGTCACCTGAGAGGCTCTGCCAGCGTCTAATAAATCCAAAGGTGGATTTTTGCTTGCAGCCAACCATTCAACTGAGCACAGGTCTCAGATGAAGGAGTTGGAGAACAACTGAAGTACCTAAGGGTTTTTGCAGCCCCATGGAGGGAGTAATAGTGTCAACCAGCCAGACCCCCAGAGCCCCTGGGACCTGGACCACCAATCAAAGAGTACACATGGAGGGATTCATGGCTCCGGCTGCATATGTGGCAGAGGATAGCCTTGTTGGACATCAGTGAGAGGAGAGGCCATTGGCCTTGGTAGTAATTTGGTGACCCAGTGTAGAGGAATTTCAGGGTGGGGAAGATCTGAGTGGATAGGTAGGTGGGGGAGCACCCTCATAGAAGCTGGGAGCAGGGTCCCAGAAAGGGAGACCTGGAAAGGGGAAAACATGTAAATAAAGAAAATATTCAAGAAAAAAAGCTTGGAAGGTTTTGTCTGCTACTAGCAGGACCCTGAGCAGGACTGGCTCAACAAGCTTAGGGTTGGATGATAATATGTCATGGAACAGTTCAAGGTCAATCAACCCTCCTGTCTTCTTTCTCATTGACCAAGCCTACATTAGGGGAGAAAAACTGTCCAGAGGCTATAAAATCCCCATCCCTGATGAGGAGAGTAGAGTTTTCAGCTTTGCTTTGCACAGGGTCTTTTCCTCTGTGTTTCTGAAGCATCTGCATCGTCTGACTCACAATAAATGTCTTTCTTCAACTGTTAAAAAAAATGGCGACTGTTGTAAATTTTCATTCTCATGGCATCCTGTTTTCAAAGATGCAGCTTTCTCTGGACTGTGGACTGGTTGTCACAATTGTAAACCGACAATAGAACTGCAGGAATGTGCGTTTGATTCATTGTGTTATGTTGCATAGTGACCATTTGTTCACCCAAGCTGGTTCCACATTTATTATTTTCATAGAAATTCCTTTTCTGGATATTCTAAGTTACATTCTTCTTCTCTCTGCCTTGACCGTTCTAGTTCTATACTCTTTCTACACTTGAGGAGGTTAGCAATTAAACTTCCACATACACATTTGTTGGTGAAAATGTTAATGCAGTCACAGTCACAAGCAAAACCATTCCTGTAAACCTATATTTGGGATTGGTGAGTGTAAGGAACTTGATAGAATCATCCTACTTTCTGGACTCATTTGTTTGGGTAAGAGCCTGAGTGTAAATTCTGTGGAAAACATAGATGACTATTACGCAGTTAATTATGCACAAAGTAAACATGTTCAACTGGAAACAGCGAAATGCCACCTAATAATGGATAACTGGAGATTTATGGTATGCCCAGCCATTCTGTAAGGGCTTTTACTCATGAATCTAAAACGAACGCAACATTACCTAAATGATCCAGAATGAAGGATTTAATGCGTTGCTTTACCCTTATTGCTACTTATTTCTTGTCAGCAGATTTTTCATTTTGCCTTAATTTATTGTACATAAACACTATGCAAATATCTGGGTCATATTTAAAAACATATGGCTTGTTCATATGATTACTGGTTAGGCATTTTGTTATAAATTACTTGTTAAGCAAATTACTTTCTTAATTATACAGGTTAACATATAATCACTGTGCCCACATGTACTTGTTAGAGAAAGCCTCAGTAAGTAAACATACTGTGCATTATATAGAGAATATGTCCATATATTGTTTCCTGGATGTGCAGTATGTTGTCTCCTGAATATTTTACAACGATCATTTTGAATTTTATATTTCTGTTAGTGTGTGCATTTTAAAATGAAATTTGTCATCCAATGTGATTTTTATCTTTTTCCCCAAAACAATGATAAGCAGAGAGCAATTGACTAGGTTCAGATAAGATTAGGTGTTAATTGGCAGCTATGATTCATTCTTATGATCCTTTATTTCAAGAAGTTAATGTGACTAAGAAAAGCTGCCAAATACAGAAGAAATCAAAGATGCATTAAAGGGAAATATCAATGTGAAGAAGAAATAAATAAAAATAAATGTAACAGAGGTCAAAGTAATTCTCAAAATGCATAGTATAAGCTTTTGATATCTGTGTATTCAAAACTTTTATCATTTAAAGCAGACACAGTGAAAATCCAAATGTTCACTGATTATAGGGTCACAGCATCCAGGCTTCAAAGAATCACATCTATTCCTGATTGAAACTTCAGCTTCTTCCAGCTTTTCCCTAATTCAACCACAGGGTCACCAGCTTTTGTCCATTGTTTGGGTGTAAATATCTGCATCTGACTGTTTCAGCTGCTTGTTGGGCCTATCAGGGTAGTCTTGATAGGCCTCTGCTTGTAAGCATACCATAGCATTAGTAATAGTGTCAGGCATTGGGGCCTCTCCCTGAGCTGGATCTCAATTTGGAGCTATCACTGGACCTCCTTTTCCTCAGGCTCTTCTCTATTTTTGTCCCTGCAGTTCTTTCAGACTGGAACAGTTCTGGGTCAGAGTGTTTGACTGTGGGATGGCAACCCCATCCCTCCACTTGATGCCCGGTCTTTTTTCTGGAGGTGGACTCTGCAAGTTCCCTCTCCTCACTGTAGGACATTTCATCTAAGGTCCCCTCTTTTGAGTCCTGAGAGTCTGTCACCTCCCAGATCTCTGGTACATTCTAGAAGGTCCCCCTACCTCCTACCTCCCAAGGTTGCTTGATAGATTTGACTTTGAGTTATTTGATTGAGAGAAACCCACAGGTAAAGCATGCATATATGTTGTAGAAATTTTTAATCCCAATGTAGTGTTTCTATCCTGCCATTGATCATTGAGTTTCCAGATGAAAGGCATGAAACTTTTATTGATTACAATAAGCCTTAATCAGCACTAGAGTTGGACAGATATCTACCCTCTATGCCATTAAAATCTATTTCCTTTCTGTAACTTGAGTTATTGCTTACTGTGTATCATCTGGGCTGCTCTAAACCACAATTGGCTAGCCCTCAGGAGTCATGCTTTCTTGACTCCCAACCTTGTCCCCTCTAACCTGTAATTTTAGGATCACAATACAAGTTAGGATAGAAATTGATTTAGATACAGAACTCTGGACTCACCAGGATATGATAAATGATAGAATACTTTCTTCTGAGTTGCCAAATATGAACAAACTGGATTTTTTAAATGTAATTTTTACTTAATAACTTTCATAGTTGTTCATAGGGTATGTGATTTATTATTATAAGAAAATAGGCCTTTTTGTTTAGCCAGGGGAAAAAAAAAGGAATTGTTGAGGTTTGGTCTGTTGCTTTGTGTTGTAATGCTAAATTCTAGACCTAAGCTACTTCTCCTGTTTACAAGCTTTTGTTGTGCAAACCTTGTACTTTGACTTACAAATATTAGGTTAGTAAAATTGGCTCGAAGCCAGTTCCTTGGGGGATTAGAGATAGGTGGGTTTAGAGTGACCTGGTTCATGGAGAGAAAGAGGAGGAGGAGGAATGATAGGAAGAGGAGGAAGCACCATGAAGGTAGATAGATGATGAACACATGGCAGGAGAAGCAGCAAGTATCTGGGGTACACTGCTTGGGAGGTGGCAGGGCCACCACTTGGAAGAACAGAGTAAAAGTTACACATCCCCCACTTTCCCAGTAATTGTCTAAGCCAAGGACAATAAGCATTGTCCGAGTCTTATTTATTTGTAAAATAGCTGAACATGAGATTAAATTGGTCGTACTCTATTTCAGTGCACCTTAAGTTGGGCATAGAACCAAACTATCTAAGACTGAGTAGAGAGGCAAAGCCCTTCCTCCCCTCCCACCCCCAAATGCACACAGGTTTGAAGCTACTGCTGCTTGGGACCCGCTGGAGTACAGAGACTGGGCAAGCCTTCCACTTGCATGGCCACCAACAGAAACATAGGCTCTCCAATAGCTGCAGGCTGCTCTGGAAAGCCAACACTCTACTTAGCAGGAAGCACTGCTTGTGCTGAGGCTCATAAAGAACAACAGACTAGTCTGGATCCACTGAGTCCCCCAGCCTGGTCCCTGGTGAGAGGTGCCAGCCCAACCGAGTATGGCAGTGTACATGGGTCAGACACCAGTGGGGGATGTCTAGGGATGAAGGCTTAAAACTGCAAGGCTTCTCCAACTCACCCTGCTTCTACGCAGTTTTTAGATTAAAAACAAACAAACAAACAAAAACAAAACAAAAACTGTTTTCTATATTTGGGATGGATGGAATCACAATGGCACACTTCATCTGGATTCCATATGATTTTGCCTCACTTATCAACATACAAATAGCTGCTTTTTCAATGATTACAGTTTTGTATGTCATCTTTTTTCAAGTATATAGACATTATGGCAGTAGTTTATACTGGATATAGCTTACAGTCCCAGAGATCAAGTCATTATAAAAAAGACTACAGGAAATGCTCCTTGAACAGAAGGGGTATGTGATATCTCCAAAAGATGGCTCAAAGTGTATGAGACAATTAGGACAACTGCTAAGATACCCTGGATTTTAAAAAAAGGACTGCTGAATTAGATCAGTCTATAAAAGTCCTCATTCAAAATTGGAAGAAAGGATATATGCTATGTTAGGTGGGAGATTTTACATTTATTTTAGCAGAAAAAGAAAAGTTCTATCTTCTCATACAAATTATTGAAGATAAGATTTGACTGAGGAAGACCCCCCTGAAGATCTTGGCTACAGACAAAATGAGGGAGATGGGTATGATCAACAAGATAGATAATACATGCACTGATCCTGCTACTTGAGACTGTCTGAGACATTATTAAAAAAAAAAGAGTCATTGCATAGCCAATAGATCTTGTTGACTGCAAAATCCTCAAAACTTTTTATATCATTCTTTTGAATATATCGATAAAATTGATATTACAATCTGATATAATTCAAACTAACTTGTAAAGAAAACAGATGGCTTGCATCTGTTCAAATAAAAAGCAGAGAATCACCCTTAATTGATAGGTGTGCACTGCACATTCTACACAAATATGTCTTTACAGAACTATGTATTACACATAAGGCTTTTATATAGCAGAATGGAAGACTAGGAGGGCAACCCATGATGCTGAGATGACCTGCTGTCCCTGCTCCCTGCTTGATCCTACCTCAACTGCATTGAAGCTGTTTCCTCTAAAGATTTGCTTCTGGGACATTTTCAGATCAGCTGGCTCACTTGGTTCATCCTTTCAGACTGTTCCAATTAGGACTGTCTTTTTTCCTGCACTTTCTCAGCACACAGAGACTAGACAACAAATGCTGCAGCTTACTTTCTTAAGACTAACCATGCTGGGCAGTGGTAGCTTATGCCTTTAATCCAGCACTTGGGAAGCAGAGACTGGCAGATTTCTGAGTTCAAGGCCAGCCTGGTCTACAGAGTAAGTTACAGAACAGCCAGGACTACAGAGAAACCCTTTCTCAAAAAAAACCAAACAAACAAAAAAAAAAACCAAACAAAAAAAAAAACAAAAAAAACAAAACAAAAACAAAACCAAACCAAACCAAACCAACCAACCAACCAACCAACCAACCAATCAAAAATCAAGAAAACTACTAACAATTTTTCAACTTTCTTGGGTCCATCAAAAGGGAATTGTTCACCTTAAATCAGCAGGAAACCATGGAAAGAAGACCATCTTCCAAGTCCCTAAGTTAGGATAGATTTTTTTTGTCATTTTATGAATTATAGATATATTGCCATTTCAAGGGATGATTACAAATAATTCTGCTTTTGGATAGAGAGGAAACAAAATAGGGAGCTTAGACTCAGGGGGTTCTATTTTTCTTTGTTTTCTAGGTAAAGGAAAGGGGTTGACATAAAAGGGGTATATAGAATTATTATATGAAATTAGACAAGTAGGGTAGATTATTAGAACCTACTCTTTAAACAAAAGCATTATATAGTCATAAAATTACATTACTACAGAATTTTGTTAATTGGCATATAATTTAGTATATTAGTACAGGTTTAAGATTTTCATGGTATAATTTTATGTATGTTCAGACAAAATTTAAGATTAATTTCTTATAGCACATTTCAATTCTTAGATAGGCAATGTGCCCATGCAACTCATTTAAAAGTAGAGATTTAATCTTATTCCTTTTAATAGCTGCTATTAAAACTCTTTGGTATAATTAGTAATTCAGGTTAACACCCAGTCAGTAAAACTCATGACCTTGTCAGATACTCGTCTGTATTATCACATAAATATACATCCTGGATTGTATACACAGAAATACACATCCTGGGTTGGTGATAGTAGCAGGGACAGTCACCATTTGCTTGTTCACATATTCTATATATAAAGAGATGGTCTTCAAAAGTGCCAGAGATCCATAGAAAATTACATTTAAAATCATTTTATTGTTAAAATATATTTTGACTGTGAGACAGATTTTCTCCTGAAAGCACCCCCATTTCAGGAAAACATTTATATTTCATAGCAAAGGAGCAATGCAACTGTGATCTTTACAAAAAGAATGAGTTTTATTGTTTGATTCACAGGGTTTAGGGCAAGGCCTAATGAGGTTACACTCTTCTCCGTTGTAATATGCATAAGAATAGATTCTTTTGGTGGAGGATGCAAAGTTCTTGAGGGTGAGTTCTATTTACAAAGAAACAAAGCCTAAGATTAAGGTTTGAACAATTCTCAGGACTTTAGGGAATTCAGGTGAAGGCTGAAGATCCTTATATTACAAAGGATCACCGAGTTGTTTGAATAGTTTCAGTCCCACAGTCCAGGGAACCAGCAGGCATTCACATTTTTCCCCTGAAGAAAATAGGCAGTGATCATTGACAAGCCTGGTGTCTCCAGTGCTTAATCTGTTTCCTACTAGTAGTGATTTTTGTGTGTTTAGTAATGACAGGGTAAAAGATAAATCCAATAACTTTTATAAAGGGAGGAGATTATTAATTTAATAACTTAAAACTTGTTATTAAATTTAAGCATATTATTCAAATCAAGCATGATTGTTATGTGATATGACTCCTTCATGGTTATCTGAAATTGTTGTTCTGAAAATTTCTGCATCATGTAACTTTTTTAGAGAACATTAGCAAAAACATATTGTGTCATTAAAAACATAAACTATGTAACTTTGTGCTGTCATCATTTCTCTAAAGCTAAATGTTAAATTTTAAATTTATATACTTCTCATATCTCATACGTGATCTTAAACTTTGAAATCACTTCAATTGATTCATTTAAATAGCACATTACAGATTCTGTTTTTTCTTTATGTCAGATAAGTTTTTGCCTTTTAAATAGTACATTATTTACATTAATGTGTGTTGTACAGTGTGTTTACTCCAGAGTTCAGATAGTAAGTTTGTTGTCACTTAAGGACTATAACAAATCAAGTAACTGAGTTAACTATGGAAACTGAAGCAAAGCATCCACTCAAATGTTCTCTTTAGTTTATCATATTTCTGATTTTTACACAATAATAAGTAATGAAAGTAGACTTTCTATTTCTACAGAAGGGATAAAACAGAAGGATAGAGAGAAATATAAAACATTAGGCTATGTAATTTCTTTTAATTTCATAACATATGTGTATATTACATCTAAATTATTTTGAGAAACAAATTATGTTGCTGTCATCAGCAGAGCCATCAAATGAGATTCAACACATTTTAGAAATTTTTATTTTATCAAGAAAATTTTCTAAGCCAACTGGTAATAATAATTCTTGCAAACTATTTAAATATGTATTGTACTGTAGACAGTAAAAATATGAATGGCTATGTGACATGTATATATATATATATAGATACATAATATATATATATATTACTATTAACAATTTTATTACTGTTTTCTCAAGGATACCAAGGCTAACTCAAGATGTTAAAAAATTGCAGTAAAATAAGATCTGAGATCATGATGTCTATCCTATTTTATTTCACTTTCAATTAATGTCCACATGTACAGGATGTGGGTTTCCTAGCTTTTCTCTATCTCTAGTTGAACAATCATTTACCTATACAGATAAGAAGAGTTTATATTTTATTATAATTGTAATGTCAAATAAGTTCAAAATTTTAATTTGTTTCTATTTTGTTACTTATACGGTTGAAGTTGTTCACACTTTACTCAAGTATTCCTTCCTGTCCATCACAAAGAACTGGGCAAAGAGAGCAGACATCCAATTAACCACTCTCCTGACACACATTTCTCTTCAGAAAGATATTTCATCTCTGAGATGCACTAAAGCCTGACTCTCCATGACATTTTGCTATCAAACTCTCAGATAGATTGTATTACAGACATTAATTTCTCTGCTACTCTCTTGAAATAGTATTTATAAATGTCTAATAATATTGCAAATACTGTGACGAGACCTGGACATATTATAATGTAATTGTGCTTTTCAGTCTACCTATCCTATCTTATCTATCAGAATATATGGTAAAAATACTTGTAGATATAATGTTAGTAGTCTCACATTGCTGGAAGAAAAGGAAGTATATAAAGGCATTTGAAAGTGTTTTCAGAATTTTCCAGTTGAAATATTTATCTGGCACCTAGTGTTTACTGTGTTTTTCATGAATAATTCGTATAGTAATTGGAATGAGAGCAATTCCCATTGGCACATATATCTGAACTTGATCCTAGTTAGTAGCACTCTTAGGAAGAGCTAAGAGCTATGACCTTGTTGGAGAAGGTATACCACTGAGGGTGGGCTTTGAGATTTTAAAAAATCTATGCCATTCTATTTTTTATATATAATAAGCTTTCAGCTACTGCTCTAATGCCTTGCCTGCCTGTCTGATATCAGGTCTCCTATCATAAAAGTCATGGACTCTCTGCCCTTTGGAACCATGGACCTCAAATTAAATGCTACTTTTAGAGGTTGTATTCATCATAATATTTTCTCAGAGTAATAGAAATGTTGCTAAAATAATTGGGTATAGAAAATTTTTAACAGTTTGCTTATCACCTCACAGTATCCATGAAATATCTTTCCATTTTATTTCTGTTTTGTTGTTAGTCAGTACTATTGTGTGCTGTCTTCTTCCTTTTTAAGTCCTTCAAGGCACACTTTGTATTTCTTTTGAAACTCCTATAAATTATGTCCAGCAAAATTATACAGCAGAGACCTATAATAGGGATTGATTTTTCTTCAGCAATGTAGAAATATATATTGAATAGACATTGGGTTGCTGGTAACCAGACATCTCCACTGCCAGGGACCCAGAGACAGCACAAAACATTACTAGCTGTCAAGATGGGACAGTTTCCCACTGTTGTCAGGAGTCACATACCCTCCCCTTCTAAAAGGATACAACTGCTGATAAAATGTCAATCTCTTCTCTTTCAACTCTCTTTTTCCCTCCACCCTTGGCCAGAGGCAGCCTCAGTTTATCCCCTCCTACATAAGAATTGTTGTAGTTTATGGTATCTGTCACTTAGATCACAACATGGGTGACATACATATTAATGATATGTTAATATTTGCATTCAGTGGCCATACAGGAGAATAATATTGATACATATAACCATTCCTGCATGTATATTTTCAAACGGCTTACAGAATAGAGGAAAGAAGCTGGAAAGGGTAAAAAAGCAGAGTTTTGTGAATTAATAAAAGGCAGTTTGTAACTGATTGAATAACACTAAGAAATGCTGGGAAGTTCAACTTCATATTTATGAAGGTATTTTTACAAATGGACAATGACTAGACCATTTGATATAATGAAAAAAAACGCACACTTCAAAGTATAACTATATCAAGCATTCATTGGAAAATAATTAGTTTTGAAAATATGCAGACTCTTCACAGTAATAGAATAAATCATGGTATCTGTGGTCATTTTCGAAGGCATATTGATTAAAAAGCTGGGAAATTCACACCTAAATTATTATGACTTTATATTAATTGTCATAAAGAATAACTATGAAGGTACCTTGGCACCTATTCAGTAAAATTATTAGTGAGAAAATAAGCACTAAGGCCCCTAATGTGAATACTTCTAGAGGAAGATCTTACCAGAATGAGCATGATTTCTAAAGATCTCAGAAATGTCCAGGGAATATTCATTAATTTAAGCAATAACTCCAAAAGAACTCTCACAACAGAAAGAAAGAAAATGATTGCATGGACCAAAATAGCATAAATGTAATTATTTCACTTGGCTGTCAACAAGAGTACAAATAATCAGCATGGGAGTTTCAGATATTCAAAGAGACAGATCCTAGTGACCCTGAGGAAGAAGGCTATAAAAATGTCTTTGTTATTAATATATAGTGTATTAGCTAACAATTTGTGACAGAACTTGAACTTCAGAGCTGGTATAAAATTTCACATGACAAAGAAACTTCATCAAACCCTCATCAAAGGAACTTATTTTTGGAATAGAGAGAGACCACTACAGAAAATCACAACCAACAAAAATGTAGGGTTATAGAGCTCAATGTCAAAGAATACATCTACAAAAGAATACTAGGACTTAGGGGTTATTTTAAGGAAGACAGGGTGGAAATATATGAGAGCCAGAGGATCAGAGAATTTGCTGTGAGCTAATTTCTCTTAGGACTATAAGAAAAAATACCCATAAAGTATCATTAACATGACTGCCCCAATGTGACATGAAGAAGGACAACAATAATAGACATGTTAACACGACCAGGTGAAAGAATAAGAACCTTAAGCCAACACAATGAAATACCAGCAACTAAGAAATGGTGAGAGTTGGATAAATCATCTTCCCTGAGAAAATTATATTGAGTTATTATGTAATACCAAAATGGTCAAATCCTGAAAACATATATAATAACATTATACAGACTGAAGAGGTAGTAGGAAATAGCAATTAAGGAAAAAAGTAACTGAATTTGAAAAATAAAAAAGAGTAAGTATATGGGGGAAGGGATGGGAAGGGAGATATTATGGAATTATAATCTTAAATCATAAAAAATAATTTTGATTATATTTTTCATAGTTTAAAACATTTTTCAAATTCAAATATATTTTGTTCATGTTCTTGCCCTCCCACAACTTCCTCCAGATCTCTCCATGCCTACTCAACTCAGCTTTAAATTCTTTATCAAAACACAAAGAAGAAAAATAACCCTGAATTCCCTTCCAGTTTTGATCTGAACCCTATGCTACAGCTCTCCACACCCAAATCCAGCTCAGAGAGAACTGGTCTCTCAGGAGTGCTGACATACTTAAGATCACAGGTAAGACCACTACTGTATTAAGCTACTGCTGTAATACCTAACCAAAGTGGGACCCACACAGTGCCCACAGGACATAGGAACCACAGAGCAGCCTGGGCCAGGATCCTTCCAGTTGCCATCAGATCCTGGAGATAACCCTGTTCCATAGCCCTCCATGCCTGAATCCTGCCCAGAGTGACCTGGTCTCCCAGGAATGCTGAGATACCTAAGATCACAGGCTAACAGGTTTACAGGAGGGGCAAGCAACAGTCAGAAACAACAAGACCAGCTAACACCATAGATAACCAGAGAGTGAGAGACAAGTGCAAAAATATAAGCAACAGAAACCAAGGCTATTTGGCATTATCAGAACACAATTCTCCCACCACAGCAAGTCTTGGATACCCCAACACATCTGAAAAGCAAGATTCTGATTTAAAATCACATCTCATGATGATGATAGAGGACTTGTAGAAGGACATAAATAACTTCCTTAAAGAAATACAGAACACAGGTAAACAGAAGCCCTTAAAGAGGAAACACAAAAATCCCTTAAAGAAATCAAGAAAACACAACTAAACAGGCAAAGGAATTGAATAAAACTATCTGGGATCTAAAAATGGAAATAGAAACAATAAAGAAATCACAAAGGGAGACTACACTGGATATAGAAAACCTAGGAAAGAGATCAGGAGTCATAGATGCAAGCATCACCAACAGAATACAGGAGATAGAAGGGAGAATCTCAGGCATAGAAGACATTGACATAACAGTCAAAGAAATAAAGAAAGAAAAAGCTCTGAACTCAAAACATTAAAGAAATCCAGGACACAATGAAAAGACTGAACCTAAGAATAATAGGTATAGAAGAGAGTGAAGATTTTCAGCTCAAAGGGCCAGCAAACATCTTCAACAAAGTTATAGAAGAAAACTTCCCTAACCTTAAGAAAGAGATGCCCATAAACATACAAGAAGCCTACAGAACCCAAAACAGATGAGACCAGAAAAGAAATTTCTCCAGTCACATGATAGTAAACCACCAAATGCACTGAACAAAGAAAGAATATTGAAAGCGGTGAGGGGAAAAGGTCAAGTATCATATAAAGGGAGACCCATCACAATTACACTAGGCTTCTCAACAGAGACTCTAAAAGCCAGATGAGTTTGGACAGATGTCATACAGACCCTCAGGGAACAAAAATGCCAGCCCAGGCTTCTATACCTAGCAAAACTCTCAATTACCATAGAGGAAGAAACCAAGATATTTCATGACAAAACTACATTTAAACAATATCTTTCCACCAATCCAGACCTACAGAGGGTAATAGAAGAAAAACTCCAACATAAGGCTGGGAACTACACTCCCCAAAAAGCTAGAAACTAATCTCACAACAAACACAAGAGAACCACAAAAACATAATTCCACCTCTAACAGCAAAAATAACAGGAAACAACAATCATTGGTCCTTAATATCTCGCCACATCAATGGACTCAATTCCCCAATAAAAGACATAGACTAACTGGCTAGATATGTAAACAGGACCCAGCATTTTGCTGCATACAGGAAGCACACCTCAGTGACAAAGACTGACACTACTTCAAAGTAAAAGGCTAGAAAAAAAATTCCAGGCAAATGGCTGCAAGAAACAAGCTGGAGTAGTGATTCTGATATCCAATAAAATAGACAAAGGTTATGAAAAAAGATGGGAGATGCTACATTCACTCCAGTAGTGACAAGCGTGATAGGCCCCAAAAACCTGGGTGCTGTCCCGAGGCAAAAAGTTAATGGAAACTTAGTCTCTTGGAATCCTGGCATCCTGTATAACAAATGCTCCAATGTCCTTGCTTTAGTTGGTAAAACGGATCTGTGTGTGTTCCCTTAATATCGCTTTATTATAAGTGCTCCTAAGGATTGATTTTTTTTGACATATAGCTAAGTTAGATTCTAGGCAGTCCTTGATCCGACCCTGGGCATGGATAGCCAAGTCACTGTCCTACAAAGAAATTTACCATTATCTAGGAAGAAGGAAGTTTGTGATCTAAGGAGGAACCAGAGTAGATACTTAGAACTATAGATACCTGAGTTATACCCATATACAAGTATTTGCAATGGCCTAGGGGGAAGGTGGACTATACAATAGACTAGAAAAGGAACTATGGCAAGGGCATGAAGAAGCACTTGTACCAGCTTGCAGACCCACCAGCAATGCCTGATCAGTTCCTAGTTCCGATAATTCACTGTTGACCTAAGTGAATCTAGCGTTGGGTTAGCACTGATTCCAACCTTAGACTGTATCTGTCTGCACCTCTAGCAGCACTTTACTTCTTGCTTCACCATGCCCCGATAAGAATGCTCTGATTCTTTTTCTTCCCGTGGAGCTCCACATGAAACAGCGTCCCTTCAGCCTCTTTCTGCCATTCCTCAGACCCCAAGTTCGGACACCAAACTGTTGAAAATAGACCCGTGGCTCACATGAACTGGGTTTCACCTGGGAGGCAAACCGGGGCTGAAAAGAGGGGTAAACTAGGTAATCGAGTAAAAAATGGAGCCAAGACAAGGATCCTGATCAAGGCTCAAATGTTTAATGGCAACTGAGCTTATAAGGGAGTGTGTGTGTGTGTGGGGGGGGGGGGGGCATTCCCGCCAATTCATTCTTGGAGGCCACCTGCAGGATTGAGTGTAGTCTCAGGAATAGCTTGGCGGCCTCCCAGCAGGTAGCAGTATCTTGAAGAGGAACATTGACAATGGCTGAACAATAGAGTGATCTAGGAAGGCTCCATCCCAGGTAATCTCCTTAGTGGCAGAAAGGTCAAGGTCTGGCTCAGCCTGTTTCAGGCTGGGGGAAGGTTACACCACAGATTGGGAAAAGATCTTTACCAACCCTATAACCTATAGAGGGATAGCATCCAAACTATACAAAGAACTCAGGTAGTCCCCAGAGAACAAAATACCCTATTAAAAATGGGGTACAGAGCTAAAAAGAGAATGCTCACCTGAGGAATCTCCAATGGCTGAAGAAGGACTTAAAGAAATGTTCAACATCTTTAACCATCAGGGAAATACAAATCAAAACAACCCTGAGATTCCACCTCACACCAGTCAGAATGACTAAGATCAAAATCTCAGGTGACAGCAGATACTGATAAGGATGTGAAGAAAGTGGAACACTCCTCCATTGCTGGTGGGTCTGCAAGCTGGTACAACGGCTTTGGAAATCAGTCTGAGGGTTCCTGAGAAAATTGGAAATACCAGCTTTACAACTCCTGGGCATATAGCTAAATGATGCTACAAGATAAAACAAGAACACATGCTCCACTGTGTTCATAGAAGCCGTATTTACAATAGCCAGAAGCTGGGAAAAACAAACAAACAAACAAACAAACAAACAAACCAAAAAACCAAAAACAAAAACAGATGTCCTTCAGCACAGGAATGGATATAGAAAATGTGGTATAGTTACACAATAGAGTGCTATTCAGCTATTAAAAACAATGACTTCATGAAATTCACAGGCAAATGCAAGGTACTAGTAAATATTATCCTAAGTAAGGTAACCCAGTCACAGAAAAACACACATGATATGTACTCACCGATAAGTGGCTATTAGCCAAAAAGGAGCTTGGAATACCCACAATACAACTTACAGATCATATGGAACCCAAGAAGAAGGAAAACCACTCCAAATTGTGGATGCTACAGTCCTCAGAAAGGGGAAGAAAATAATCTCAGGAAGTAGAGGGAGCGAGGGATAAGGAGGGAGAGAGGAGCTGACGGGAAAAGGGGAACTTGTTCTGATAGGGTGTTGATAGAGAAAAGTACAAAGGGTTAGGAATTTAAAAGGAGAGTAGCAGTAGGGGAGGGGAATCTGGGGGTAGCCACTAGAAAGCCCCATATGCCAGGGATCCAAGAGTTTCCCAGGACTCAACAGGGACAGCATTACCTGAAATACCCAACAGAGGAGATATAGAAAATGTAGAGACCACATCCAGTAGATAGGCACGGTCTTCATTTGAGGGATGGAGACACCCACCCACCTCACAAGTACTAATCCAGAATTCCTTCTATCAAAAGGAAATGCAGGGATAAAGAGTAGAATGAAGACTGAAGGAAGGCCATCCAGAAACTTCCCCATATAAGGATTTATCCCATTTGCAAGACACCAAACTCATACTGCTGATACCAAGAAGTATTTGCTGACAGAAGCCTGGTATAGTGGTCTCCTAAGATGCTTTGTCAGAGCCTGACCGATTCTGGTGTGGATAAATGTAGCCAAACATGGGACTGACCACTGGACACCAGTGGAGAAATTAGGGCAATGACTAAAAGAGCTGAAGGCTTTGTAAACCTAAGGAAGAACAACAAAATCAATCAACCAGATCTCCCAAAGTTCCTACAGACTAAACTCCCAACCAAAGAGGATACGTGGAGGGACCCATGTTTCCAGCTGCTTATGTAGCAGTGGATAACCTTATTGGGCATCACTGAAAGGGTAGTCCCTTGTCCCTGTGGAGGCTCAATGACCCAGGGTAGGGGAATGCTAGGGTACTGAGTCAGGAGTGGGTGGGTGGGTCGGTCAGGGAACACCCACATTGAGGCAAGGGAAGGGAGAAGGGACAGGAGGCTTGTGGAAGGGAAACTAGGAAGGGGAAAACATTAGAAATTTAATAAAATAAGCAAAAAAAAGAAAAAAGCAAAAAAAAAAAAAGGAAAAAAAGCAAAAAAAAAACCCATAAAAGAAATATTCAATACAACAAACCCTCCCAAACCAAGAAACAAAATAGAACTCCATCAAAAACAAAAGAAAAACAACAAAATCCAATAGTAACCAAATAAAAACAAACAAACACAAACAAAGAAACCAAGAAACAAACCAAAAAATGAGTTCATTTATATGTTAGCCAACTATTCCTGAACATGAGGCCCGCCCTATAACGGCTGATATACCCAGTGTCATTCTATTGGAGAAATCTGATTTCCCCTCCCAATGGAGTTTTAAGGTATGGTTTAGTGATTGACCTCTACCATGGTGGCTAGGTTTCTTTTTATTAATTGTTTCATTCATTAATATATATCAACAAAAAATATAAAACAAAAAGGAATATGCAAACCAACATAAGTAAAAGAGGCCGAGATAAGGCATTAGAATTAGAGACCCACTTGATTACACAGTCAGGAGTTTCATAAAACACTAAACTGAAACCTGCAATATATACACAAAGGACCAGGGGCAGACCTCTAGAGGCCCTGTGCTTGCTGTTTCAGTTTTTATGAAACTCAACATGCATAAATGTTTTGTTCATGTTGATTTATAAGGCCTTGTTTTCTTTGTGTCTTTCATCCCATCAGTATATTTCCACTCCCTCTTCCACATTGTTCTTGGAACTGCAAGGAGAAGGATTTATTAGAGATATCCCATTTGGGAATGAATGTTTCACTCTCACTCTCTGTGTAATTTCTTGCTATAGGTATCTATATTTTCTCTATATAGGTTCCAATCTTCTACAGAGGAACTTCTGTGATATTGGTTGATCAGTGATCTGTTCCATGAGTATATCAGAATATCATTAGGAAATTTTTCATCACTGTGTATTTTATCGCTGGGATATCTAGTGTCAGGTTCTTGATCACCCAAACAGTCGTAAGTATGTGTTCCATCTTGTGGGGTTAGTCTTAAGTCAAATCAGTTATTAGTTGGTTAGTCTCACAAGCTTTGTGCTACCATTGCTAAAACATAGCTTGCTGGCAAGACATAACTGTAGATAAAGTGTTTATGAGTGGCTTGGTGTTTATGGTTCTCTTTTGAAAACATGCGGAGTATGTTCCTGTATGAAGGACACCAGAATGTAGGGATAAAGGCTCTAAGTAGGCACCTATTGGATATCTCTAATTTAATGAGTTTTGTAGGTGCTGTCCTAAACAATGGGGACCTGTCAGTGTGTGGATAGAAACCTGTAGTCTAGGCAATAGCCTGGATTGTTTGGACTTTCTCATGAGGCCCTTTTGGCCAACAACTTAATTAGTCTAATCTATGGTCCTGGGGGCTTTTTGTTGACTAGAGTTCAGCATTTGGGATTCTGCCTCCCCTATTGTGTGGATGTTTAATATAGATTGCCTTCATATATGTTTAGGTTTTGGAAGATATCTACTGTATTAAATTTCATACTTTCCCTCAAATGTCCCATAATCTCTCCCTGTATTTCTCCCATAAACCTGATTTTCATCTACCTCCCCACTTGCACTTTCGTGGCATTCCACAGATATCTACAGCTATATATTCTATTTCGTTTTACCAAGATCTATCTGTACCTTCTAGTGCCTTACTCAACACCTACACTCTGTGTTTCTATGGATTGTAGATTGGTTATCATTGCCTTCCTTGCTAATATCTACATATAAGTGAACATATATCATGTTCTTCTTTCTGGTTTTACGATACCCTACTAAGGAAAATTTCTTTAAGTTTCATCCATCTGCCTGCAAATTTCATGTTGTTGTTGTTTACTGGCTGGGTAAGACTGCATTGTATAAATAAATCACATTTTCTTTATCCACTATTTTATTGAGATACACATATGTTGTTTATAATTTTTGTCTATTATGAAAAGAGCATCCGAGAGCATGATTGAGCAGTATCCTTGTGGCAGGGTGGAATATCCTGTGGGATGATGCCCAAGTGCAGTGTAACTTCATATTGAAGAAGATCAGTTCTCATCTTTTTTAGAAACTTCTACCATATTCATTTCCATTGTGACTCTATGAGTCTGCAGTCCTACTAAGAATAGCTCGGTAATCTCCTAAATCTACATTCCTGACAGCATAAACTATGATGATGATATTATTGAATTCCTACAGATATAAGATTAAATCTCAAATTAGTTTTAAATTGCATTTTCCTGGTTGCTAATGATGTTTCTTTAACTATTTCACAGCCATCAGAGTTTCTCAATTCAAAATTCTGTTTAGATAAACATCCCATTTTAATTGGGTTGTTTTTGTTCTTGATATCTTCTCTAGTGAGTTCTGTCTATGGTTTGATATAAGCCATCCATTGGATGTGTAGCTGGTGGAAATATTTTCCCATTCTGTAGACATTCTTTGCTATTCTTTGTCAGAATTGCAAATGCCTTTGTCATACAAAAGTTTTTCAGTTTAAGGAGGTCACATTCATTTACAGTTGATCCTAGTGCCTGTGTTAATAATGTTCTATCAGAAAATTGTTTCTTGACCTAGTGAATTCAAGACTATTCACCACATTTTCTTATATCAGCTTTATTGCATCTAGTTTTATATTAAGATCTGTGATTAATCTGGAGTTAATTTTTGTGCAGAGTAATAAATATTAATCAATTTTTTATTTTTTTTCTACAGGTAGCAATTCAGCTTGATCAGCGGTATTTGTTGAAGATGCTCTCTTTTCTCTAGTATGCATTTCTGGCTCCTTTATAAAATCAAATAGCCAAAATTGTGTTGACTTATGTCTGGGTCTTCAATTTGATTCCATAATCAATGTGAAATATTTTTGTCAATAACATGCTGTTTTAAAATACAACTTGCAATCCGGTATGGTGAAACCTCCAGCAGTTCTTTTATTGTTAAGGATTGTATTAGCTATACTGTTTGTGTGTGTGTGTGTGTGTGTGTGTGTGTGTGTGTGTGTGTGTGTGTGTTTCTATATGAAAAATTTCACCAATCCATGGACATATCAATCTTATGATATCTTCTTTAATTTCTTTTCTTTTTTTTTTTCTTCCAAGACGGGGTTTCTCTGTGTAGTTCTGGCTGTCCTGGAACTCACTGTGTAGACCAGGCTGGCCTCGAACTCTGCCTCCCAAGTGCTGGGATTATAGGTGTGTGCCACCACTGCCTGGCTTCTTTAAATTCTAATTCAATAACTTGTTTTTTTGTGTGTTTGTGTTTCTTTGTATCATACAAGTCTTTTATTTGGTTAGAGAATCTTCATATTATTTGAGGCTATTTTAAAAGATTTGGTTTACCTGCTCTTTCTCAGTCTGTCATTTTTGTCATTTGAATATAGAAGGGCTACTGAGTTTTTGAGTTAATTGTATATCTAACTATTTTGCTGAAAGCATTTATCAAATGTAGAAGTTTTCTGATAGAATTTTGGGTCTCTTGTGTATACCATATCACCTACAAATAAAAGTATTTTGACTTCTTCCTTTCAATTTTGTATCCATTTGATCTTCTTCAATTGTCTTATGCCTGTAAGGAAGATGCCAAGTATTATATTGAATATGTGTGTAGAGAGTGGACAACCTTATCTTGTTTCTGAGTTTAGGGGAATTGTTTGACTTTCTCTCTATTTAAGTTTTTGACATCCGCATTATGATGTTTGGGTATGTTCCTCATATCCCTAATATAGCCAGAATGCTTTAGTGTGAGTGTTTATTGGATTATATAGAGGCCTTTTCTGCATCTAATAATATTATTATGTGCTTTTGTCTTCCTGATTGTTTATATGGAGAATATATTAAATTGATAATTACATTTATATCAATTTATGTATATTGACCCATCCCTGAAATTCTATGATGAAGCCTACTTGATCATGATAGGTGATCATTTTTGATGTGTTCTTGGATAAATTTGCAAATACTTTATTATTTTTGTGTCTATGTTCATAAACATCCTTGGTCTAAAATATTTTTCCTGTCTGATACCATTTGGGTATATGGAAACTGTGGCTTTTTAAAATGAATTTGTCAATGCCCCTTCTGTTTCTATCAGGAAGAATAATTTTAGAAATATTAGCATTAATTATTCTTTAAAAGTCTGATAGAATTCTGTGCCATGGGCTCTTTTTGTTGGGAGAACTTTTAATGACTGCTTCTTTATACTAGGTGTGTTCAAATTGCTGATTTGATCTTAATTTAACTATGGTAAGTGGTACCTAACCAGAAAATTATTCATTTTCTATAGATTTTCCAAATTGGGGGAGTAACAGTTGTCTTAGGATTATATTGCTCTGATGAAACATCATGATCAAAAAGGAAGTTGGGAAGGAAAAGGTTTATTTGTCTTACACTTCCAAATTGTAATCCACCATTAAAGGAACCCAGGACAGGAATTCAAACAGGGCAGAAACTTGGACACAGCAGCTGATGTTGTATAGGCCATGAGGGCTGTTGTTTACTGGCTTGCTCATCCTGTTTTCTTATAGAATCCAGAACTACTAGCCAAGAAATGTTCCCAACCACAATGCCCTGGGCTTTCCTCCCCTGATCACTAATCAAGAAAATGTAGTACAGGAAATTGAGGTTTCCTCTATTTAGATGACTCTAGCTTGTGTCAAGTTGATATAAAACTAAGCAGCACAACACGTTTTTAAAGTATGCCCTTATGATTCCCTGGATTTCCTCAGGATCTCTTTTATCCCCCTTTTCATTTCTAATTTTGTTGATTTTGATATCCTCTCTGCCTTTTAATTAATTTTAATAATGGTTTGTCAATCTTAATGAATTTCCTCAAATAACCAACTCTTTGTTGCATTGATTCTTTGTATTGTTTTGTTTGTTTCTATTTTATTTATTGCAGCTTTATAAATTATTTCTTGCCAAGTATTCCTTTTGGAAGTGATTTCTGCTTTTCATTCTAGAGCTACCAGATGTGCTGTTAAGTTACTAGCATGAGATATCTTTAATTTTTTTATCTAAAGACTTAATTACCTCTGAGAAGCACTTTCATTGTGTCCCATAAGTTTGACTATATTGTGTATTTATTTTCATTATATTCTAAAGAGTCTGTAATCTCCTTCTTAACTTCTGTCTCAATCTACTTTTTATTGAGTAGAGGTTTATTCAATTTCTATGAGTTTGTTACCTTCTGTTGTTTTCTGTTGTTGTAAAAATACAGCTTTAATTCCTGGATGTTAGACACGGTGCTGAAGAGCCTAGAGTAATTCCAGGCATTGGTCTGCTACCCCCATCTTACTGCAGGTCCTCAAGTCCTACATTCTTTACAGTTACAGTAAAACCTCTGACCCCATGAGTGCCATAAAGTTAGAAGTAAGACCTCTGCATTACAATAGCCTTGAGTCTGTACCAGCTTCCTACTTTCTGTTGTACTATGAGCTCTAGAACTAACCTCCAATTTATAAATTTCTTCTTCATTATCTCCTAAACATCTGCTTGTGGGTGTTTTTCTTTGAAAGGAGACTGTTTGTGCCTTTTCCAGGCCATTGTGTTAGCCCCTGAGACTGATCTTGACCCTAAACCATTAGAAGCATCTTTTTGCACTGAATAGAATAAAATTGCTTTTGGTTTATTTCTGACGTATGTGATCCTCTCATCATTATTTTCGTGCTCTGTGACCAGAACAGGTGCAGCGTGTTATTTCTATAAATATAAATTTGCCATATATGGTGAGATTTGTTTTCTGTCTCAGTATATGGTCAATTTTGGAGAAGGTTCCATGAAATATTGAGAAGAAGGTATGTTCTTTTTTTGTTTGGGTGAAATCTGTAAATACCTACTATTTCCATTTGTTTTATAATTTCAATTAATTTCAGCATCTCTGTATGATTTTTGTCTGAATGATATGTCTATTGGAGAAAGTGTGATACTAAAGTCTCTCACTAATAGTCTATGAGGGTCAATATGTGATTAAAGATATGAAAATATTTCATTTATAAACTTGGGTGTCCTTGTATTTAGGGCACTGATGTTAAAAATTACAATATCCCCCCCCCCTTTGATCAGTATCTTGTATTCATCACTACCTCTTTTGATTAGTTTTGGTTTGAAGTCTATTTTGTTAGATATTAAAATAGCAACACCACTTTGTTTCTGAGATACATTTGCTTGAAATATCTTTATCTAACACTCTAACCTGATGTGATGTTTATCATTTAAGTTAAGATGTATTTTCTGGATATAGCTGAGGATATATCCTGTTTTCATATCCATTCTGTTTGTTTGTGTCTTGTCATTAGAGAATGAAGATCATTTATGTTGAGAGACATCAAAGACCATTTATTGTTATTTTGCTGTTGTTATTTTATTGGCAGTGATGTTGTTTAAGGTGGTGGTGGTGTAGATGTGTATGTATGTGTATGTGATTTTTTTTTCTGACTCTTCTCATCTTGAATTATTTACTTTCTGTAATTTCTGGATATAGTTAACTTTTTTTTTGTTTCAAATTTGCTTTTCTTTTTTTCTTTTTTTTAAATTAGGTATTTTCTTAACTTACATTTCCAATGCTACCCCAAAAGTCCCCCATACCCTCCCCCGCCACCCCCTACCCACCCTCTCCCACATTTTGGCCCTGGTGTTCCCCTGTACTGAGGCATATAAAGTTTGCAAGACCAATGGGCTTCTCTTTCCAATGATGGCCTGCTAGGCCATCTTTTGATACATATGCAGCTAGAGTCAAGAGCTCCGGGGTACTGGTTAGTTCATATTGTTGTTCCACCTATAGGGTTGCAGATCCCTTTAGCTCCTTGGATACTTTCTCTAGCTCCTCCATTGGGGGCCCTGTGATCCATTCAATAGCTGACTCTGAGCATCCACTTTTGTGTTTGCTAGGCCCTGGCATAGCCTCACAAGAGACAGCTATATCTGGGTCCTTTCAGCAAAATCTTTCTAGTGTATGCAATGGTGTCAGCGTTTGGAGGCTGATTATGGGATGGATACCCGGGTATGGCTGTCTCTAGATGGTCCATTCTTTCGTCTCAGCTCCAAACTTTTGTTTACCTTCAAGCAACTTATATAGAGTTGGATTTAAAGATATATAATTTAAAATTTTGTTTTTATTGTAGAATGTTTTGTTTTTTTCCTCTATCTATGGTTATTGAGCATTTTCCTCAGTATAGTAATCTTGGTTGGCATCTTGGATCCTGGGTCTCTCAAAGACCAGGCTGTGCAGGAGAGCAAGCCGGCCACAGAAGCAACAGAGCTTCTTGGACAGGGTCTTTTGGGTCTTCATCCTCAGCCAGGAGGCAGAGCTGAGACCCAGACCTCTGGACACCTTCCCTGCCTGAGGAGAGTCAGCCTCTAGAGAGGGCTCTGACCCAGGAACAACATCTATAGAGCAAAGAGAGAATAGGGAAGGAGGGAGAAGGAGGGAGAGGGGAGAAGAGGGAGAGAGAGAGTTCTTTCAAAAGGCCATATCTCCTAATCCTTCCTAAATAGTTCTACCAACTGGGGAGTGTACAAAGTATTCAGATAAATAAGCATATTAGAGGCAGTCTATTTAAAAATTGTATAATATATTTATTAACTTTTTTATAATGAGATTATAAGTTAATTATATTTCTCCCTTCTTTCTACCACCTCTAACCCCCCCAATTTACCCCTATCCACTTTCCTCCAAATTCTTGCCATCTTTTGTTCACTAATTGTTAGTGCATGCATATATGGACAGGTATATAATATATATTTCTAAAAATAACATGCTTGTTCATATAATGTTGCTTGTGTTATGTTTTCAGTGTCAACAATTGGCACTAGACAACCAATTGATGTGCACTTCCCCAGGAAAAACTGTCTCTCCCATTCCCAGTTTTCCTCTGTTAGATATAGTTCTATGGGAAGACGTGAAGAATCAAGAACCTTTTGCTTTCCAGTTTGGCCTGTTCATTGGTTTCATTCTTGTTTAGCTTACATTTAAGTAATTGTGTTGATGAGACTTTGTGGGTACACCTTTTGATAGGAGACAAAGGCTCTTACAATCTTTCTACTTCCTCTCTTGCAATGTTCCTTGTGGTTTAAGTTGAAGAGTGCCTTGTATAAGTGTCCATTGGGCCTGGGTTCCATACCTGCTAATTTCAATTGCTGGGGTTGTAGATTCTCCTCCAGTAATCATGATTAGCTAGGTTTAGTTAGCTAGGTTTCTAGTACCACGTATAGTATCCCTCTTGTTGAGTGGGTCTTAAGTCCAATTAGATGACTTGGGTTACTTCTAAGGTATATATACCACTGTGGTATTTTGGGGGTTATTGTAGCATGCTAGCCACTAATGTGGTTCATAGGTTTCATATCTGGGTTCATAGCTCGAAACTACTGTTTCCCTTCCTCCTTTGGGTGTTTCCATACTGCTGTCTTGGTACAAGAACTGCTAGTCCTCAGGGAGATGACATTAAGTTCATTTCCAGGTGTAGGCCCTAGTATCTTTATCTACAGAGATTTAGCTTCTACCTCTGGGTATAACCAAGGCAACATCAATAGGATATTTGTTTGTTTCTGGTATAGCCCTGACAAACAATTCAAATAAGGACTTCTGTGTCTAGTATTGTGCTTCTGTTAGGTGATCTTTGGCTCTTGTAGGGAGCACCATCATCCTAGGTGAGAAAAGTTCATTAAAACTATACATGTACAAGCCCCTTCCGCTCCACTCGAGCCCCGGGCTACTTTGCCAGCAGAGTCTTACCCAACACCCGCAAGGGCCCACACAGGATTCCCCACGGGATCCTAAGACCTCTGGTGAGTGAAACACAGCGCCTGCCCCAATCCAATCTCGCGGAACCTGAGACTGCGGTACATAGGGAAGCAGACTACCCGGGCCTGACATGGGGCACAAGCCCCTTCTGCTCCACTCGAGCCCCGGGCTACCTTGCCAGCGGAGTCGCCCGACACCCGCAAGGGCCCACACAGGATTCCACATGGGATCCTAAGACCTCTAGTGAGTGGAACACAACTTCTGCCAGGAGTCTGGTTCGAACACCAGATATCTGGGTACCTTCCCTGCAAGAAGAGAGCTTGCCTGCAGAGAATATTCTGCCCACTGAAACTAAGGAGAGTTCTACCCTCCAGGTCTGCTAATAGAGGCTAACAGAGTCACCTGAAGAACAAGCTCTTAACAGTGACAACTAAAACAGCTAGCTTCAGAGATTACCAGATGGCGAAAGGCAAACGTAAGAATCCTACTAACAGAAATCAAGACCACTCACCATCATCAGAACGCAGCATTCCCACCCCACCTAGTCCTGGGCACCCCAACACAACCGAAAATCTAGACCCAGATTTAAAAACATTTCTCATGATGATGATAGAGGACATCAAGAAGGACTTTCATAAGTCACTTAAAGAATTACAGGAAAGCACTGCTAAAGAGTTACAGGCCCTTAAAGAAAAGCAGGAAAACACAGCCAAACAGGTAGAAATCATTAAAGAAAAACAGGAAAACACATCCAAACAGGTAATGGAAGTGAACAAAACCATACTAGAACTAAAAAGGGAAGTAGACACAATAAAGAAAACCCAAAGCGAGGCAACGCTGGAGATAGAAACCCTAGGAAAGAGATCTGGAACCATAGATGCGAGCATCAGCAACAGAATACAAGAAATGGAAGAGAGAATCTCAGGTGCAGAAGATTCCATAGAGAACATCGACACAACAGTCAAAGAAAATACAAAATGCAAAAGGATCCTAACTCAAAACATCCAGGTAATCCAGGACACAATGAGAAGACCAAACCTACGGATAATAGGAATTGATGAGAATGAAGATTTTCAACTTAAAAGGCCAGCAAATATCTTCAACAAAATAATAGAAGAAAACTTCCCAAACATAAAGAAAGAGATGCCCATGATCATACAAGAAGCCTACAGAACTCCAAATAGACTGGAACAGAAAAGAAATTCCTCCCGACACATAATAATCAGAACAACAAATGCACTAAACAAAGATAGAATATTAAAAGCAGTAAGGGAGATAGGTCAAGTAACATATAAAGGAAGGCCTATCAGAATTACACCAGACTTTTCACCAGAGACTATGAAAGCCAGAAGAGCCTGGACAGATGTTATACAGACACTAAGAGAACACAAATGCCAGCCCAGGCTACTATACCCGGCCAAACTCTCAATTACCATAGATGGAGAAACCAAAGTATTCCATGACAAAATCAAATTCACACATTATCTTTCCACGAATCCAGCCCTTCAAAGGATAATAACAGAAAAGAAGCTATATAAGGACGGAAATCACGCCCTAGAACAAGCATGAAAGTAATCACTCAACAAACCAAAAAGAAGATAGCCACAAGAACAGAATGCCAACTCTAACAACAAAAATAAAAGGCAGCAACAATTACTTTTCCTTAATATCTCTTAATATCAATGGACTCAATTCCCCAATAAAAAGACATAGACTAACAGACTGGCTACACAAACAGGACCCAACATTCTGCTGCTTACAGGAAACCCATCTCAGGGAAAAAGACAGACACTACCTCAGAGTGAAAGGCTGGAAAACAATTTTCCAAGCAAATGGACTGAAGAAACAAGCTGGAGTAGCCATCTTAATATCGGATAAAATCGACTTCCAACCCAAAGTTTTCAAAGAAGACAAGAAGGGACACTTCATACTCATCAAAGATAAAATCCTCCAAGAGGAACTCTCAATTCTGAATATCTACGCACCAAATGCAAGGGCAGCCACATTCATTAAAGACACTTTAGTAAAGCTCAAAGCACACATTGCACCTCACACAATAATAGTGGGAGACTTCAACACACCACTTTCATCAATGGACTGATCGTGGAAACAGAAACTAAACAGGGACACAGTGAAACTAACAGAAGTTATGAAACAAGTGGACCTGACAGATATCTACAGAACATTTTATCCTAAAACAAACGGATATACCTTCTTCTCAGCATCTCACTTGACCTTCTCCGAAATTGACCATATAATTGGTCACAAAACAGGCCTCAACAGATACAAAAATAATGAAATTGTCCCATGTATCCTATCAGATCACCATGCACTAAGGCTGATCTTCAATAACAAAAAAAATAACAGAAAGCCAACATTCACGTGGAAACTGAACAACACTCTTCTCAATGATACCTTGGTCAAGGAAGGAATAAAGAAAGAAATTAAAGACTTTTTAGAGTTTAATGAAAATGAAGCCACAACGTACCCAAACCTTTGGGACACAATGAAAGCATTTCTAAGAGGGAAACTCATAGCTCTGAGTGCCTCCAAGAAGAAACGGGAGAGAGCACATACTAGCAGCTTGACAACACATCTAAAAGCTCTAGAAAAAAAGGGAGCAAATTCACCCAGGAGGAGTAGACGGCAGGAAATAATCAAACTCAGTGGTGAAATCAACCAAGTGGAAACAAGAAGAACTATTCAAAGAATTAACCAAACGAGGAGTTGGTTCTTTGAGAAAATCAACAAGATAGATAAACCCTTAGCTAGACTCACTAAAGGGCACAGGGACAAAATCCTAATTAACAATATCAGAAATCAAAAGGGAGACATAACAACAGATCCTGAAGAAATCCAAAACACCATCAGATCCTTCTACAAAAGGCTATACTCAACAAAACTGGAAAACCTGGATGAAATGGACAAATTTCTGGACAGATACCAGGTACCAAAGTTGAATCAGGATCAAGTTGACCATCTATACAGTCCCATACCACCTAAAGAAATAGAAGCAGTTATTAATAGTCTCCCAGCCAAAAAAAGCCCAGGACCAGACGGGTTTAGTGCAGAGTTCTATCAGACCTTCAAAGAAGATCTAATTCCAGTTCTGCACAAACTATTTCACAAAATAGAAGTAGAAGGTACTCTACCCAACTCATTTTATGAAGCCACTATTACTCTGATACCTAAACCACAGAAAGATCCAACAAAGTTAGAGAACTTCAGACCAATTTCTCTTATGAATATCAATGCAAAAATCCTCAATAAAATTCTCGCTAACCGAATCCAAGAACACATTAAAGCAATCATCCATGCTGACCAAGTAGGTTTTATTCCAGGGATGCAGGGATGATTTAATATACGAAAATCCATCAATGTAATCCAGTATATAAACAAACTCAAAGACAAAAACCACATGATCATCTCGTTAGATGCAGAAAAAGCATTTGACAAGATCCAACACCCATTCATGATAAAAGTTTTGGAAAGATCAGGAATTCAAGGCCCATACCTAAACATGATAAAAGCAATCTACAGCAAACCAGTAGCCAACATCAAAGTAAATGGAGAGAAGCTGGAAGCAATCCCACTAAAATCAGGGACTAGACAAGGCTGCCCACTTTCTCCCTACCTTTTCAACATAGTACTTGAAGTATTAGCCAGAGCAATTCGACAACAAAAGGAGATCAAGGGGATACAATTTGGAAAAGAGGAAGTCAAAATATCACTTTTTGCAGATGATATGATAGTATATATAAGTGACCCTAAAAATTCTACCAGAGAACTCCTAAACCTGATAAACAGCTTCGGTGAAGTAGCTAGATATAAAATTAACTCAAACAAGTCAATGGCCTTTCTCTACACAAAGAATAAACAGGCTGAGAAAGAAATTAGGGAAACAACACCCTTCTCAGTAGTCACAAATAATATAAAATATCTTGCCGTGACTCTAACTAAGGAAGTGAAAGATCTGTATGATAAAAACTTCAAATCTCTGAAGAAAGAAATTAAAGAAGATCTCAGAAGATGGAAAGATCTCCCATGCTCATGGATTGGCAGGATCAACATTGTAAAAATGGCTATCTTGCCAAAAGCAATCTACAGATTCAATGCAATTCCCATCAAAATTCCAACTCAATTCTTCAACGAATTAGAAGGAGCAATTTGCAAATTCATCTGGAATAACAAAAAACCTAGGATAGCAAAAAGTCTTCTCAAGGATAAAAAAACTTCTGGTGGAATCATCATGCCTGACCTAAAGCTTTACTACAGAGCAATTGTGATAAAAACTGCATGATACTGGTATAGAGACAGACAAGTAGACCAATGGAATAGAATTGAAGACCCAGAAATGAACCCACACACCTATGGTCACTTGATCTTCGACAAGGGAGCTAAAACCATCCAGTGGAAGAAAGACAGCATTTTCAACTATTGGTGCTCGCACAACTGGTTGTTATCATGTAGAAGAATGCAAATCGATCCATACTTATCTCCTTGTAATAAGCTCAAATCTAAGTGGATCAAGGAACTTCACATAAAACCAGAGACACTGAAACTTATAGAGGAGAGAGTGGGGAAAAGCCTTGAAGATATGGGCACAGGGGAAAAATTCCTGAACAGAACAGCAATGGCTTGTGCTGTAAGATCGAGAATTGACAAATGGGACCTAATGAAACTCCAAAGCTTCTACAAGGCAAAATACACCTTCAATAAGACAAAAAGACCACCAACAGATTGGGAAAGGATCTTTACCTATCCTAAATCAGATAGGGGACTAATATCCAACATATATAAAGAACTCAAGAAGGTGGACTTCAGAAAATCAAATAACCCCATTAAAAAATGGGGCTCAGAAATGAACAAAGAATTCTCACCTGAGGAATACCGAATGGCAGAGAAGCACCTGAAAAAATGTTCAACATCCTTAATCATCAGGGAAATGCAAATCAAAACAACCCTGAGATTCCACCTCACACCAGTCAGAATGGCTAAGATCAAAAATTCAGGTGACAGCAGATGCTGGCGTGGATGTGGAGAAAGAGGAACACTCCTTCATTGTTGGTGGGATTACAGGCTTGTACAACCACTCTGGAAATCAATCTGGCAGTTCCTCAGAAAATTGGTCATAGTACTGCCAGAGGATCCAGCAATACCTCTCCTGGGCATATACCCAGAAGCTGCCCCAACTGGTAAGAAGGACACATGTTCCACTATGTTCATAGCAGCCTTATTTATAATAGCCAGAAGCTGGAAAGAACCCAGTTGCCATTCAACAGAGGAATGGATACAGAAAATGTGGTACATCTACACAATGGAGTACTACTCAGCTATTAAAAAGAATGAATTTATGAAATTCCTAGGCAAATGGATGGACCTGGAGGGCATCATCCTGAGTGAGGTAACACATTCACAAAGGAACTCACACAATATGTACTCACTGATAAGTGGATATTAGCCCAAAACCTAGGATACCCAAGATATAAGATACAATTTGCTAAACACATGAAACTCAAGAAAAATGAAGACTGAAGTGTGGACACTATGCCCCTCCTTAGAAGTGGGAACAAAACACCCTGGGAAGGAGTTACAGAGACAAAGTTTGGAGCTGAGACGAAAGGATGGTCCATGTAGAGACTGCCATATCCACGGATCCACCCCATAATCAGCATCCAAACGCTGACACCATTGCATACACTAGCAAGATTTTATCGAAAGGACCCAGATGTAGCTGTCTCTTGTGAGACTATGCCGGGGCCTAGCAAACACAGAAGTGGATGCTCACAGTCAGCTAATCGATGGATCACAGGGCTCCCAATGGAGGAGGTAGAGAAAGTACCCTAGGAGCTAAAGGGATCTGCAACCCTATAGGCGGAACAACATAATGAACTAAGCAGTACCCCGGAGCTCTTTACTCTAGCTGCATATGTATCAAAAGATGGCCTAGTCGGCCATCACTGGAAAGAGAGGCCCACTGGACACTCAAACTTTATATGCCCCAGTACAGGGTAACGCTAGGGCCAAAAAGGAGGAGTGGATGGGTAGGGGAGTGGGGGTGGGTGGGTATGGGGGACTTTTCGTATAGCATTGGAAATGTAAATGAGCTAAATACCTAATAAAAAATGGAAAAAAAAGAATGAAGTTATGAAATTCCTAGGCAAATGGATGGACCTGGAGGGCATCATCCTGAGTGAGGTAACACATTCACAAAGGAACTCACACAATATGTACTCACTGATAAGTGGATATTAGCCCCAAACCTAAGATACCCAAGATATAAGATACAATTTGCTAAACACATGAAACTCAAGAAGAATGAAGACTGAAGTGTGGACACTATGCCCCTCCTTAGAATTGGGAACAAAACACCCATGGAAGGAGTTACAGAGACAAAGTTTGGAGCTGAGACGAAAGGATGGACCATGTAGAGACTGCCACATCCAGGGATCCACCTCATAATCAGCATCCAAACGCTGACACCATTGCATACACTAGCAAGATTTTATCGAAAGGACCCAGATGTAGCTGTCTCTTGAGAGACTATGCTGGGGCCTAGCAAACACAGAAGTTGATGCTCACAGTCAGCTAATGGATGGATCACAGGGCTCCCAATGGAGGAGCTAGAGAAAGTACCCAAGGAGCTAAAGGGAACTGCAACCCTATAGGTGGAACAACATTATGAACTAACCAGTACCCCAGAGCTCTTGACTCTAGTTGCATATGTATCAAAAGATGGCCTAGTCGGCCATCAATGGAAAGAGAGGCCCATTGGACACGCAAACTTTATATGCCCCAGTACAGGGGAACGCCAGGGCCAAAAAGGAGGAGTGGGTGGGTAGGGGAGTGGGGGTGGTTGGGTATGGGGGACTTTTGGTATAGCATTGGAAATGTAAATGAGCTAAATAAAATGCTAATAAAAATGAAAAAAAATACTATACATGTATATTCATATATGGAATTTCATGTGTTATAGAGTTTTGTTGTTGTTGTTGTTGTTGTTGTTTTTCTCCTCCTCCTCCTCCTCCTCCTCCTCCTCCTCCTCCTCCTCCTCCTCCTCCTCCTCCTCCTTCTTCTTCTTCTGCTGCTGCTGCTTCTGCTGCTTCTGTTGCTTCTGTTTCTGCTTCTGCTTCTGCTTCCATATTTAGATTTATTCTCATTCAATCTACTAAATTGTGATTTTAAAATGTTTGTTTTTATCAGAGTAGCTCCATCCTTCAGTAGATGGGAACAAATACATACCCATAACTGGACAATGTACAGAGACAGACAGACCTTGAAAAACTCAGTTATAAATGGGATGATTAAATCAAATCTCACTCCAAAGGGCTCAGGGAATATGAGGAAGAGGAGACAAAAGGATTGTAAAAGCCAGAGGGAATGATGGATATAAGAAAATAAAACTTTTAAACATAGTAGGAGTGGTATACAAAGGAACTTATAGAGACTGTGGCAGTATTTTCATAGATTGCATGGGTCAAAGCCAAATAGAGCACTAGCTTTTCTTGTCCCCATCGCTAACGCAGAAGTTATGTCCAATTGAAACCACTTTAAAAGTAAAATATCGTTTTCTCCAACAGAGTCTCATTTTGTATACAAACTACTCTTAAGGGCAAATGGATTGCCTAGCCAACACAAAATAAGTTGGAAATTTTGGAGTATTGTTAATATTATTATTATTATTATTATTAAATTTATAGGGTTTTGTGTGTATATTAAAGTTTGCTATTTCATGTTTTATAGGATGTTGTGTGTGTGTGTGTGTGTGTTTGTATGAACATGTGTATCTCTATGTTTATTCATGCTGCTTATCTTTATATTTGCCACTTTTTCTTGTTTGGTTTGTCTATTTCTGTTTGTTTTTATGATATTATGTTTTTAGATGCCTTTTTTTTTCCAATGAATGAATGAAAGGGTGTGTATTTGAACTGAAGGGGAGGTGGACAGATCTGGGACAAGTTGGGGGTAGAAAACCATAACCATAATATATTCTAAGAAACAAAACTATTTCCTATTAAAATTTAGGGAAACAAACTAGTAAATGTTCCCTATAACTTGAAGATTATCTTGTTAGCACTTGTAAATTAAATCTTGGCAGGAACTCAGATCTTAAAAACCTCTCTCTGAGACTCTTTCACACACAGCATCAGTGTCATCAATACATTCACTGCCCACAGCTTCTTCACAAACATATCTTAATTAGAATCTTGCCATCTGCAACCTTACCTGGCATGTGATGTACCAAATTGAATAAAATTATATACTGATTACAGTTTTATATGAAATATGATCTTACTATTTTTGCTTTCATGACAGAGATGGAATTTTTTAAATGTATTTCTGTAACTGAAAATGTTTTGGATTTTGTTTGTTTGCTAACATCTTCAATGTCCTCCAGGTCCTCATTTCAGAGTCATTCCTAATTGTCTTTGGGTGTGTCATCTAATTCACTGCTTAAAGGTCCTTCTATTTTATGTGCATTACCCCACTCCTCACATACAAAATGTTCCTTGTATTAAATTCTGTTCATGATGTGTGTTCTTTACAATATGCTCTTGATTTGGTTTGTAAGTAATTTGTGGAGAAAATTGGATCTCTGTAAGGTTCAAGGTTCAGGGAGGTTAACTTATAGTTTTCTTCTCTTTTGTTCATTTTTAAATTTTAGAAACAGTATAATGTTGGCATCATAGAAGCCATGTGGCAATGTTTCTTCTTTTTCTACTTTAGAGCAGTTTTAAAAATATGGATAATAGATTTTCCTTACAATTTCCTGATAGTATCTGGTAATAAGTTTACCTATCCTATTTCATGTAAGATTGAGCTCAAATACTTTGTGTCCTGTATCTAAGGTAAATAGTATTTTTCAGTAACAAAGACTTTGTTTCAGCCTCTGGAAGTCAACCTATATTGTTTTTATTTCCAGGCTATTGTGCATGGGGCAGCAATGAACACTGCTGAGTGAGTATCTCTCAAGTAGAATGTATAGTCCTTTTGGAACATGCCAAGAGGTAGTATAATTGGGTCATATGGTGATTTATTTGTGATGTTTTAAGGATTTTCCATATTTATTTAAGTGGTTTTAAAAGCTTACATTCCTGCCAACAGTAAATAAGTATTACTGTCCCCCCATAGCCTTTTAGGCATTTATCATCAGTTCTTTGTTGATGTTAGCCACTCTGACAGGGATACTATTTTAATTTCCATTTCCTTAACTGTCATGGATGATAAATACTTCTTGAGATATTTGTTTCTGAATTTATAAACACAGGTCTGTTGACACTAACAGCTTTTTTATATTTATTACCAAACCTTGTGACACTTGGCCGCTGTAACCTTTTCAGCTGTACAGATTTTCCTCCATATATTAAAGTCTTTAAAAAGTGATCCTTAGGTAAGTGATAGGCTGATTTAGTGGACATGGAATTCTAGTCTCCAAGTGACATTCTTGTCACATTAGCACAGACATCTGCTAAGGGAAAACTGGGTAGTATACAGAAATCATTGTTTCTGGGTTGTTTAATTAATTTTTGTTATCAATTTTTTATTAAAAAACATTTACAGAAATTACCCCATTAACTAACCTGTTTGAAAGAAATAAAGTAAGATAAAATAGAAAAAAATTTAATTGGTTTTCAGAGAAAGATTCTTTTTAAAGAAAACTGTCAAATGAAAATTGGCACACTGACAGATTTCATTATAGTACATGCATGGCAGTGTCAATCATATGTAATAGAGTATAACATTATGTATGTGCTAAAATATGATAGGTAGCACATTATATTTTTGGAAAGTTGAGTAAAACAGAAATGTATTGTCTTGGAGAATGTGCTGAATGACTATTCTATTTGAAATGTATTTATAAAGAGCATTGAGATTCCATTAGAAGAGTGGATTTCACATGGTCCAAATGATTATAAAATATACATTTCTTATTGTAATAAATTATAACTCTAGAAAAAGAAGACATAAGTTTAAGTTTTACTGTATTGTAAGAAAAGTTTATATTGCTACTTTACTGGAGAGTTCATGAATATTTTTGGTCATCTGTTTTAATAGCTACAGCTTAGAAAAGAGTTACCAGTAGTGACTATAAGTGTTCTACACACACACTTGACTTGTATAAGAAGAGCTATGTAGATTTAATATTCAACGTAAACTTGATACTTTTCAGATATGTTAATTGAACTGCAAGATACTTTTAGATTCCATACAATTGTGTTCTTATTTTAATATGCTTAGCTTTGGAGGCCACTGTCAAACCTAGTGAATACACTTCTCCTAATATGTACCCACATAAACTTATATAATGATACTGTCAGCTACTTTAAATTATTCAAGGACTAAAACCATGGCTCAGAAGCTAAGAATACTTGTTGCTCTTATAGAACACAGACTTGGTTCCCAACACCCACAAGGTATCTAATAAGTGTATGTGACTCCAATGCCATGGGATCTAACTCCCTCTTCTGATCTCAGTGGGACCGAGGCAAGCATGTGATGCACATGTGTACACACATACAGAACACTCATATATTTACAATAAATAAATGTTTTAATTTAAAAAAAAACTTTTGAATGAAAAAGTCACATTTCTTCATTTCATAGTATAGCCTTGCCCTACCAATTATGTAGGATTGTTCAGTTACTATGTGACTTATAGTATTAATTATTTTCAATGGGCACAATATTTAGTAGTTATGATATGCTATTATACTCTTTTTCTATTATTTAATTGCTTAATAAACAGTACATTAAACTAACCATGATTCAAATAAAAATATATTTATTTAGTGGAAAGACTTTGTTTCATAATCATAACAATATAGCTGCTTGGTATTACCCTGTGATGATACTGTTTAATCATACTGTTATTAAAATTTGGAATAAAACAATGTTGAGTAATTTGTCTAAGTGATATACAAAATTCATAGCAAATTAATGTATTTGAGAGAATATGAATAAATACAATGAACATTAGACTCTGTGGAATGACTTAAGAGCAAGACATATATCAGCATAATTGATCTGTATTAATTTAAAACTAGTTTAGCATAATAGTTATGATAAGAACCACTGAAAATTCCTATTGAAAAAAGTAAACATTTTTTACATTTAAATCTTACTTATGGAACAGGGGAAATTTCTGAAACAGAACTCTAATGGCTGAGGCTCTCTAAAATCAAGAATTGATAAATGGGACCTCAAGAAACTGAAAAGCTTCTGTAAGGCAAAGGACATAGTTAATAGGACAACTTGCCAAATTACACATTGAGAAAACAATCTCTACTAACCTCACATCTGATAGAGGGCTAATATCCAAAATATATAAAGAACTCAAGAAGCTAACATCCAAAAAACCAAATAACCCAATCAATAAATGGGATATAAAAGTAAACAGATAATTCGCAACAGAGTAATCATGAATGGCCGAGAACCACTTAAAGAAATGTTCAAATTGTATCTTGGGTATTCTAAGTTTCTGGGCTAATATTCACGTTTCAGTGAGTGCATATCTAATGACTGCTTTTGTGATTGGGTTACCTCACTAAGGATGATAGCCTCCAGATACATCCATTTGCCCAAAAATTTCATAAATTCATTGTTTTTAATAGCTGAGTAGTATTCCATTGTATAAATGTACCACATTTTCTGTATCCATTCCTCTGTTGAGAGACATCTGGGTTCTTTCCAGCTTCTGCCTATTATAAATAAGGCTGCTATGAATATAGTAGAGCATGTATCACATATGTGGCTATGCCAGAGCCTGGCAAATACAGAAGTAGATGCTCACAGTCATTTATAGGATAGAACACAGGGCCCCCAATAGAGAAGCTATAGAAAGCACCCAAGGAGCTGAAGGGGTCTGCAAACCTATTGATGGAACAACATTATGAACTAACCAGTACCCCCAGAGCTCGTGTCTCTAGCTGCATATGTAGCAGAAGATGGCCTAGTCAGCCATCATTGGGAAGAGAGGCCCCTTGGTATGGCAAACTTTATATGCCCCAGTACAGGGGAACGCCAGGGTCAAGAAGGGGGAGTGGGTGGGTTGGGGAGTAGGGCAGGGGGAGGGTATAGGGAACTTTCGGGATAGCATTTGAGATGTAAATAAAGAAAATATCTAATGAAAAAAAGAATGAAAGAAAGAAAGAAAGAAAGAAAGAAAGGAAGGAATAAATAAATAAATGTTCAAAAACATTAGTGATCAGGGAAATGCAAATCAAAACAACTCTGAGATTACACCTTACACCAATCAGAATGGCTAAGATAAAAAACTAAGGAAACAACACATTGTTGAGAATGTGGAGAAAGAGGAACACTCTTTTTTTTTTTTTCATTTTTATTAGGTATTTAGCTCATTTACATTTCCAATGCTATACCAAAAGTCCCCCATACCCACCCACCCCCACTCCCCTACCCACCCACTCCCCCTTTTTGGCACTGGTGTTCCCCTGTACTGGGGCATATAAAATTTGAGTGTCCAATGGGCCTCTCTTTCCAGCGATGGCCGACTAGGCCATCTTTTGATACATATGCAGCTAGAGTCAAGAGCTCCGGGGTACTGGTTAGTTCATAATGTTGTTCCACCTATAGGGTTGCAGATCCCTTTAGCTCCTTGGCTACTTTCTCTAGCTCCTCCATTGGGAGCCCTGTGATCCATCCATTAGCTGACTGTGAGCATCCACTTCTGTGTTTGCTAGGCCCCGGCATAGTCTCACAAGAGACAGCTACATCTGGGTCCTTTCGATAAAATCTTGCTAGTATATGCAATGGTGTCAGCGTTTGGATGCTGATTATGGGGTGGATCCCTGGATAAGGCAGTCTCTACATGGTCCATCCTTGCGTCTCAGCTCCAAACTTTGTCTCTGAAACTCCTTCCATGGGTGTTTTGTTCCCAATTCTAAGGAGGGGCATAGTGTCCACACTTCAGTCTTCATTCTTCTTGAGTTACATGTGTTTAGCAAATTGTATCTTATATCTTGGGAATCCTAGGTTTGGGGCTAATATCCACTTATCAGTGAGTACATATTGTGTGAGTTCCTTTGTGAATGTGTTACCTCACTCAGGATGATGCCCTCCAGGTCCATCCATTTGGCTAGGAATTTCATAAATTCATTCTTTTTAATAGCCGAGTAGTACTCCATTGTGTAGATGTACCACGTTTTCTGTATCCATTCCTCTGTTGAGGGGCATCTGGGTTCTTTCCAGCTTCTGGCTATTATAAATAAGGCTGCTATGGACATAGTGGAGCATGTGTCCTTCTTACCAGTTGGGGCATCTTCTGGATATATGCCCAGGAGAGGTATTGCTGGATCCTCTGGTAGTACTATGTCCAATTTTCTGAGGAACTGCCAGACTGATTTTCAGAGTGGTTGTACAAGCCTGCACTCCCACCAACAATGGAGGAGTGTTCCTCTTTCTCCACTTCCACGCCAGCATCTGCTGTCACCTGAATTTTTGATCTTAGCCATTCTGACTGGTGTGAGGTGGAATCTCAGGGTTGTTTTGATTTGCATTTCCCTGATGATTAAGGATGTTGAACATTTTTTCAGGTGCTTCTCTGCCACTCGGTATTCCTCAGGTGAGAATTCTTTGTTCAGTTCTGAGCCCCATTTTTTAATGGGGTTATTTGATTTTCTGAAGTCCACCTTCTTGAGTTCTTTATATATGTTGGATATTAGTCCCCTATCTGATTTAGGATAGGTAAAGATCCTTTCCCAATCTGTTGGTGGTCTTTTTGTCTTATTGAAGGTGTTTTTTGCCTTGCAGAAGCTTTGGAGTTTCATTAGGTCCCATTTGTCAATTCTCGATCTTACAGCACAAGCCATTGCTGTTCTGTTCAGGAATTTTTCCCCTGTGCCCATATCTTCAAGGCTTTTCCCCACTTTCTCCTCTCTAAGTTTCAGTGTCTCTGGTTTTATGTGAAGTTCCTTGATCCACTTAGATTTGACCTTAGTACAAGGAGATAAATATGGATCAATTCGCATTCTTCTACATGATAACAACCAGATGTGCCAGCACCAATCCTTGAAAATGCTGTCTTTCTTCCACTGGATGGTTTTAGCTCCCTTGTCGAAGATCAAGTGACCATAGGTGTGTGGGTTCATTTCTGGGTCTTCAATTCTATTCCATTGGTCTACTTGTCTGTCTCTATACCAGTACCATGCAGTTTTTATCACAATTGTTCTGTAGTAAAGCTTTAGGTCAGGCATGGTGATTCCACCAGAGGTTCTTTTATCCTTGAGAAGAGTTTTTGCTATCCAAGGTTTTTGTTACTCCAGATGAATTTTCAAATTGCTCCTTCTAATTCGTTGAAGAATTGAGTTGGAATTTTGATAGGGATTGCATTGAATCTGTAAATTGCTTTTGGCAAGATAGCCATTTTTACAATGTTGATCCTGCCAATCCATGAGCATGGGAGATCTTTCCATCTTCTGAGATCTTCTTTAATTTCTTTCTTCAGAGACTTGAAGTTTTTATCATACAGATCTTTCACTTCCTTAGTTAGAGTCACGCTGAGATAATTTATATTATTTGTGACTATTGAGAAAGGTGTTGTTTCCCTAATTTCTTTCTCAGCCTGTTTATTCTTTGTGTAGAGAAAGGCCATTGACGTTTTTGAGTTAATTTTATATCAAGCTACTTCACCGAAGCTGTTTATCAGGTTTAGGAGTTCTCTGGTGGAATTTTTAGGGTCACTTATATATACAATCATATCATCTGCAAAAAGTGATATTTTGACTTCCTCCTTTCCAATTTGTATCCCCTTGATCTCCTTTTGTTGTCGAATTGCTCTGGCTAATACTTCAAGTACTATGTTGAAAAGGTAGGGAGAAAGTGGGCAGCCTTGTCTAGTCCCTGATTTTAGTGGGATTGCGTCCAGCTTCTCTCAATTTACTTTGATGTTGGCTACTGGTTTGCTGTAGATTGCTTTTATCATGTTTAGGTATGGGCCTTGAATTCCTGATCTTTCCAGAACTTTTATCATGAATGGGTGTTGGATTTTGTCAAATGCTTTTTCTGCATCTAACGAGATGATCATGTGGTTTTTGTCTTTGAGTTTGTTTATATAATGGATTACATTGATGAATTTTCGTATATTAAACCATCCCTGCATCCCTGGAATAAAACCTACTTGGTCAGGATGGATGATTGCTTTAATGTGTTCTTGGATTCGGTTAGTGAGAATTTTATTGAGGATTTTTGCATCGATATTCATAAGAGAAATTGGTCTGAAGTTCTCTATCTTTGTTGGATCTTTCTGTGGTTTAGGTATCAGAGTAATAGTGGCTTCATAAAATGAGTTGGGTAGAGTACCTTCTACTTCTTTCATTGCTGGTGGGATTACGAATTGGTACAACCACTCTGGAAATCAATCTGGAGATTCCTCAGAAAATTGGAAATAGATCCACCTGACAACCCAGTTATATTACTTCACCATATAACCAAAAGATGCCCCACAATGTCACAGGGGAAGGTGTACCATTATATTCATAGGGGCCTTATTTGTGATAGCCAGAATCTAGAAACAACCCAGATGTCACACAAGGAATGAATGGACACAGAACATTTGGTTCATTCCATATGGTTTACTATTTAGCTAATAAGCTGGAGGACATCCTGAATATTGCAGGCAAATGACTGGAGCTAGAAAATACAGTCCTAAGTGAGGTAACTCAGAACCAAAAAGACATGCATGGTATGTACTAATAAGTGGATATTAGCTGAAAGGTACAGAATACTCAGGATACAATCCACAGAACTCAAGAAGGTTAACAAGCCTAAGGGCCTAAGTGAGGACACCTCAGTCCCACTTGGGAGTGAGAAGAAAGCAATCACTGGTGTTGGAGGTACAGAGGGAGGGGGGACCTGGGTGGCAGAGGGGACAGGGAAGGGAAAAGGGCAACATGATCAGTTATTGGGGGTAAAAGGTGTGAAGTCCTGAGGGTCAGCAGAAAGAATAAAAACAGCAACCTCAGGAGATGGGAGATGGAGGGCAGGGAGGACTCTAGAATGTACTAGCGATCTGGGAGGTGAGAGATGCTCAGGACTCAGAGGGAGGGGGACCTTAGATAAAATACCCAGCATTGAGGAGAGGGAACTTGCGGAGTTTATTTCCAGTAGAAAGACAGGGCATCAATCGTAGGGATGGGCTGCCATCTGATAGTCAAAAGCTGACCCAGAATTGTCCCTGTCTAAAAGAACTGTAGGAACAAAAATTGTGAAGAGATTGAAGGAAAGGAGGTCCAAAGACCAGCCCAAATTTAGATCCATCTCAAGGGGAGGCTCTGAGACCTGACGCTATTACTGATGCTATGGCATGCTTACAGACAGGAGCCTAGCATGGCTGCCCATTAAGAGGCCCAACAAGCAGCAGAAAGAGTCAGATACTGATACTTACACCCAACCAATGGAGAGAAGCTGGTGATTTCTGTGGCTGAATTAGGGAAAGGCTGGAAGAAGTTGAGCAGGAGGGTGTTCCTATAGGAAGACTAGCATTCTCAAGTAAACTGGAACCCTGAGATCTGTCAGACACTGAGGCACCAACTAGGTCGCATACACTAGCTGATATGAGGCCCCTGACACATATACTGGAGAGGACTCTTTGGTCTGGCCTCAGTGAACGAGGATGCACCTAACCCTTGAGAGACTTGAGGCCTGGGATAGTAGAGAGGTCTGGTGGGGTGGGGCAATATTGGGACACTTCTTGGAGATGGGTGAGGAGGAATGAGATGAGGAACAGTTGGAGGGTGAATGGGGAGGGGGTTAATGACTGGACTGTAAAAAAAGATTAAATAATAATAATAATTAATAATAATTATTTTACTTGTATAGAATGTCATCTGGCCACTATACACACACACACACACACACACACTCATACACACACATCTATCTATCTATCTATCTATCTATCTATCTATCTATCTATCTATCTATCTATCTACCTACCTACCTACCTATCTACCTATCTCTGAATGTAAACATATGGATATATATCCACATATACCTGACAATTAATTTCATGAAAACCATAAGCAACTGAAAATATCATGTATATATTTGAAATAAATACAGTCCCTGGGATTATACTTACAATCCAGGGTCAGAAGATCAGTGCTGTTTTCAGTTGTCTGTCCTAATATCACAGTAATGCTAAGCCAACGTTGTGACTGATCCCTATTCGTGCCACACTCTATCATTTGTATTCACTATAGCAGAGAGTACTTTACTGGCATTTTCAAGCACTCAGTGCAGAGCACTATCACTGAGGACTAGCACTCAGGGGGCCTCAGAAGGAGAATATTAAAATGTGCTTCCTCCCACTCGGCCTGTGACTGTATTCCTTTATGTTCTTGTAGCCTGATATGCATTCCCTATCAAATAAGAAAAATGAAAACATTCATTTTATGTGCCATTTAGTCTACTTATAACCCCAAAAAAATGATTTTTTACATTAAAAAAAAAACTCTGCAAAGTATGAGAATGTCAATGACTTGGCCCACTTTCCATTTGTTTCACATCTAGCCTTGTCCATGCCATCAAGAGATGACAACTTAGCAGCCTGGTAAGAGGTCTTCAGCATGGAACACTTCCAAACCACAAAATAAAGAGTTCTTACAGTCTATGAATTGTTTATCTTCTAGCATCAGAATGTCTGGCCTTATTTCTTACTGACAATGTACTACTGTGTTCTGCTTATGGTATTTAAGTACAAGAGGCTATCTATGTAACTAATAAGAGCTGACACAATTGTTCTGGTGTATCTATAGAATGGGAAATGCAATATTTGAAACAGATGTTGATACAGTGATTTTAAGTACATATGCATTAATGATCCAGAGAGATTTCCATAGAAATTATACAAAGAACAATAAAGGAAATAAATTTTAAAATATAGTCAATAAAATGTGAAAGAAAGATAACAAATAATTCCTTTAAATTAATAATTCATTAAGAGATAAATTTAAAATGTATATGGAAAAGGTTAGAAGTTTATAAAAATGACCAACACCCCTAATCATCAGGCAATGCAAATCAAAATCACATGAGATGTCAGTCATAGCATGCCTATGATCACAGAAAACAATGAGTACTTAAAACGTGAAAAAAATGAAATGCACAGAGAAGTACTACATGCAATCATTCATAAGTAGAATTTTAAACTTCTGGTCTCATAGAAGTTGAGAGCAGATTCCTTGTTAATAGACATTAGAGAATAAAAGGAAAGTGTAAGACATGAGGGTAGACCATCATCAATCAAGTGAATGATTGGAGGAATAGATAATCCCATGCATTGTACAATAAGATGAAGATAGTCATATACACCATCTCTCAAAAAATAGAAGAAAGTAATTACATTTTACTTAACAGAACGAAATGATGTAAGCACAAATCAGTGAATCAATAGTGCCAGGTTGATCACTACCAATATATACAAGAATCAAAACGTAATATGTCATTTCTATAATATTATAGTTTTAGTGTTATTTAAAGGCAGAGAATATACTACTAATAACACTTATTTTTTTAAATGAATTGCATTCTGTACATTTATCCTGAGTTCTATTATTTTCAAA